>NC_083418.1:29822119-30132119 GCF_020745735.1 Hemiscyllium ocellatum | reverse complement strand
CAAGAACAAACCACTATAAATACTGGAAGAAACATCAAAGCAGCGCTTCACAGGAGGCTCCAATAGCACTGATGATGTTCCCTAGCCAGGGAACGAAACGTTTGCAGCAAAAACTTCCAGCTCGGCGAACAGAACCACAACAACGGACACCCGAGCTACAAATCTTCAACCAGACTTTAATTCCTTACACACTCTCTTCAGGTAAAAGAAAGTACAGATTTCTCTCTGCGGTCATTTACTTCAAAAATACTTTCTGGTTGTTCTTGGAGACATTAACAGAACTATGAGGTGTATCATGTTCTGAGGTTTGTTGCTATGGTGTTCTTGCACATGTGGTCAATTCATTAACCATGCATGGTTGTCTCTGGGGTCTTGGCAGACATAGCTTGCTCAGCAGTTACTGTATTGATAAGCTTGTTTACTCTCCCAGAAGAACAATCCAGTTTAACCCTGATCTCACAATTTTTTTTCAGACGCAGGAGACCCCAACTAGTTAGCCTTCCTCACAAGCATTTGACCGTAACTAGTCACAGATACTAGAAGCACTATCCAAGCTAGTCACTGTTTAAACAGGCCCAGTAGGGGTCTATGGCAAAATAAATAATTATCATGTGATTTCAAAGAGTGCACTGTTCAACAAAAATAGTTCAATCTCCAAAGACCATTTGATTTTTTTTCAAACCTGTCCCGATATCCACAGAATCTGAAACAATCCAATTCATGACTAGAATGCAAGACTAAGAAGACATGATGTGGGCATGCTGGTGTTGGAATGGAGTGGACAAAGTCAGAAGTCATATAACACCGGTTTATAGACCACAGGCTTATTTAAAATCACAAGTTTACAGAGCACTACTCCTTCGTCTGGTGAAGTGATTCTCTCTCCACCATGATTAGTTCGTAGAGTTTTTGATTACTTGCTACCTTGATTAGACTCTCGTCATGGGACTCTAGTACCTACTCATGTTATTCCAGCCATTTGGTTTGTCTCTTACATAATCTTTTTCTTATTAATTAAGGTTGAGAGATAATTACAAATAATCAGTTATTGGTCATCCCTTCACTTGTTATTCTGCTGTTGACACTGATTTCACCTGATGAAGGAGCAGTGCTCTGAACTATAACGTGGTGTTGTGTGACTGTGACTTCCACAAAGAAGGCCAACTGTTCACAAAGCAGAGACTTTGAAGGAAGCAGAGACTTTGAAGGAAGCCAAACCAACAGGGACAAACCACCACAAGTGGATAAAAATTAATACCAAACCAGAAGTGTAATTAGTTAATCACATCCATCTTCTCAGTATGTTAATCCCCAGGATCTAAATTCAAATTAACTTATCCAATTCCTAAATACATGTTTTCCAGCATTTACCTAACTGATGAACAAAGCTTAAAAGTACCATTATATCCCATGTATATAACACCAAAAGAAAATTACATCTGTATTTGCATTTTGTTTTGATTTTAAATTTTCTGATGTGAAAAGTCCAGCTAACCTGTATGCCATTTTCACCACACTTTGGTAAAGAAAATCAATATTAATTTCATGGAAATCAGAACCACACTGCTGTCTCACAGCGCCAGAGACCCAGGTTTAATTCCAGCCTCGGGCAACTCTCTGTGTGGAGTTTGCACATTCTCCCCGTGTCTGCGTGGGTGTCCTCCAGTTTCCTCCAACAGTCCAAAAATGTGCAGGTTAGGTGAATTGGCCATGCTAAATTGCCCGTAGTGTTGTGTGTTGGGGAATGTGTGGGTTGCTCTTCGGCGGGTCGGTGTGGACTTGTTGGGCTGAAGGGCCTGTTTCCATACTGTAAGTAATCTAATCATTATAGTTATTGCTGAGTTCAAATCACAGCCAGGTGAGCTGTAGCCTGCTGGAAAATACAGAGAGTGAACTTTATTTATTCTGAAAGTGTTGTACATATTCCCTCATTATGAATAAAGCATTGGTGAAACATTGACAGAGATTCATATAAAAAGATTGAGAAACAAAAAGAAAATGTCCCTGGAAATATGGACCGTCACTTTATTGTGTAAGTTGCACTTTAAATCAATCACATACCACTAGGGAGCAGTAAAGGGCTGTTTTTACTATTTATATGAGTGCAAATGGAGAGCAGGAGTTTCTGTTCAGCTACATTAGTTTCTCCAGCACAGTTCACCCCAGATCAGCCAAACCAGAAAAAAATATGTTCAGGATAAATTGAATTTCCATGATGTTTTGTGGTATTTTTTTAAAAAAAAGCTATTTTAGAAACAAGCTTTGCCTAAATATTGCGCATGCCCAGAATTGAAGTCATCACCATTGGGAGTTTCAGCTGACTGTATTCATTTGAAAGTATTTGAGACAGAGTTAAAAATAAAATTGATTATTTTACATGCACAAACACAAATTGGTACCCTTTTAAAAAATTTTAGGACTTTTAATTGACTAAATAAAATAATTGCCTTCACAATGAATAATTAGTTTGTTAAAATGCTTGTACACAGATGATGAAATGGTTTGAATCATCAGAAATAAGACAATAATAATTCTGGATGTATAATTCCAATAATCAATTAATTAAGTTCAGTATACAGTAGGACAACTCATTTTAGTTGCACAACAGGGACTGTGCTGGTTTAAGTGTACTGCTTTGAACTTTGTCAAACTTAGCCAACTTCAGTTTACAGAGAGCTGCATATTTCAAAAACAATTGCAAAGCATTTGGGAATGTAAAGAAGCAGATGAGAACACTGCAATCAATCTGGCAGATTAAAGTTTAGAAAAATACTATACATCTAGCAAGATGCAAATGGAAAAATAGATGAGTTTTTTATAACCTCCTCCTTACTTTTCCTACCCACTATCCATTTTGTCTGCTCCTGAAGTTATTGACACATGCTGGCTCCAATACATCTGCTTGTTAGTTCACATCTTCTTCACTATTTTCATGAAGCAGTTGAAATAAGCTGTATATGAAATTTCTTTTCTTCCAGTGCAGAGTTTGCGACCTCTTGAAGAACATTACATCTAATTCTAGTCACTTGAGAATCCTGAATTGTCAGTACTTGATGTTTGGTAATCACACTCAGTTGACCAGGTTCTTATCTCCGGAATATTATTCCTTTACTTGCCCTCTCTGTCTTACGGTCCTCCATTTAGGCACTAATTAAAACTGACCTCTTTAACCAAACTATTGAGGCTCTAATGTTATGCACCGTTCCGTTCCTGGGAGCAGAGGCATAAAATCTGGTATTACCATACTGTCATGGGTTTGTACATGCTTGGGAATGAAGTAGTGATGACCAACTCACCCCTAGGGTGATTGAATTTCTTAAGTGACCAATTAATGGCAATTTAAGAGCCTCCTTTCACCATCACTGGAAAATTACCTATGGTAGGGGGCACCAGGACCCGGTATGTGATATGCTTGTTGCCACCTGGAGAGCTGGATACTTCCTAAGATGCCCTATGATGAATCTTCAGTGTAGATTTGCCACCAATGCTGCTTCTTCATCATGCCCCCATTCCGCCACTACCTCCTCCCTCAACCTCCGCCCCATCACCAACAACAAATATGGCTACTCCATCCTTCTGGCGAGGGTGAGTCAGTAGTCAGTTACATCAAGACAACTATTTCAACTATCTGCATTAATTGACTAGCAGCAATTACAGACTTTGTTTTGGAATATTTCTGCTGCAATATGGAAAGGTAAAATTTCAGAAGTTATTCATTTTTGATGGTATATAAAACTGTTTGGATTATACAGTTTAAAAACCTGTGATGTAACATTTTCACTGATTCAAAACAAAGTTGCATGCGTCAGATCCAGTGTACAGGATATCCTGCATAAATCTGGTCAGATGCACATGCCCGGGAAAAATCCTGGACTGACTGTTAAGTGCAGACCCATGACATCTGTTCTTTGGGGCTCTCTGTACGCCTAACAGTGACCACTGCTTGTAGGGACACTCAAAGGTCAAGAGAGCCACTAGTTAGTTGATTGGCCACAGATCTCAGTGGTGTGACTTCCTCCCTGCTTAAGATGGAAGTCCAGCCCTGAGCTACTGACAGCCTAACAGCCTTTGACTGATTGCAGATTTCCTGATCAAGTGCTTCTCAGCAGAGGCTCCCTCAGTATAAAATTCTGACCTGAATCACTCAGTAGCTAGGTGTCATATTTTGCTTTATAATGTTTCTGTGAAGTGCTTCTGGAGGCCTTATTATGTTAAAGGCTCTATATAAACAGAATTGTTGTTGAACATATATCATCTGCATTGCTGATATTGCTTGAAATCTTGAATAATCAAATGAGGTCTTGCTTCAGCAATTTTATTTCTCCAGATGAAAACATTTCTTAATTTCATTCTGCAGCATGGAAATTGCTGGGTTAAGCCTAGGACTTAACGGAGGATCACTTGATGTGATTTTCTGAACACTCTAGTAAAGCCCTTATTTTACAGTTTCCTGGAATTGCATTAAAGCTTGCCTCTTAACATGCACATCAGGCAAAAATAAACAGAGTAGGTGCATCAATAATATGGCCCATCAACTCTGTACTGCAATAAAGATCCATTTAAAAAACTGGAATAATGCAGACAGTCTGGAGCTTCTGTTTACTAAGCAATATTGCCGAGACAGAGAGAAGCCTGGTTTACTGACCAGGTGATGCAAAAAGAGAGAGAGAGAATAGATGGAATTTACGTCTCCACATGACCCCTCCACCAATTACATAGGTATTAGAGCATATAACTAAAAGTGTAAATGTGGTCACCAGAATTGATAGAAACAGACTTATTCAAGATTTTAGGGAAAAAGATCTCAGACCTGAACAAACCTGTTGTGCTGAGCCACTAATAGTATTCTATATAGCAAGTAGCTCCCATTTTACATAATTTTTTTAAATTCCTAAAAGTTGAAAGAACCCAAACAGCTAGAGAGGCATGCTGAAATACACTGCTAACATAACAAGAGTACTGAGAATGTTTGAATGGAGACTTAGAGTACATAGTATAATAGAAAAATGGATGCACACGGAAACCTGTATACTCAACAATACTTATTAAATAGGCTTCACAGCAGCAATATATGCTCTATGTCACATAAGCTGTGCTCCAAGAACTTAAATGCTCCTAAACAATTATTTAGCTTGATGGACAAGGTGACTCTTAGCTGCAAAGAACTGGCCCAGTTTGATTTTAGACCCTAGCATCTCTTTCAAGGACGCCCTTATTGGAAATCATAGACTGGTTAATAATTTCTACCTCTGCTATATTGCACAGTTTCTGCTTACAGGCAGAAGCCATTCTTTGAGAATTGATTATGTCAAATGCAAAGCACATTTCAAGATCAGGGAAAGAGCTGACTACCTCAATAGAACTAGATGAAATTTGGTCCACACTGTCATTTACGATGGAGCATGCAGTCACTCCTGAACCATCTGCCTTAGACCCATGACAGTGGTCATGGGCACAGTGGGAGCAACTCTTCTGAGTAGTGTAGAGACTTTGAATTCCAAAGATAGAGATGCTTTTTGTTTAAGTTCTTCCAAATGCAACAACTGTGAATAGAAAACTTGGAAATGGGATGCCTAGACCTCAAAGCTGCCCAGAGTACCACAGGCCACAGGGCATATTGAGGACATTGCCAGTGCCTCCAAGAGCAAAGTTTGAAGTAACCCTCTCTCAAATCAACACCATTTCTGGCTAATCCATTATCTCTACACAAGTGTCAAACAAAGTGCCGTCAGAGTGCTGAATTTGACTCATTCAGATCCAGGAGAAAATGAGGACTACAGATGCTGGAGAATCAAAACGTGTGGTGCTGGAAAAAGCCCAGCAGGTCAGGCAGCATCCAAGAGGAAGGAAAGTCAACATTTTGGGCATAAGCCCTTCATCAGCCCATTCATTCCAGGTTTATGCCTGAAATGTCAACTCTCCCACTCGTTCAGATCCAAGATTGCAGGGAGGTCTGGGAGAATAAGATATCCATCAGTATTAGTGAAATGTTGCAGATAATCATCACATTTGCTCTTTTCACAGGGAAAGTACTTCAAAGACATAAAATGATTAATGGCTAGTAACACACAGAGCGAACTGGCCCAAACCACAAATGGCATAGAGGAGTTTGTGGTTGTAAGTGTTTTTTTGAGTAGGTTATTTGTCATAATTGTTGGCAGCATTAAAAAATGACATTGCTATGGTACTTATTAGAAGGTATCTTGGTTTTCTGCTGGGTATATGAGTACACAGAACCACATTCATTCTGAAATGGTTACTTGCTCATTATCATTCTCACTGTCTTCCTCTGCTGTGACTTTGCTATCCTAATTTTGGGCTTCATGATGAGAAAACAGTTATGAAAAATGATGGAATTATTTATGAAACCATGTACAACAATTGTTTGATAGTTACAAAGTAATCCCAAACGAAAGTTCAAAAGCCATGCCAGGTATTTGCAAATGTTACGACGTGGGGTAAACTCTGCTGCTAATTTAAAACCAGCAATACAGAAAAGATTTATCTTGTGCAGTAAACTGTGAAAATTCAAGAGACCAAGAACTACTTAAAGTAAAAATTAGCAATTTTATTTCTTAAAGTATAACAGAGAATGATAAACTAATAACAACTTACAACTCCTTCCTCTAACCTATCTTTTGCCTTCTGTTTCTACAATACTAGTCCAATAAAACCCCCAATTAAGATTTACAAAACAAAACTTCTTATCTTAAAACCAGGCAGCTTTCGGTTCTTCTCTGTATTCCTGTCTTCTTTTCTTCTACTTGGGGATTCTGCTTCACAGGTTACTGATCGATAAAGGTATCTTTAAGAGAACTATTTTTTGGGCAGTCTTTTTACATGCTGGTGACTTGGCAGTTCTCCTCTCAACTGTTTAGTTTTCCCCGGTCTTATACCCCAAAACATTGGATTGTGTCATTGGCTTTTAAGATCGTCAGTATACTAAATTCAAACTTGATTGGAATTTGGTATTTTCAGGGTATAATTTTAAACTGATTGGCTGAATTCAAGTTTGTTTTTGTCTCATAACAACTCAGCCAGTTCTATCTGTTTTGAACCAAATGTTACTTTAATAAATCCTCCAGCACTTGGTGTGCTTACCAAGTCCTTCACTTTCTTAAAGGCACTGTACACTTCTGCACCTTCATAACACAAGAGCATTTTTCTTCAATTTATTTTGTCACTCGAATGTCATAAGTTAAGGCTGTAGAGGGTAGCACAGACCGTTCGTCCCACCCTTGTACTCTTCATTCCTCTTGAAATAAAAGTGGCATAATTGATTGGCTTAAAGTTGGGAAGTCAGTCAGCTTTTAGGAAAGAGACTTTAGTCCATATTGATCTCAATTGCTGATCAAATTAACTGAATAAATAATAACATTTTAGCTTAATTCACTGGTATTATGAGGTTTGAATAGTAATACCATTAATGGGCCTATGGACTCCAGAAAGGCCAGGAGGTCTACAACATATTATACTGTAGTTTGGTCAGTTATTGAAACAATCAAGTTCATTGAATGGTGAACTTGTGACCTCAATATCCGTATATGTTAAAGTAGTCAACCCTTGGTGATCACTTCATAGAATAGTTGGATAACACATTACACATAAACACATAATGTGTATTTTATTAGCATTAATGTGTTTTCAGTAGAAACCTATTCAGAGCTCGCCGTAGTAAGTTTAAATATTTTCAGCACAACAGTACACCAAAGTTGCTTTCTTTTAAACAGCAATTTGTTTACATTCAATAAACATGCTGTAGTTCAGGGATCTATTATATTCCCAATATTTACTGCTTTCCAAAAACAATGCACCCCACCCTCATAGTAATTTTATATCTTTAATATGCTGATGAAAATTTCTTCAACCTCTACAAACTGGAGTCCTAAGGTATGTTTAGGACCTGATGCAATTTTTATTTGTGTCACCCACTGCAGAACATTTTCAATAAAACCTAATAGGATTAGTTTTAGTGACTATTTGAAAGAAATTTGCTAAGGGGCACTCCATTTAGAAGAATGGCATTTTATGTTTTGGTGATTTCCACAAAAGTTTGCCTTGAAGATTGATTTTTTTTCATGTTAGATACCCTCCAATAAACATACAGTTTCAGATGGATGCCCACTTTACTACTTAAAATTGTTAATGATGAACAAAAGGAAGAGGTTCTGCAGCAAGTAACGCTTTCGCAAAGAGCAACGGTCAGGTCTTTTATAAAGTAACAGATGTGGGGATGTTCAATGATCTTACTAGTCCCATAGGGACTGTAGGGTCAGGCTACAGTTCCTGGTTCTGCCTTGAGGATTTTAAGGATAAGTTTAAGACATGAAGAAACTGCGGTTTTCCAGGCTGTTGGAGACTATCTTAATCACCTTCAATAACACATTCCTCTTTTGTGGCAATCAAAGTCACAAAAAGTCTTAGCATTTTTATTTCAGAATCTTTCCAGACCTATTTCCTGCATTATTTCAAAAACATGTTGACACAGGCTTCCTCTTTGTTGGAGTTCATTTGCAGGGACATGCTGAGCTAGCTTTAGCATCAGAAATTAGAAGATTCATCAACTTCAAATCCATGAGATTTTTTTCTGATTGAAATCTTTTTCACGAGATTTCCTCTTGTTTCATCCATGGCCACATTTATACCTAAGTACTGTATTACGACAGAATTTGACTACATAATTGCACGTTGTGGACAAATCCTCCATTAATATGTCCAATAAAAATGTTAACAAAATTACAAGTAGCTTTAAAGATAATTTGACTTAATGGCAATGAAAATGATAGAGGAAGAACATCATTAAATGGTCATGTAAGATGTTGGAAGATTAAGCTGATCTATGGCAGATAGTAATAGTGGTGCATCAGTTAAATTTATGCAATTTATTCTAGCACAGAGCTGGAAACATCCATAACACTTATTGCTATGTATGCACAGTTTTATAAGATGGTTCTGCCTTAAAACGAGATTTTAATTTGAGATCAAATGGAGTAATGAAGAGAAACATATTAACTGAGTTCTGCCCAGCAACATGCCTGTGTGGTCTAGTTATCACAGGGCTTGGGCATCCATGACAAGTGCCATTGAAATGCATACACCAAGTTTAACAGCCTACTCACACACAGACTGTGAACTGTACAATCTTTAGAGTATTGTCTACCAATACACTGACTGTGAACTGTACTACTTACTCAAACATACACAATGAACTCTATTGTGTACACACACATAGAATGTGTACTTCTTTTACCTAAAGATGCACAGACTGTGAAGTGTACTGCCTACATGTCCATAGACTGTGAACTATATTGCCTTCCATGATAGCCCGTGAACTCTGTTTTCCATACACACATTGACTGTGAGGTCCACTGCCTACTCACAGGTCGACTGAATTGTACTGCCTGTCCACACAGACTGTGAACTGTTGAATCCTGTGAATACTGCTTCACAATATGTAGACTGTAAACTGTGTTGTCTTCACACATGTAAACTGTGAACTGACTGCGTAGCCTGTGAACTGTACTGTCTACCCAACTACAGACAGTACGCCTATAGAATGCCAGGTGATTTGAAGGCATTTGTCACATAGACATTGTAGAAGATGGGAGTACAGTCTGAGGATAACGTGTTGATCATTTGGGTTTGAAATAAGAAGGGCATTGTTCATTTAAAAGATTGTGAATCTTTCGAACTGCTTGGGGAATTGGAAGACGCAGGTACAGTTATAACATTTAAAAGACTTGGATAAGTACATGAATTGAAAAGGTTTAGAGGGATATGGGCCAAATGCAGACAGGTGGGAGTAGATTTGATTGGGAACATAGTTAGCGTGGAAAAGGTGGACCAAAGGATCTGTTTCTGTGCTGTATGACTATAATTGTCTAACCTAGGGTGTTGTGGATTTATCTTTCAAAATATTTCAAGCTGAGGTAGACAGCTTTCTGATCCGTTACAGAGAATCAAGAGATGTTGACAATGGCTATGACAGTGGACTTGAGGCAGAAGGTAAAACACTTTTATTGATTGGCAAAGGAGCTGTATGGTTTACTCTTGCTCCTTTTTCTTATTTCCTTATGTTTTGAATGTTCTGCCACTCACAGAAAGACATTCAGACATATTTACATACAGACCATGATTCTAAGGTTTTATTTGTTTTTGGAATTTGAGCATGACCATTTCTTGTTCATCCTCAATTGTCTTTCAGATCCAGAATGTGCTGTTTACTCATACAGAGAGCAGAAACTGTTGCCCTCACTGCTTAGAGAGGAAAGGGCATATAATGAAGATGGTAAAAACAATGACTGCAGATGTTGGAAACCAGATTCTGGATTAGTGGTGCTGGAAGAGCACAGCAGTTCAGGCAGCATCCAAGGAGCAGTAAAATTGAAGTTTCGGGCAAAAGCCCTTCATCAGGAATAAAGGCAGAGAGCATGAAGCGTGGAGAGATAAGCTAGAGGAGGGTGGGGTGGGGAGAAAGTAGATAAGCTAGAGGATTCTCCCCACCCCAACCCTCCTCTAGCTTATCTCTCCACGCTTCAGGCTCACTGCCTTTAGTCCTGATGAAGGGCTTTTGCCCAAAACGTCGATTTCGCTGCACTTTGGACGCTGCCTGAACTGCTGTGCTCTTCCAGCACCACTGATCCAGAATCTGGTTTCCAGCACTTGCAGTCATTGTTTTTACCTCGTTGATTTTAACCCTACTGCGAATCCTCTTGCAAGGATGCCAGCCTTGAAGAGGTTTTCCTCCTCTCTCTACAAGAATCTCAGGGAGTCCCTCTCCCACTGCAACTCCCAGGTCATTCCTCCCTGACCTATCACCTTCATCCCCTCCCCCACTCACCCATTGTACTCTATGCTACTTTCTTCCCACCCCCACCCTCCTCTAGCTTATCTCTCCACACTTCAGGCTCACTGCCTTTATTCCTGATGAAGGGCTTTTGCCCAAAACATCGATTTTGCTGCATTTTAAATGCTGCCTGAACTGTTGTGCTCCTCCAGCACCACTGATCCAGCGTATAATGAAGATGTCAGCATAGTTCGGAATCCTTCCTATACCACAACCAGGTTTTGGGAAGGGATGCCCATGGGCGGTCTTTCCATCCCCCTGCCAATGGCAGGCCTTACATAATCAATTACTAACCATTTAGCAGCCTCATCCCAGAGGTGTGATGGTGTGTGTGCGTGTCGGTGATACTGGACATCAGGACTGGCGTTTCTGACGGTCACCCTGCTACCCTTGCTGCATATGCCCTAACAGCTCTTTTTCAGTGACTGCCATCCTGCACTAGGCCCTAACCCTCTCCAGCAGCCAAAGAAAGATTTCCAGCACGTTAACCAGATTCTCCCTATAGTCTGTGACCACTACTGCCTTCTCTCAAACAGACTGTGAATCTTGGATATACTACTCAGATACAGCTTGTGGACCTTAAATATACAACTAAACTACAACCTGTGAACTCGAGCAGACTGTCTCCCCTACACAAAACCTGTGTATTGTTGTGATCCCAACTGACATTGGACAGAGAAGATGCCAGACTGAAATCTGGCTTGATAGATCATATTTTGTTTTGGTGGTCTTTAGCAAAGCACAAGCATGCAATGCTGTAGGTTTGATTATTAAAATAAAACAGAGGTTCAATATACAAGAGACAAGATGATAAAGTAGAATAAACAAAGTTATTTATATAAAACACAACTTGAAATATTTTAAGAAAAAATGCAGTCACATCTATCTTAACACAATCACTTTACAAAGTTCAGTCACCAGAGACAGTTAGTTTCTCTATCATAATTATAGGTTTGACTTAACTATTTCTTTCAGTTCCTGGTTTTCAGAGTTTGATAGCCTCTTTCTTAAGTTATACAACTGAGCCTAGACTTTCTTAGCTTTGGATAACCTCTTCAGAGTTCCAACCTCTGGTCTGGAACTTTCAAACTAAAATCTTTACACAGAGATAACTATTCATAATAGTTCTAAACTACCTCTTTACTTTGGGAGAAACTGTTTAATATATCTAATTTCTATCACAGCTTCTGCAAACTTAAAAATACAAATTTTCCAAATTGGGATTTTCCCCTTGGCAAGAACAAAATATCTTGATCCTTGGGACAGAAAGCAAGCTGTCCCTCATTGTTTACTCTATCTGCTTGTAAAACTCTTCCAGTGCAAACAAATTTTCACTATGGCAGGGACATCTTCTCTCATACTGTGTTTTTTAAATCATGGCTCCAAAAATACAGGTGAGTTAATTATTAAACCCCCTCAAACACATAGACCAAACTTTAGATGTCACTAGTTCAAAATCTAAACATGAAAGAAAAAGATAACAAAATATATGCATCACACACCTCTTATCACATTATTAACAACGGATGTACAGAATTAAATAGAGGCATATTGGGAAACATTTCCCACTCGGGTATTCAGATAAACAACTATCATGAATACAGCAACGTCCATCCGTTAATGTTAAATGGCATGTATGATTGATTTGTATTTACAGAATTCATGCTTGAAACCTTAAAAAGTCTAACATTTGGTTTTCAAAGTAGAGATGAGAGAAGCATAAGGCAACTCACTTTTCTCCTTGGAACATATCCCCTGTTTTCAGTTGTCTGAGTCTTGCTGAAGTACAATTCTATGTGGACAAGCTATTCTCTGGTATCTCATCCAAATATCTGTCCTTCATTCACAGCCTGGACAGAGAGAGTGTACACACAGACTGAATGTAGGTTTGCTCGCTGAGCTGGAAGGTAGTGTTTTCAGATGTTTCATCACCAAGAGCTTTAACTGATACTACATTGGACAAACAGGCAGAAAACTAGCCACCAGGATACATGAACATCAACTAGCCACAAAGAGACATGACCCACTCTCAGTAGTATCCTTACATACAGATGAGGAAGGACACCACTTTGACTGGGATAATACATCCATCCAAGGAGAAGCCAAACAGAGACACGCACAAGAATCCTAGAAGCATGGCAATCCAACCACATCTCTAATAACAAACACATTGACTTGGATCCCATTTACCATCCCCGAGAAAAAGAACAGGAAATGACATCACCACAGGAAATGGCATCACCAACCCAAGGACAGCTAAACACATAAATAGAAATGGGTCATGCCACCAGTGCTTCATCCAGAGGCTCACTGATGGTGTTACCTAGTATGGTGACAAAACATCTGAAAGCAAACCTTCCAGCTCAGCAAGCAAACCTACATCCAGAACCTCAACCTGAGCTACAAATCTTCTCAAAATTTGTGTATACACAGACTGTTCAGTTATTGGAAGCCAGACAGCTAAACCTGAAGCTCATGTCATAAGTGGACTCAACAGGTGATCTCATTGGACAGAAATAAAGTGATAAAACTCTTAACTTCGCCTCCCTATCTCTGCCCAGGCTAATATCTGAATAGGGCTTTTGCCCAAAACATCAATTTTACTGCTCCTCAGATGCTGCCTGAACTGCTATGCTCTTCCAGCACCATTAATCCAGAATCTGGTTTCCAGCATCTGCAGTTATTGTTCTTACCTAATATCTGAATAGGACCAAAGTTAATAACATCTATGCCCCCATTCAGGTGAAGGTCAGCTGTTTGTATAAATCATGAAACAAGCCTGCGACTAGATACACACAAATATGTTATATAGTTATTGAAGCCTTTTGAGGAGATTCTTTTAAAGGAGTTTACTTCATGCAAGCGAGGTAAATCAATTTTGTAAGGTTTGTGGTTTTTAATCAGATTGTCATGAATGTTGAGATTTCAGGCTGAGAAATGTGCTCACAAAAGGTTTAGTATTGTTCCCTGTGCTATCATTGAGAGAGAGGAATAAATCTCAGCAGAGTTGACAGCAAAGCCAGAGCTGAAATGCAATTTATATGTTTTCAGATGAATATTATTAATTAAGACCCATCTGCATAATGCTGAATGCTCCAGTAACAGCAAACTATGCAGATGTATGGAATCTGAAACAAACAGAAAATGATGGTGAAACTCAACAGGTCTGGCAGCATCTGTGGTGAAAGAAACTGAGTTAATGTTTCAAGTCTGGTTGACTAGTCATACTGCACTCAAAATGTTAACTCAATTTCTCCCACTATAGATGCTGCCAGAGTTGGGTTTCTACAGCATTTTGTGTGTGTGGTACGGTTGCTCCATTTGGCCTTTCCTAGGATTCCTGCTCCTGATCTCTAACTGCAAGGGCAAAATCAAGATTCATTCTGTGAATCAAATAGGGGATGAACATTTATTGTCTGGCCTGACATTTGATGAGAACATTTGGCATCTCTGAAAGTATCTATTAGTGAGAGTTACCGTGTTCAAGAAAGCAGAGAATGGGAGTGATAGTACAAAGAATATAAGTAAGTACAAAGGGAGATAAAACAACTTATCTTATTTTATTGAGAGCCTACATATGTATTCCATCACGGTCTTGCACATGACCATATGTCCTCACCTATGGGTTTATTTCCACTATCGCTCCTGAAAAGAATTAGGAGGTGCCAGTAAAAAACCTCATGAAAATGTCTACCCTTCTCATCGGTAAAGACAATTCTGGTGCAAGGTATCCAATTTTAGTTCCCATAAAAAAAGATATTTATAGATAAGAAATTTATATCAGTCTAACTATGTTTTGAAATGCTAATGAATACAAACCAATACCCACCTTTTGCAGTCTGACCCTCATGTCTTTAACTCACAGGGAAGAAGTAATATTTCATGTTTCTGAACTTGCAGGTTTACTTTTATGAGAAACGAAAGCAGAAATTGCTGGAAAAGCTCAACCGATCTGGTATCATGTCTGGAGAGAAATCAGAATTAGCATTTCGGGTGCAGTGACCCTTCCCTCAGAACTGGTCTTACTTTTATGAGCACAAATTCAGTGTAGACAGTATGCCTCCACCACACCTATGTGATTATGAGTTTTCCAGTTTTCTCAGTGGAACGTGTCTCCTGTGACAGGTACATCTCCAAGGAACATCCACCATATCCAATCAAGAATTCTGGCACGTAAGAACTTAAGAAATATGAGCAGGGTAAGCCACTTGGCTCCTCAGCATACCCGAGAAATATTCAGAAACCTGATTATAATAGAGTAAGCTTTTTATACTGGCTGTATGATTTTTTGGGGAATTGTTTTTGTTTCCAGACTGTGACTAATCATGGGATGAATCACTGGCAGCACTCACGATCAGCACAGGCACAGCACGAACTTCAGTTAAACAAGCTCATCTCTTTGAGAAACTCATTTGCAGATTTCCCCTGTTAACTGTTGCCCACTATATTATTCTTTATTTCAGCCACCATTATATCACTCAATCTCTGGTACAACACTGTTAATTATTTCTCTCTCTCTCTTTCTCTCTAACCCCCTCTCTCTTAATGTGGTACCTCTTCTTTATCTCTCTGCAACAACTGTACCACTCTTGCTCTCTCCTGTACGACAGCATCACTCACTCTCTGATCTCAGTATGGCTTCCTCACTTTTTTCTCCTGCACCACTATATCAGTCACTTACTCTGTGTGTGTGTGGCAGTACTCTCTCTCTCTCTCTCTCTCTCTTCCCAGTACCAGTGTTACACATTATGTATAATTCAACTACTCAGTGAACATTAGTTAATTTATTATCCCTTTGCTCAAACAATAATGGCTTTGTTGCATTCACTTGTGAAAAACATTGGAGGAATGAAGGAGAGTAGAGAATGAAACTTGAAGATTTATTAAAACACTGCATAAAAAGCAAAGACTAGAATTTAGTGTTAGGCTGTGCAATGCATGGATTGAGCCTGGGAGTATTTTGGTATTTTGTGAAAGGCTACATATAAAAGAAAATCTTTCTCCATTCCAGGATTTACAATTATTCTCTTTCTGTCTCAGCATGTCTGTCACAGAAGACTTTTCACAGCATTATCTCTATGCCAGATGGATATATGTTGAAATCATCTTGTTTTTCACAGTTTAGTATTTCCTGTGTCTGCAGGTGCTGATCTCTTTTGCTGTCCTGTTCTGTGGAGTGGTACAGATGATGTACTGGAAGTCTACTTATAAGCATCTGGTGAGTCATATTCCAAACCTGGACTCAGTTACACTTATTTATGTTAATATTGTTTGTAACTGAGTGCAGAAATGACAGATTTTGTTTGTTGTGGTGAACAGGTACCACTGGGAATGGTAGTGTTCCTTTTAAATGGTCAACACAATTTTGTTCACTTCCATTAATGCAGAATTGGCCATAATGTGGCCATGGTCAGCAATAAATTCAAAGTTGCATTCAGATATAATGTCCGAGAAGCAAAACTGCCACACACAGTTCAGTGAAAGGAGCTGAAGAAAATAGACAGTATGTTTCGCAGTAAGGGGAATTTTAACCCAGAAGAGTGCACGGATTTTGTTAGTTGGAACTTTATTTTTAAAAAAATTCTCAAAACTAAACCGACCTCAAACACTCCCATTTTAAGTAGCAACAGAGGGAAAATATTAGGTAATTGGGTGATGGGTGCCTCATTAAAATACTTTAATAAAGCAGTATTCCTCAAATCTTTGGTTCAGTTTTGATACTGACCAACCAGGTTCCCAGCACTGGGGATCCTAGAAGCTATGGGAGGTAACTGCTGCATGGAACCGTTAAGTGCATTTTCAGCATTGTTTGTGGCGTGGAAGGAGTGTTAACTTGTCCAGCATATGGACTTACTCTCCCCATGATTCAATTTCATCACAATGTCTTCCACAGTCTGTGATCTCTTTCTGCACCGTGGGAACCCCAAACTCTGCTTTTCTTTTTTCTCATTTTCTATGGTCCTCTGCAATCCTTTCCCCTCTTCCATGATTCCCTCTGATCCCTGCTGTCTCTTGAGTGCTCCCCCATTCTGCAGCTTTTGAACAAGATGGTGGCAGAATAATAGGGCTGTGTGTTGGCTCGTGAGTCTGGGCTTGTCCATTCCCATCTACTTTCTTTCTTTCTCTTTCTTTTACTTCTGCATTTTCTTTATGTCTTTTATAGCTTTCTTGTTTTTATTTTCTTTAAAGCCTTTTGCACCACTGCAGCCTCCCAGAGCATGGAGGCAGTGGCGGCGAATGTGGCTCCTCCCAGTGATTGGAGGTGGAAGTGGCAGAAGGAAGATCCTTCTCCTGGCATTTCGGGGCTGGTGGCGGCAGTGGCAGTGATGGCAAAGCTCCTCCAGTGATTGGAGGTGGCAGTGTCAGCATGAGCAAGAACATGTCTCCTCCTGGCAATTGATACAAGACCAGCAGGCTGACTGAGACTCCAGATTGTGGTTAGCCCTTGGACTTGCATCGGTGTTTCCAAACATCTTTATGGAAATAAGACTTAGACTTCAATGTCTAGTCCTTTTGGTTTATTTTTAATATATTCTGGCTTTGTAACCAAGATGGCGCCAGAAAATGGTGACTTTGTACACTTTTGACTGCAGTCATGTGTTCCTATACTTAAGTACACGTGACAATGAAATCTAATTTTAATTGTAATTCATTGATGTCCTCTCACTTAATCTCGCTCCCCCTCTTCTCTGCTCAGCAGCACAGGCCTAGTGCCACAAGCCAACCTGCCTGACAGCTGTGGAGCCTCTCACGCTGCTAGCTGCAAGCGGGAAGTGGAATCCAAAGTAGTAGTGACACCCTGCTGCTCTCTCAGCAGCTCCAGAGAAAAACATGAGCTTCTGGCTTTCGTGATCCAGCGAAAAGTGTGAACAGGGATGGGATAAAGACTCAAAACTGGTAAGACAGGGTGCAGAGAGGGATCAGCAGGAAATAAAAGAAGCCTAATGATAAATGAATCAGGAAGACAGAACACAGGACAGACTATATTAAGGAATTACATAATTGGCTGGAGCACAAATAGAAGATTAAAAATAGAATTAATAATAAGGTGGCTTATTATTATTATCCACAATAAAACAGGGGAACTGGAGCCAACTATACATTAATTGGAATCAGATATAGGTGGGATTAGTGAGGTATGACTTCAGAAAAAATTAGCACTGGGAATTAAATATTGCGGGCATAATATATTCAGAAAACATTACCTGAGGAATAAAGGAGATGGGATAGCTAACATTACAATGGTCACACAGGAAGTGACAACCATGGGTAAGATTGAAATGGAATTTATGTGGATGATGTATTGATCACACTTGTAACAGTAATCTATTAATCACCCATTGGTATTAGATGGAGGAAGAAATATTTAAATATATTAGGGAACCTCTAGATCTTTGGAACCATACTATAATATGCTTTAAGGTAAAAATCATGAAGAATAGGAACGTGAGAGAGACCAAGGTAATGGATTGTAGAAAAGTTGATTTGAGTTGCTGACTGGGAATAGGATTTTGGGAAAATAAAATGCACAATAATATTTGACAGCATACGTGGAACACTAAAGGGAAATGTTTAAAGCGATGTTCAGTAGAATTAAGGAAAATCATATTTTGCTGAAAAGCAGTAATAAGCTCAAACTTAATGAGAAACCATGGATAAATGAAGACATAACAGAAAAATTGAAGATAAGGAAATAATACACTAAGTACATGGACTGCAGGGAACAGCATGATAAGGGAGAATAAACAACAAATAGGAAATCAGTCAAAGAGGAATTAGGATGGCAAAGAGGAAATATGAAATGTGTGGAGTTTGCACGTTCTCCCCGTGTTTGCGTGGGTTTCCTCCGGGTGCTCCGGTTTCCTCCCACAATCCAAAGATGTGCAGGTCAGGTGAATTGGCCATGCTAAATTGCCCATGGGGGGAAGGGGTAAATGGAGGGGTATGGGTGGGTTGCGCTTCGGCGGGTCAGTGTGGACTTGTTGGGCCGAAGGGCCTGTTTCCACACTAAGTAATCTAATCTAATCTAAAAAATTGCCAAGAAACATAAAGCAAATTGTAAAATCCTGTACAGGCAGAAATAAAAGTAGGACAGTTAAGATTGAAAAAAAATTAAATAGATTAATCAAACTAAAAGAGGAATAAAATATTTTGTGGTCTAATAGAGGCCTTTAGAATTATGAAAAGCGGGTTTTAATAGAATGCATACGGAGAAAATATTTTCTTTCTTTGTTAAAGAGTATAACTGGAGGCTAACAATATGGGATAGTCACCAAGAAATCCAGGAGAAAGTTCAGAAGAAACTTGTTTATCCAAAGAGTGGGGACAGTGTAGAATTTGCAACTACTGAAATTGATTGAAGTGAATTGTAGAGGTGCATTTAAAGGGAAGCTGAACAAGCATTTAAGGAGAAGGAAATAGGGGGTTATAATGATAAATTCAGATAAGGCAAAATGGGAAGAGGCTTGTATGGACTATTATAGCCAGTCTGGATTGATTGGGCTGAGTGGCCTGTTTCTATACAGGGAATAAAACAACTACTGGGAGTTCTTTAGAAAGAGATAATTAAAAGAATAGAAAAGTGTTGCTAAATGCATATCAATTAGGCCACACTTAACAGTACAGTACTGTGTGCAGTTCATATTATAAACAGACTAAATGCACTGAAGAGGGTAAAAATTGTAAGGATGGGACTAGAAATACCCAATTATACCAATCATGATAGACAAATAGATTTCTAGTCCCATCCTTACAATTTTAACCCTCTTCAGTGCACCTAAGCCTTTTTATAATAAACTCTTGAAAAGCCAATGCATCACCCTAATGTAGATAAATTGTCAACGAATATCTCAATTTCTCTGAAGTAATGCCACAAAAAAACATTTTCCCATCACCAAGTCACCCTTTACTTGCACTTGGAAAGTCTTTGTCGCTGGTCTAGATCCTTCAGAGCTAAGTCTCAGAATCGCTGATACTCTTATCTCTCAGCCAGAGCTCCCTGTTTGGACTAGATTATCAGCCCCATTCAGGGAATTCATATTCTGTGAGATCCAGCTCACCTGATCTCACTACAATCACCATATCACTCCTCCTCCAAGTCCGAGAATATAGGCCAGATCTTTTTCTTATCACGCTACCTGGGGTGTTTTAACACCAGGTTAGATATCCTCTGACTCTGCCTTTGTAATGGGTAGCGTGTAACACACAGGAGCTCTCCTCTTACACCCAGAGCATCTTGGGAGAAATTCATTTTCTTCCTCCGGTGGCAAAGGCATCAATGTGGCATGATCTGCTGAATCAATCCCAAATTCAGACATCTTTTTAATGCTCAGTAGAGAGAGAGAAAATCCACGGGTTCAGACAGCCTTTCCAACTGTTCCGAGGAATGGGCACAATTTGCTCCCACACCGTTTGCAAGTTTGCGGCTTTCACATGATCCTTGTGCTTGTTCAGGACTGTTGCTCCTACCTGAACTTCCTATGTCACTGGACCTGACCTCACGTCGACCAAGACTCTTAACTATGCAGGGCCATTCCCTTGGTTCCTACACCAAACTTTGTTCCCTGTAGTAAACTGTCTCTCTCAATTGGCAGGGTCTGGCGTGGGGCACTTGCATTTTTGATGCCGTTTCACGCTACATCTTGGGTCCGGGAAGATCAAATTTCACCTGGTGCGGAGTCTTCTTGTGATTCGCATCTCTGCTGGATCTTTCTCTGTTGTTGCATGAGGTCCAATAATCAAATAGGAACTGGGATAGTTTGGTATCCAGCAAAGCTGTAGGCAGTTTCTTCAAGCCTGCCTTCAAAGTTTGGACTGTTCTTTCTGCCAGACCATTGGATGATGGATGCTATGGTGCTGTCTTTGTAAACTAAGTCCCACTTGACTTATATGGACAGTTCCATGCCATCCCACTCAACTTTAGGAAATACGAGAATTCCCTGCTAGTAAATGATGGCCTGCTGTGTGTGATCAATACTTATGGGGGTTTGTGTATTACAAAAGTTGTACGCAGTTTTTCTATTGTCGTTCCCCATGTTTAATGAATGAACTCCTTGCATATCCAACCACTTTAAGTGGGCATCTACAATGACTAAGGAGGTTGAACCCAAGAACGGATTTGGATAGTCAAAGTGTAATCAAGTCCAGGGTTTACCCAGCCATTCCCATGAATCTGGGATAGCTGCTGCTGGTAATTCTTGTCCGTGTTGGCACTCTGGGTTGCTCCACTAATGTGGCTATGTCTGCATCCAAGCCTAGCCATCAAACATACCTTCTTGCCAACATATTAATTTTGAAGACCCCAGGATGACCCGGGTGGAGTTGAGTCAGTATCTGGTGGCGATCTTTGCTTGGGACAATCACTCTTGCTCCCCATAATAAGATGCCATCCTCTACTGTGATCTGGTCTCTCTGGGGCCAAAGGTCTGTTTGTGATGGCCCTTTTGTTTCCCCCATCACCATCAGCTGTTTCAGTTTTGCAAAGGACTGGATTTTTCTGCATCCAAAATCTGATATTGTCAGCCATGACTGGACGTGTGTCCAGAAAATTTAAAACCATTCTGGGTATTTAATTAAGACATCAATGTTCTTAGTCATTGTAGATACCCGCTCAAACTGGTTGGACACATATGGAGTTCATTCATAAATATGGGAAAGACGATAAAAAAGCTGCGCACAACTTTTGTAATACACAGACTCCTGGAAGTGGCGGTACCACTGGTGGTGTATCTATCAGTGTGATGCAGCTCATGCATCCATGTTTGCTACTTCACGCTGTTCCAACTTGTAATTATACGCACTTAGTATTAGAACCCACCGCTGAATTCAGTCTGAAGCTATGGGCAGCACTGTCTTAACCGTTTTAAGTAGACCTAGTCGGGATTGGTAGTCCATTATTATTACAAAGTTACAATGGTAAAGGTAACTGTAGGACGCCCTGATTCCAAATATGAATGCCGAATCTTTCTTCTCTATCAGGACGTATTTACACTCTGCATTAGCTAAAGTTCTGGATGCATACACTACTAGGCGTTCCTCACCGTTGAGCCATTTATGCGGTAATACTACCCCGATGCCATATGGGAGGCATCGAATGTCAATACCAGATCTCACTTGGGATCATAGTGTGCCACCGCCTTAGAGAATTTACTTCCCTGAAAACTATGTCTTGGCTATGGAACCACTTCAAAGGCTGACCTTTTTTGAAGCAGTTATTGTAAAGGTGCCAGGGTGGAGGCCAGGTTATATATGAACTTTCCATAATAATTCACCAGTCAAGGAAAGACTGAAGCTCTGGTACACAGATGGGAGCTGAGGCACCTTTGATCACTCTCACTTTATCTTCCAATGGGTGTAGCCCAGTCCTGTGACTTCGTAGGCCAAGTAGGTCATTTGTGATGCCTGGAACACACATTTCCCCTCTATGGCATATGCCTGCCTGGGAGAAACATCTAAGGACTACGACTAAGTGCTCTACGTGCTCATTGTTGGTCTTCCCTGTTATTAGTATGTCACCTAGGTAACTGGTGACCTGGTGACTTTGCTGACCTTGCAAAATGTTCTCCATCGTCCATTGAAAATTTACACAGCTGACGTTGCCACAAATGGCAGTCTCATATATTGATACAAATGTTTACGGGTATTAATTCTACATACTTCTGGGAGTCCTCATCTAACCACAATTGCAAGAATGCATGGCTCATGTCCAGCTTCGTGAAGGACAGCTCTCCTGCCAGTTTTGTATATAAATCCTTTATGTGAGGGAATTGGGTATTTATCCAGCTGCAAAAAGCAGTTCACCATTTGTTTAAAATCCCCACAACGGCGAGCTGACCCATTCGACTTCAAAATCAGTACAATTGGTGCTGTCCATTCCACAAGTAGTTTGATGATTCCTTTGCTTTCCAGCCTTCTGATTTCTGCCTCTATTTAATTGCTGTGGATGGGCCTTGCAGAATTATGGAATTGCTTCCTAGTCAACATGCAAGGTGGTCTGGGCTCCTTTGATAATCCTTAACCTTTCTTGAAAGACTTTTGGACATTTAATTAAGATATCACAAAGGCAACCATTTTCTAATTGAAAGGTGTTGAGCCAATTTCAGTGAATCTCTCTCAAACAATTTTGCACCATCAAGATTGGGCCTGAGCCTCTTACTACAATCAATCAGTGGTAACTGAACCAGCTGCATCTCATAAGAAACCAGAACTGAAGACATTCCCTTAATCTGTAAAGGGTCCCTGTTGTAGCTTCTCACTATTGTACAAACTTAAGATTGAACTCCAGAGTGAATTTTGTTAAAGCCCAGTTGTGCGATCACTAAAATGGCTACTTCGGTATCAACCTCCATTAGAACCAGATGACTATTTAGCCAGAAGTTTATTTTGATTAGTTCTGATTTGGATGTGGCTAAGTATTTTAACTGTTCCAAGCCAGATGTAGGTGGACTTTTCAGGTGCTGGCCTAGAAGTTCCCTTACTCAATATAGATCCAGTAGCATTCCTTTTCTGCTTTGAGTCCGCACACCAGCAGCAACTACAATGGTTTGCCAGCCTGGATCCTAAAGACAGTTTGAACTGTTTGGCCGAGACTCATCTTTATTTTGGGATTTTGCTATGGGCTGATCTAAAGTCCCTCTGTTCAGGATATGTCCTGAGTGAGGCTATGCAATTGCCTTCAGTCAAGTGACATTCCCCTAAACTCAGTCAGTCTGGTGAGTGTCTACTTCTATTGGAATACCCTGTAACTCATTTGCTTCACTTGTTGCATTTTTCAATGATAAAGCCAGTCATAGCACCTGTTTGAAGTCTAGTAGGGCTTCAGCTAGTAGATGCTTTTGCATTGTTACATCGTTAATCCTACATACCAACTGGTCTCTCAACATCTTATTAAAGGTCAAACCAAAGACACATGCTTCTTAACCTGGTCAAAAATCCGGATATCCCTGCTGCCAAGTAAAAATGAATTAGAGGCTTGAGGTCATGATATTTCTTAATTCAATCCATCAACACTTGAAAGGTTTCAATATCTGGAGCATCAGGGGAAGTTAGACTCCTAATAATTGTAAAGGCAGCTTGTGGACCTGCAATCAGGAGAATTACTCGTTGCTTTTCATCTGCCCTAGTGTCATTTGCCTTTTAAAAGTAACACATTCTTTCCACACACTGGGCCCTGTCTTCTACAAATAACAATATGAAGCCTGGAATACTTGGCTCAACTCAAAGACAAGTTGTGGGCGAGTTTTTTCAGGAACATGCTTTACTCTTGTTGCCACTGAAATAACTGCATAGAAGTTAGTATCCCATCACTAAGTCATTCTTTATTTACACGTTGAAAGTCCTAGGCACTAATTCAACTCCCTCAGAACCAGCTTTCAGGTTGTCGAATGTCTAACACTCCTCTTTTTTATCTTCAGCCAGGGCTCCCTGATTGGGGCTGTTAATCTGGTCCAGTCAGGGAACTCATATTCTATGATGTCCACCTGACTGACCTCATTACAACCACTGCACTCTCAACACTATATTTAAAACCTATTTTTTTCTGACATGGATAATTTGGTGTTTTCACCAGAGTAGATGCTGGAAATTTACAAGGATCTGCTATTACATGGAAACTTTCTCATCTATCCTCTGACTGATCTCAGGGTATGTCACCTCCTCACAAAATGTATCTGAGCAGTGGTCTTAGAGCCAATTAAACAAAACAAAACAGCAGTTATCATGCAATACCAGACTGCTGACTGCTCACAGCAACCCGACAGGACATCACCTCCTATTAATTAAACCCTTGATCAGCCATTGTTTGTGCTGTTAAAATTGCAGACGTGATTCACAGACAGTAATAATTAATCTGAAGCAGACATTCTTGGATTTATGCCTGCGTAGTTCAGAGAACCTTTACTTAGTACCTATTACTAATAGAGCCTAATGTGAATGCACAGCCTTTGGCTCAAGGCCTCAATTAATAAATTCCTTGAGGCCTATAAGCCATCATCAATAACCAGAGATTAAATTGAGTTTTGCTTTGTGAAAACTGACAGAAGATACTTCAAGCAAACCATCCAATAAAACTGGATTAGGAGAGGCACGCACTCTAATTTCTGTGGCTTTATGGCATCCATAGCTGTTAAGGGTTGAATTTTACCATGAAATCAGTGAAGTGTCAATTTTAGTGAGTCTCATGGTGGGCTTGTCCTCTTGAGCCCTAGTGAGATTTCACACTCTGGTTCCTGAAACTCACCGCATTAGATGTGCACCATGCCTCTGTGTGTGCCTTCCTCATCATATCTACCTTCTTGCCACAAGCAAGTGTTGTCCCAAAGTTGGGACATATTTAAAATGCCACATTGGGTTGCTGTGTATGCTTTTTGAATATGAAGAATTGCCCCAAGCCTGGCAAACAGAGGAAAAATAAATTCTCCACCCATGCCCCAAGCTTTGCAGACAGGGACCTGAAGGTCCTGGCAGATGGATAGTGCAAGAAAAAGGCCATTCTGTTCCCTCAGGCCTAGCAATGGAGACGACAGCCCCAGATTCTGGTCTGAGGGCTGGCTGCCACCTGTCTGGAGGAACGTGCGGCACTGCCACAAGAAGGTCAATGACCTTCTCAGCTCTATGAGGATAAGTGCTATCCTCTTCTCTCTGTACCCTACACTGAGTCTGTCTCTGCTACAGCACCCACCTATACGCCTCGGCTCATACTCTATCCCTCCCACTATTGCATGCACTAGCTTCCCTCACCTGCTCTCACCCACCTAACGCCATCCACACTGCTAACCATCAATGCCGCCAACTCACTCTCTCGAACACTTTTCCCTACCTACGCCAGCACTAACGGCTGGTCAAACCACTTTCATCTCACTCAATCTCTTATTTCAGGAGTAAACTGCCCACTATAGATCCAAAAGAGCCAAGATATCTGATAGGGCACCCAAAGTCCATCTCCTATTCCCCTACGATGAGAGGACCCTTCCTCTAGCTGGTGAGGACCACAACCATGCCTGTTGTGATGCTCAAACTGCATGTCATGGCAACCAAATAAGAATCATTGCCCATTGGCCTGCTGCTGTCTCATTACGGCCACTAGGAATGTACTCTTAACATGAGCTTCTACTGTTTGTTGCAATGCATTCTCTCTTTTGTCTCCATCAAGCACTGGTGGAACATGCATAGTCTCTGCCTTCAAGACACTGGCCCCTCAAACTATCTCCTCCTCCCCTTCTGAGGAAGAAACCACAGACTCCTCAGGGGTAGCATCGGCATACTAGCTTCTTCCAACCTCTTTCAGGTCAGAAACAGACAGCCCCGATGGAGGTTTGCTTAACTAGATTTAGGAGCACAATCTGGTGAGTACATCACTTTGACAGCTCTACGGTTGGCTGAGGAAACAATGTCCCAGGTCGCTGACATTCGGAGAACTATCTGACACCATCTTACCAGACATCATTCATTCCCAGGCAGAAAAGGACACACAGTGTCAATAATTAGCAACTTGGAGCGATGGACAAGTCATTGTCATGGCCACTGGGCACTGCCTTAAAAGTGGAGGACTTCAACTCTCTTTCTACTGTCTTTTTCTGATATGAACATCTGGCTGTCTTCATGAACAGTCATGATGTGGAGATGCAGGTGCTGGACTGAGTGAACAAAATTAAAAAACACGCAACACCAGGTTATAGTCCAACAGGTTTTTTGGAAGTACAAGCTTTCGTAGTGCTGCTCCATCAAGTAGCTATATGAAGGAGCAACGCTCAGAAGGGTCGTGCCTCTAAATAAACCTGTTGAACTACAACCTGGTGTTGTGTGATTTTTAACTTCATGAATCGCGTGATGGCTGTTATGAAGTTCCAAGTTCAGGACCCTTAGTGTCTGCTGGATATATTCAGAGACCTCTATTTCATTACTCTAGCCAGTGGTGGTCAGCACCAACAGAAAGCTGACAGGAGGCAAGGGACCTTGACCTTTATTATTTATGCAGCAGCTGAAAATGGTTGGGTATGACCATTATCCTGAGGAATTAGTGCAGTGAGGTCCTGGAGCTGAGATCATTGATCTTCCTTTGTGCTCAGCATGACTCCAACCTAGTGAAGAATTTTCACTCGATTTCTATCGACTCACTCAGTTTTGCAAGAGCTCTTTGATGCCAGACTTGATGTCAAGGGCAGTCACTCTCATCTCACCTCTGCACTTTAGGTCTTAGCTGTATTGGAACAGCTCAGTGTGAGGCACAGTTGGTTCTGGAACAGAGATCTATATTGCTACCGCTGGAATGTTGCCAGTGCCAAATTCTTTGCAGTATCCAGTGCCTCTAGCCATTTCTGTACCATGTGGAGTGAATCAAATTAGTTGAAGATTGATATCTGAGATGCTGGGAAATCAAGGAGAGGCTGAAATGGATCATCCACTTGGCACTTTTGGCTGAAGGTGGTTGATCTAGTGCAGGTCTAGAATCAATACTAAAATTTTCTGCAATTGACGTCAGTACCAGGGCATGAGCAGCATGATCGATACCCCCGTTATCGATCTCTGTATATATGCAAGTTATACCAGATGACCCCAATGTTGATACAAGTGCATGTCCAAGATCAGTCCTGATACTCACTGCATTGTGGCTCCAGGGGTGGTACTGATCTTCTAGTAATTAAAACAGGTACACTTCCAGGAGAATTACTGCTATACATGTTGGCCTCGACCAGAATTAATATCCCTTTTAATGGTTCTGATTGACAGTCATGTACTAGTTGCGTATATGTACTGGTCTCCTAACCATACACATCCAAATTCATTACAGATATCACAACTGAGATCAGTGTAGATCCAGGATTAATATTATTAACCTAGCAAGTAACATCTAATCTGGAACCAGTACTGATACCACGATCTCAGCCTTTATGAGTAGAGGAGCAACAAGGTGATTCTGTGTTAAAGACTATAACTTATGAGGATAGATTCACTCAACTGCTCTTGATTTTATTTCAGAAATAAAAATGTTGAAAAACCTGGATGACGTTGATCAACACAGAGTATTTATAAAGCTGTGAACATGGGACCGGAGCCTGCATAAAGTTAATAGCAGGAATGGAGCCTTGAGATTGCTGGAAAATTAGAGAATGACTCTTGTAGGAGGACAGCAGAGTTAAGAAAGTATATATCCCATGTAAAGATTGAGAAGACTGTGCAGTATTGTAATTAAATTATTAGGCTGTTTTGCTCATTGAATAATTAATCCTACATTACATTATTACAACACTTTTAAAGAGTTTCATTGGCTATAAGGTGTTTTTTGTCAAGTCTTTGTTTCTTATGAATCCAAATTACGAAATTCCCATCTTCCTGGAGTGCGTGTGCAACATGTTCCTACAATTCAGTAGTGAGGGGGTGGAGTGCCCTTCCTGCAACAGTAGTAGACTAGCCAATTTTAAGGAGATTTAAATGGTGATTGGATAAATATATGGATGATATTGGAATAGGGAAGGTTAGATGGGCTTCAGATCGGATTCACAGGACCTGGACTGCGTTGTATTGTTCTATGTTCACATGAAGCAGACATTGCAACTGAGTCAGCTCCTTGATTGTCAGGATTTTGAAGGAAGCCATGGTGTGCTGTGTTACTACTGTCATTGTCCACAGTCAATTTTACTTTTTGTACTCCCCTAGTTTAGTAGAAGGAGCCATACAGCTCGGCCTACCAGAAATGTCAGATAGTATCAAAACTATATTGCCTAGAACTGTTGATTAGAGATGCATTCTGCTTAAAGGAATGGACACATCTACTTGGCCACAAAAGAAGGTCACTGCGTCCAGAGGCAATATAGCTATTACATCTGCTTTAAAAGGATCTGCAGACAACACGCAACATAACATGGCACCAATTTTAATCATTTAGCTAACTATAGCTGCCAGATTTTATGTCAAGCTTCATCCAGTTTTGTGCAGAGGATATGAGCAGAATCAATAGGTTCCCAATGTTTTACACAAGAGAAAGGAAACTTAATTTCCTTTCTCACCAAATAGTAAAAACAAAATAATGGGGCTGTCAATTCCTGATTTTCAGAAGCAAAATGATGACTGATGATACCCACATTTCTATCCAGTTCTCCAGCCATAATGGCTCATATGAATATCAGAAGGGTCCAATTCGATCAGTGCATAACTGAGAAATGAGCACCAGCATCAAAGGGTCTACAAGTGCTTCTTAGGCTTCAAATGAGAGCAGTCATTTGAACCTGGAAAGCAAAAGGGGCCTTTTTCAGCCTTAACACCCTGACAGAACTGATGGCCTTAGGAAGTAAGTCAACCTTTTCCCATTTCCCTGTTTCGCAACTGGAGTATTGTTCCATGTGCTATCCCAGACATCATTTGCTCCTCAAACATTTACTTTGTGATCCACTTTGTTTTGCCAACTCTTTTCTGAGTTAATTCTAGTGCCAGATTTAATCCTAGCTGCTAGCCAAGTTTAAAGAAAATATGATGGCTGCTTCCAGAAGATCTGTTCAGGATTTGTGCAATGTAAAGAAGGGTTGTTCCCTAGTCCAAGACTGGAAAATGTAAGCAAGTCTTTCTGTTCCACCTTTCTTGTCAGACTATCTACTTTTGAAAAGTATTCCCTTCTGTACAACACAGCATGGCCTTGCTTCCTGTCTACAATTTTTGTGTTTCTTTCACAGGAGGAAGGTATCACTGATTAAATCAGCAATTGTCACCCATTCCTTTCTTAGAAAAGTGATAATGAATCTTATGAACATGACTGTTAAAGTCCTGAAGGTGTAGGTAGACACACAATGTTGTCAGGAAGTGGGTATTACGTTCAGCAATTTCTCTTGTCATCAGCAAAATGGAGCAAGCAACGTCATCCTATTTTTCAGGGTAATTACTGTGTAATTCTTGACCAAGTTTCCTTTGTAATAATGCAGATGACTTGAGCTTGAAAAATAGCATTATGCTTGACCATGGCACAAGAGGATCTGATCTGGCAACTAAGAGGTTTGGTCATGAAAAATCTCCCAATGGAGACCGCTAACTCCAAATTGGAATAGGTTACTAAAGCATTAGAGTCGAATCAGCTTTAGTTATACAACACTTGGCTGGGAGGTGTAAAATCTAGATATCCCAAACATCTTGACATTAAAAGCTAAAAATAGCTAATTGCTTACAATAACTGAGAGCAAACATATGGACAACATTCCTTATGATGCAGAGAGAGTTTCTGCAGGAGGTGCAGTAAAGGAGGTTCCTCATTTGGAACTAAATGTCAAAGCATTCTCCGTGTTCCAGTCCCACCCTCCCCCAATACAAGGTCTACATGTAAGGATATAAGTTGAAAGCGGAGTCTGTGCAATTTGAATTAAGTTCTAGGCATGAAAGATGCTTGCTGTTGTTGTGACAAAAGCAAACTTAACTATTTTTACTGGTATTCTTTATAAATGTCTTTAAACTGTGGAATAGTTTTAAATAGAACATCTGGTCTATGTAAGTGTTCAAGTACAGAAAAACAAATCCATTCAGAGCACATTAGGTGGAGCACTTGGGCACATTCCATTACCCACCGCCAGGGAAGGGAGGGGGAGATGAGTATAGGGAGGAAATATCAACAAAATCAAGTACAGCTATATTTTCAAATGTTCACATTGTTGCCAATGAGATCTGTGAGGTGGCTAACATTCAAATATAATTGATTTCATCAGGTGGAGAATGCAGTGAAGGACGTATACGATTTTCTGTATGAAGATTTCATGAGAAACAGTTCGACTAATTCAAAACAGGATTTGATGGCCATTCACTCAACTGTAAGTACTCACTTAATCTGTTTCTACTGTCCCAGATGTTTGTTATAGAAATACTGACTGGGAATGTTAAAATATTGCAGAAATCTGACATGAAGACTTGCATTTATACTGTATCTTTGATGCAGTCAAATATCCCAAAGTGTTTCAAAGTAGTATCATCAAACACTTGGCACACAGTCACAAAAGGAGATTCAAGGACTGATGACTAAAAAAGGCAAAGTTTAAGGGGCAACCAGGGTATGGAACTGGGCAGGCTAAGTGAAGGAAATCTAGAGTGTGGTAGCTCAGCAAGTGGAAGAATTAAAATCAGAGAAGTTCAAGAGGCCAAAATTGAGGGAGAGTTATAAAGTGGGAGGTTTGTGGGCTGGAGGAGGTTACAGACATGAGAAGGGCAAGACCACTGAGATATTTGAATAGGATGAGAAGGGTTGCTAGACTGGAATTCAATGTACATTGGTTCACAAGGTGATAGGTAATTGGGACTTGGTGCAAATTAGCATTCAGGCAGCAAAACTTTGGACAAGCTCAGGTTTGTGGTGGGCAGAAGATGCAAGGCTGGCATGGAAAAGAGAGAAATAGTCATGTCCAGAGGTAATAAAGGCATTGGTAAAGTTTTCTTTATCAGATAAGCTTAGGTGGGGTGGAGGTGATCTTTGTCATGGTGGTGGAAGGAAGAGATCTTGGTGATGGAGGACTTATGTGGTAGGAAGCTCACTAAAACATTAGAGGTTGATGTTGAGGTTGAAAGTGGTATATATTTGCCAGAGAGAGATGGAACAGATGACTAGGGCTATCATCTGAGGTAGCAACCAAAGACGTGGTCTTCTCATTATTTATTTTATGTTAGTTTCAGTTTACTTAGCATTAGATGTTGGTCAAATGGGCGACAAATGAGATGCAATAAAAAAGTTGAGAATGATGATACTGAGATACATTCCGATCTGGTCAACATACATATGGAACCAAAGAAAACTGTCTATAAAGATGTAGTGCTCTCTCAGATGTGGATTTGCCCTTTTCAAATGTCAATTTGAATCTGGAACCAAGTCAAGGGAATCTCCAGATGTCCTGTGTCTGTGCCGGCTGTTTACTCTATTTGATGATGAACAGAGACAGGTATTCACAAAACCGCACAATGTTTTTCAGTTTTAAAAATGGAATTTTATAGAAAGTGAAATAAATGTTTGAGAAATGGGATTAAGCTAGAATCAGAAATATCAGACAAAATCTTAAAATATGTACGTTTTAAAAGTGTTTCATTGTGGAGAAATTTGAAGTTCTACAAATATAAAATTGACTTTCCAAGGTCAGAGATGTTTTTATTAGTTATGCAGTTAGTACAGTTATGCATTTATTAGTTATGCATTAATTATGCAGTTAAAGCCCAGTTACACCTCATGCAACATGGTTTAATTTGTACAGAAGGAATAATGGCATAAAAGGGTAACTTTCCTTCAATTCAGTAATTTACTTGATTGCCATCTATGGGCAGGGGGTATCAATGCTTCATGCTGAGTGGAACATCGCTATCAACTCTGGACACTACACTGCACATGTGCAGATTCCAGAAGTTGCATCACGAGTGCAAAACAAAGCCATTTTTTCCAGAAGGTAAAGGCCTTAAAGGGCAGCTCAAAATAAGGTCCTGGTCAGTGCTGATGTGGCAAAGGTCTCAATGCATATTTTGAAAATGGATTCACCCTGCCAATACACATTGCTTAAGCTCATGCATAGTTAGGTGAGTTAACAGTGATAAGCATTCACACTAATGCAGAAATGTTAACACAGCATCAGAAATTTTCTAAGCGGTGAGAAAATTCATAAAGCCGAAGTACAAAAGGATCTGGGAGTGCTAGCCCAGGCTTCTTTAAAGGTTGACTTGCAGGTTGAGTCCATGGTTAAAACAACAAATGTAATGTTGTCATTTATCTCAAGAGGGTTGGAATGTCAAAGCAGCAATGTGTTACTGAGGCTTTATGAAGCTCTGGTTAGGCCCCATTTAGAATACTGTGTCCAGTTTTGAGCCCCACACCTCAGGAAGGACATACTGGCATGGAGCGTGTCCAGTGGAGACACACATGATCCCTGGAATGGTAGGCCTAACATATGATGAATGCTGAGGGTCCTGGGCTTGTATTCATTAGAGTTTAGAAGGTTGAGAGAAGATCTAATAGAAACTTACAAGATAATGCATGGCTTAGAAAGGGTGGACGCTGGGAATTTGTTTCCATCAGGTGGGGATACTAGGACCCGAGGGCACAGCCTTAGAATTAGAGGGGGTCAATTTAAAACACAAATAAGGAGACATTTCTTCAGCCAGAGAGTGGTGGGCCTTTGGAGTTCATTGCCATGGAGTGCAGTGGAGGATGGGACGTTAAATGTCTTCGAGGCAGAGATTGATAATTTCTTAATCTCGCAAGGATTTAAGGGCTATGGGGAGAGTGTGGGTAAGTGGTGTGGAAATGCCCATCAGCCATGATTGAATGGCAGAGTGGACGTGATGGGCCGAATGGCCTTACTTTCACTCCTATGTCTCATTGTCTTAAATTCACAATACCTCAAAAACTTGGAGCATGAGTTTAGGAATTCCTGGCATCTATGCCCTGTTAAATATAATTTCGTCCAAGTTACACACACACACACACACACACACACACAAATAAATCTTGCATAAGGAACTGGACATACTGGCTGAACTGAACCATATAGAGTTCCAATGGGTACTTGGAATACTTTCACTTCATTCTCACCTGCATCTTTGGCCATTTTCTCTGTTGTGGAAATTATAAATTGCAAGTTCACAATTGTCAAAGTGAGAGCCTATCTGGCCTTCAACCTATCTTTAATGCTGCTCATTGAAGGATATTATTGAGCAGTATCTGTTTCCCTATTATCGTTCTGTTATTGACTTATAAACAAAGGTGGAGAACAAAATAGAGCAATGAAGAGTAAAACAGCAAGCGTAATAAACTATGAGAAAATCAGATATTAATAATGGCCATTAATGTCTGTTTATAGGTGTCACATATCTTATAAGTCTCTGAATGAGACACTACCTTCACTGAGGAAGTTCTGGATGAATTTTGCCATCTTGAAAAGTTCAATCTGTAATTATCAGAGCAACTCAACTTTACTGTCTCAATCAACTTTCAAGCTGAAACTAGAGGTTTTTGGATGATTATTCAGAGCTGTGTTCTCTTGTACGAGCAGTCAGTATTTTTAAAACTGGGAGTTCAGTCATTTTGGATGACCCTGGGATGTACATATCTCTCATTTTACTGATTTCTACAAAATTAAGGGAGAAGTAGATGGCATCCATGTCGTCTTCCATGATTAAACATGTTAAATTCCATTCTCTGTCTCTGTAAGCCAGTGTGGCATATGCAAGTAGATTCTGATGACAGTATATGTCGAGAGCAACAGTTGGCTGTTAGAAGACAACATATTGGTCAGATGCACAAATATTGTGTCCTGTGGCTTTTCTACAGTGGTTTAGGAAAGGAAAAATTTGTCTGGATGTTTTTTCAAACTTCCTCCCTGAGAATGCAACATAAACATTGAAGTCGTGTGTTCTGGGAGAAACCATGCAGAGTAATTAGAGTTGGTAGAGGAGGTCATTATGGTTTATGGCAACAGTGAAAATTTGTTAGGATTCTTTGTAACTGTCACATTCTATTTGACGACTAAGGGAGAGGAATTTATTTCTTTCCAATAAAACAAACAGTTTGCTTGAAAGTTTGATCCTGGACTACAATGTGGATGCCATCTATTTTTCCCTTAACTTTGCACAAATCAGCAACATGAGAAAACTGAACAACCTAGGAGTCATCCAAACATTTATAGGAACGCTTATCTTTTTATTTTATTGGCTAGCTTTCTCTTGTACTCTTATTTTCTCTTTTTTAATCCTTCTTTGTTTTTTTTAACACCCTGCCCAATTATCATACAATTATATGCTTATTCGTTTAGTTTTATACTGTAATTAATCACAGATTGTGAGTCACTTGGAATTTTTTAACTGAAATTTACCTATTCCCACATACTCTGAAATACCACCTTAAATGTTTGCCATTACATCTCTATTCATCTATATTTTAACATGATTTGCCAACTTGCTTTAGCCATCTCTTTTTACATGCACTTATATAAACTTCTTATTTAATTTTTTTTTACTGACTTACTCCTCTCTCCTTTAGACTAAATATAAAATACTTTAATATTATGGTTGCTGCTACCTTGGCCCCCTGATTATGAGATCATTAATCAATGGCCATGTTTGCTGCTACCAAGGAGCAGAGATATAGCAGAGAAATCTAAGAAATAACTTAAAATAAAGAATGATTTAAAAAAACTAACAAACCTTTAAAAATTAAAATAATATAGTAAAAACATATAAAGAGGAAAAAAAGTAAATAAAGTAGTGTTTAAAAAAAAATTTGAAAACTGACTTTATATTGCACATATGCATTTAAAAACAAAGTCAGAGATGGGAATGTGCAGTTGAAATGTACCATCAGATAGTGGATGTCAGCAGACACTCGTAATCAATCCTATCTTGTTACACAATACCAGGTCGAGTGTAGCCTGCTTTCTGATTGGCTCCAGAATATTCCATTCTAAGAAACAATCCTAAAAACATTATATAAACTCCTCATCCAGGCCAACTTTGCACCTCTGACTTTGAGAGTTCTCAGGAAGGGTCACTGGACCGGAAATGTTAATTCTGATATATCTCCACAGATGCTGCTAGACCTGCTGAGCTTTTCCAGCAATTTTGTTTTTTTGTTTGTGACTTTGAGAATCTTAGTTTAAATTCATTTCTACTTCCATAGTTATCTTTTAGAAAAGAACATGGTGCCAATTTGATTCCAGTGCAGACTGTCCCATTGGTCCAGATCACACTTATCAAGATTAGAGTGGTGCTGGAAAAGCACAGCAGGTCAGGCAGCATCTGAAGAGCAGGAAAATCAACGTTTCGGGCAAAATTCCTGATGAAGGGCTTTTGCCCAAAACGTCGATTTTTCTGCTCCTCGGATGCTGCTTGACCTGCTGTGCTTTTCCAGCACCACTCTAATCTTGACTCTGATCTCCAGCATCTGTAGTCCTCACTTTTGCCCAGATCACACTTGCCCTAGGACTGGTGCTAGTGTGCCACTCCCACAGCAGTCTTTGAGCCACACATTCATTTCACTAATCCATATTGCCTTATGCCAATTTGAACTTTCCACAGTAATAATGGGAGTTGAAACCCAATTATGTGATTGGACCCAATCTCCTTAATTAAAGAAGAATCTCAAAAGTGTTTGAGAGGAGAGCTGGATAAAATAGAAGATAATGAAAATGCATTGGAAAATCGGTTTGTATGTCAAACAGACAGGGTTATAGTTCCTCTACTACATCCCTCCCAATAAAAACGTAGACTAATGCATAATGAGAACAATATGGAGGTTTAGTGCATCATATTTTTAAGTTGCATTCAAAGTTGTCTGTGGTTAGACACCACTCAAACGTTAAAGGAATGGGAACTATTTCTAACTGTCATAGCTATGGACTTGATGGAAGCACTTGTGAGGCCTGCAACTATGCCCTCTATGGATATCATTTGCCCTGTATAGCTGCAGTGATTCAGAGTGAATCAGTGTTGTAAATATTAATATTGTGCTAGCCTTCAGAGCAGAGGAATATAATAATTTGCAGCACATTTCTCTTATTCAGTGACATGTTCATGGCAAAAAACAGATCTCTGAGATGCCCAGCTAGGAATGTCTTGTTCTGTGACTATAGCGTCAGAGTCAATGGCAGGTACTTGACAGAATAACTTCTTTCTTTCTATAAATCATGGAGTGCACTTGTATCCCTTCAGAGGAATTACTGTCTGTAGCGTGTTGCTTCCTGTAAGTTAATTTGTTGACATCATCAATACTATGGGAATGTGCAGTAAACAAGGGATGGTGAAATGCAAAATTGGCACCCTCCACAGCAAAAGAAACAATTTCCATAAGCTGAAAGCCTTTTCCTAAAAATACACATTTTTACTGAACAACGGATGGTGTAACTAGCTTCAAGGATCCAAATTCAGCATACCAGTGACTTGGCAGTGAGTTACCATTCCTTTCTCATAGCACCTCATTAACATAAATGTTTTGCAAGAAAATTGCTGGTGAGCAGTATAATCATCTTTTGTTCCATTGTTCTGTTCATTGTAAATTGTGGCATATGGATCCTCGACACGCACGCATACACACACCCTAAATCCTGACCTTTGCTTTCCAAATAGAATGGCCTACTTGACCACCAGGACTTTGCAATTGCAGGTCTTTTATGTGCAGTTGAGATGGCTTTGTTGGTAAATACACTGCACTGTATGGCATGAAGACATAGATGCCAGAAGCTCCAAACTCTATCTCTGGACCTTGCTGAGTAAGGAATTCCAATTAAGAATTTACTGTAGTTGGAGTAGTAGAGCTGGTACTCATGCCCTAGTTAGGAAAGAATTGACTAGAATTCAAATGAATGTGTTGTGTAAGTGTTGAAGCAGGAAGTAGCTATGTCTGGCTGTGATGCTTTCAAAATATGAATATCTTAGTAATTCTCTGTGTTTAGTTATGAAGACCTAGGAGAGGTACCAATGCTCTGACAATGACAACAACAAAGTCAGATCTTCCAGGATTAGAGAAAAGGAAAATGAGGAAATTAGGGGGTAAAGGAACTAAATGCTTTCAAATCTTTTGATTCTAAAGCACCAAATAAAAGTTTAGATTGTATCAATGAAATTGTACACAGATAGAAGTTATGTGGACCTGAATCATTAGAATATATACAGCTTCACTTTTAACATGGAATTTAATCATATTTCTGAATTCATATGTTGCACAAATCTCAGAACTACTGAAGTTGTAGTATTTTATCATGAGGCGTAGCTAATTAAACAATCCTTTTTTATTCTCTTATAGTTTTTTTGCTGTGGAAAAAACTCAACATTTAGTCACTACAACAGTGTGGAGAATGAAACATGCTTTGCAGAAGGTACTCATCTAAAGGTATGGCAAGAACTATAACTAAAGACAGTGTTAAGGATTTGGTGTATGATTACAGACAGTTATAGGGACCAGGTCTGAGATTATAGACAGCTATAGGGACCATGTCTAGGATTATAGTCATTTATAGAGACCATGTTCCAAGATTATAGACTGCTCTAAGGAACATGTCCAGGATTACAGACAGCTATGGGGCCATGTCCAAGATTACAAACAGTTAAAGGATCCATGTGCAGGATTACAGACAGCTGTAGGCACTATGCCTAGGATTACAGATAGCTATAAGGATCGTGTCCAGGGTTAGAGTCAGCTATGGGGTCATGTCCAAGTTTAAACAGCTACAAGGACAATGTGCAGGATTACAAACCACTATAGGGGACCATGAACAAGATTACAGACAGCTGTGTGGACAGTGTTCAGGATTAGAGATAGCTTTCGGGACCATGTTCTGAATTAGGGACAGCTGTAGGGACCACGTGCAGAATTACAGATAGCTGTAGGGACCACATTCAAGGTTAAAGACAGCAATAGAGATTATGTGCAGGATTACACACAGCTAAAAGGACCATGTTCAGGATTAGAGACAGCTGTGGGGATCATTGCAGGATTATAAACAGCTATTAGGACCATGTTCAGCATTAGATCTAACTATAAGGACTGTGTGCAGGATTACAAAGAGCTATACATACCATGTTCAGGATTGGAGACAGCTATAGGAACCATGTTCAGGATTAGAGACACCTATAGAGACCATGAACAAGATTACAGACAGCTATAGGGACCCTGTGCAGGATTGCTGACAGCTATAAGGACCATGCTGATGATTACAGACAGCTGTAGGGACCTGGTCCAGGATTATGACAGTAGGAACCATGTTCAGGATCACAGACAGCTGTAGGAACCATGTCCAGGATTAGTGACAGTAATTGGGTAGGGATCAGATAATTTCACACAGCTATAGAGACAGTGACTAGGACGGGAAGCATAACATTCATGATTAGAGACAGCAGTTGGAGATTGTTTAGGATTGGAAACAGTGGTTGGGGCCATATCTAGAATGACAGTCAGTAGTTGGGACCATGTCAAGGATTAGAGACAGCAGTTGGAACCATGCTAAAATAATAGGCAGTAGTAGGGTCTGAATCTAGAATAACAGGCCATTGTGGGGTCTGGATTTAGAATAACAGGCAGTAGTAGTGATTGTTCGCATGATCAGAAGCAGCTGTATGGACCAGGAGAAAGCAGGAGGGAACACGTTAGGATTACAGGCAACATGAGGGATCGTGCCAAGCAATGTCCTTAAGCACTGACTATTTCAGAGTATGTGGGAGTCGTGGGAGGGAAATTCAATTGCTTGAGTTGAATTGCAACCATGTAGGCAAATGTCAGTTATGTGGCTGCCTACATAGGCTGGGAACTCCTGTCTTTCCCAAGAGAACTTATTTTTGTAATCCTTAACCCTTTTACATGGCAACACATATAGAAAAATGTATTTAAGCTTAGCTTTAGTTTGGTTGCAAGATCTTCTCTGAACATTCTAACTCCCATCCTCTAGTTCCTCACCTTTTCTTGGGCCCATCTGGATCTCACTATGCAATACCCACCTCCAGTTTAATGCTAGGTTTTACTGACGATTAGGAACCAAGAATACACAATATAAATCCCCCGTCCCACAACAACAGGAAGTTTTAACCCAGACCAAAATCACATCCTTCCATCTTCTCCAAAAACTGCCACAAACTATCAGGATCAAGCATACACTTATTCCAATGGTTAGGGCTTAGTCCTATGTTAACCTTGGGAGTCATAGCCTTCATTATATCAATGAACTAACATTCTAACGAGCTGAATAACTAGGGAAGAAGGTGAAACTAAACAGTTGGGGAAGGGATAAAATTTAGGAGAATATTGTAAATCAAAGATTAGAGACAAGAGATAATAGACAGTGAAAAAGAAGGAACAGTGTTTTCATCTCAGCTGATGTTATTACTAAACAAGTCAGATCTCAGCCTGAAATCTGATAGTTCAGACAAATCTAATGATGTGTCACTGGACTCACATTAAATCTGTTTTTCTCTCAACAGATGCTGCTGAGTTTCTCCAGCACTTTCTGTTTTTCATTAAATAAAGGGTTATTAATTTATACAGCAAGAGAAGAAAGTACTGATGTCTATGATGTATAAATGGTGTCCTTTTTCAAGTTTTGCATCATACTCTTGATGAGTGAAAGAGGGAGAGCTTAGACTTCTTGTCTCACTGTAGAAATGTTCAAGTTCTGTACTACCAAGCAATTATATTTATACCTGAGCAATTGTTGTATCTGTTTTGAGCAGCCTGAAGAGGCCAAATGGTCTATTGTTCATTCATAAATTTGATCTGCAGTGACATTGTTGTGCAGTCAAACTTGTCAGCTGTTCTTCACATAGTGACATCTCAGAAACAGTAATGAAATCAATAACCTTTTTGATGATGATGAATGAGGGACATGTGTTGCTCACGTTACTGAACAGATTATTCTCTGCACAGTGTTACAAGATTGCTATCAGACAGCTTTGGTTATCCAATGTTTAATAGCTCACACAAAGGATAGCATCTTTTGGAATAAAGCACTCCCTCAGTACTACTTCGGTATGTTAATCAAGATAATCAATTCAGATCATTTAGTGGAATTTAAATTCACAACATTCTGTTAACACAATTGTCGATGCCCAAAATCCTAGGGGAAAACTTAGGAGAACTGAGCATGGAAATGCAAGAACTATAGGTTCCAAGTGCAACAGTGGGGGTGATGAGCACAAATGAAATTAGGAGCCTTCCCAGAAAGATAGTTGTCTGATTGCACCCAAAATAAAATTTGGACTTTACTGCACTTTAGCATCCTGGCATTCCCTCTCTGTTGTGCCCATGATCCCTTTGCTCCTCTACCCAGTTCTCCACTCTCCTGACTGAAAAAAATGCCCCCAATTGCACCAGATGAACAGCAACCCTTTCTTTTGGCTTCTGCCATCAAATTGTACAGCTCCACTGCCTCTACCATTTGGTGAGAGACCTACCTAGACCACCAAAACCAACCTAACTTTATCCAGCAAAGTTAGCTTATTTGTGTAGAAACGTATTGATAAATATTAAGCCCAGCTGAGAATGAAGGCATTGCTTCTGCTGTAGTGGCTTTCAATTGTGAGTTTTATAACCATGTGTTTTGTCCATTAGGATTGTCTTCAGGCAGTGGAGAATCGGATCACTAGCTTTATGGTTATCATTGAAGTACTGACGCTATTTGTGGGAACTATGACGGTAATGTCAATCGAGGACTACATTGCAATATCAATTTGATGAACGTCTTTGATACGTTTAAGATATTTTGAAAAGTGTAGGGAATTTTGCTAGGGGGACAGAACTTAACGAAAACTATATTTGAAGAAAAATGGGTTATTATTAAGGTTACTACTAATGTGCAGGATAACTACATGCTAATGACTATTTCTGTCTGTGTAGAAAGTATCATTAACTGTCATTGTTAACAGAGTAAAATGAAAAATATAAACTCGATAGGATCTGTGGGAAACCACTTGGATGAATAAGAACCCCTGGAATTTTCAATTCTGAATCACTTTAAAGGGTGATATTGAATTGATCAACTGTTTTCAACGTACATGATTTACCTCCCTATCAAAGTCAATTGCAGATTTAGAACTCACCCTCATATCCCATTTCCAAATATACTACAGGCGCTGACTACAATTCCTCATACAGATTTCCTATCACTGAAGGCAAGAAATCACTGCTTCATCTTTGATAAACAGACTGGTGTAGAAGCTTAATTGTTAACAGGGAAAATATTTAGAGTTTTTAAGACGTACCATACTACCTAGCAAACACTGCGTAGAAGTTTGTATCATTTGTGTGGCAAAGGATGGTATTAGAATCAATGGCTATGTCGGCCATGTATCAGCTGAGCAACAATGTAGTACATCCATAAATGCCGTGCAAATCACTCATTATTTTATGCAGAACCTATGTGATTGCTGCCTGTTCATTTTACAACTGAAAAAGTTACATTGGCAAAGTCTCTGCTCAACAATACTGTTCATCCAAACATCGTCTGATTTCATGGGTAGATCTGTGTGTATCAGATGCCTCCTGTAGCTCTTACCTTGTTTTCTAGTTAAGGCTATTTAAGGATCACAGCTTAAATGTTGCTATTACTTAAAATAATACCCTCAACAACTTATTGTGGAGGTTCAGCCAAATATATTATTACTGTTCTGATCCATTTCAGCTGTGATCTGATTTAATGGCAAAACATGCTTGATTTGCCAATGTCTCCATAATTATAATTTGTCATAGATGACTTTGGTTATCACCAAGTGACTGTAGGCACAGGGATCCTGAACCATGGCACACTGGTCTGTATATTGCCAAAGTGATTTTACTGTGCACATATCTATTTACAGGAGAAAGTGAGGACTGCAGATGTTGGAGATCAGAGCTGAAAATGTGTTGCTGGAACAACACATGTGTTGCCGGAGTGGGGGTGGGGTTGGAGAGGTCACTCCGGCCTATCACCCTCACCTTAACCTCCTTACACTTATCGCATTTCCAATGCCCCTCCCCCAAGTCCCTCCTCCCTACTTTTTATCTTAGCCCGCTTGGCACACTTTCCTCATTCCTGAAGAAGAGTTCATGCCCGAAACATCAATTCTCCTGCTCCTTGGATGCTGCCTGACCTGCTGCGCTTTTCCAGCAACACATTTTCAGCTCTGATCTCCAGCATCTGCAGTCCTCACTTTCTCCTGTAAATAGATATGTGCACAGTAAAATCACTTTGGCAATATACAGGATCCCTGTGCCTACAGTCACTTGGTGATAACCAAAGTTATCTATGGCAAATTATAATTATGGAGACATTGGCAAATCAAGCATGTTTTGCCATTAAATCAGATCACAGCTGAAATGGATCAAAATAGTAATAATATATTTGGCTGAACCTCTACAATAAGTTGTTGAGGGTATTATTTTAAGTAATAGCAACATTTTGTTAATTGCTGTGATCCTTAAATAGCCTTAGCTAGAAAACAATATAAGAGCTACAGGAGGCATCTGATACAAACAGATCTACCCATGAAATCAGACGATGTTTGAATGAACAGTATTGTTGAGCAGAGACTTTGCCAATGTAACTTGTTCAGTTGTAAAATGAACAGGCAGCAATCACATAGGTTCTACATGAAATAATGAGTGATTTGCACAGCATTTATGGATGTACTACATTGTTGCTCAGCTGATACATGGCCGACATAACCATTGATTCTAATACCATCCTTTGCCACACAAATGATACAACTTCTATGCAGTGTTTGCTAGGTAGTATGGTACGTCTCAAACTCTAAATATTTTCCCTGTTAACAATTATGGGCGGCACGGTGGCACAGTGATTAGCACTGCTGCCTCACAGCGCCAGAGACTCGGGTTCAATTCCCGCCTCAGGCGACTGACTATGTGGAGTTTGCACGTTCTCCCCGTGTCTTCCGGATTTCCTCCGGGTGTTCTGGTTTCCTCCCACAGTCCAAAGATGTGCGGGTCAGGTGAATTGGCCATGCTAAATTGCCTGTAGTGTTAGGTAAGGGGTAAATGTTGGGATATGGGTGGGTTGCGCTTCGGCGGGTCGGTGTGGACTTGTTGGGCCGGAGGGCCTGTTTCTACACTGTAAGTAATCTAATCTAAAAAAAAATTAAGCCTCTACACCAGTCTGTTTATCAAAGATGGACCTGTTACACTTTTCCAGCAACACATTTTCAGCACATATCTATTTGCAGTAAGTATTTCTTTTCATCATCATGCAGGCCTATCTAGATACTGGTTGAAAAACTCCATTGTTGGGAAACAGCAAAGCATCTTGAAAGTGCAGTGTATGCATACCACTGTACTAGGTCCAGGATGTGAGGACCCAAGGATTTGATGATGCAAGTTAGTTTTCTTAATATGGTATCACATAGACAGTATGTTTAAAATGAAGGCAATCACTACCAGCAAAAGCAGCAAACTGACTAAAGGACAGAAAACAGATAGTTTAAATTCTGATATTTCCTGGTTACCAGTGTTTGTAATTTTACTGCTCTTGTCCAAACATTTCTGTACAGACATGATGGGATGAGTGGTGGTGTCCTGAGCCAACCTTTGTGCAATATACATTGGCTGGGCAGCTGGTTTGCAATGCAGAGTGATGCCAATACGTATGGGTTCAATTCCCACATCAGCTAAGGTTATCATGATGGACTATCCTTCTCAACCTCCTGCTTGCCTGAGGTGTGGAGACCCTCAAGTTAAACCACCACCAGTTATTTGTCTGTAATGAGGGAGCAGCCCTATGGTCTGGTAAGACTATGGTGACTTTACCTTTAATTTCCATAGTCACTTTACTTGGGAGCAGAAACTAAAATATTAACATTTCCAGAAGACACAAACATGGAGTTGTGGTTGACTGAAAAAAAAAGTCTAAATGGCTTAGACAAAGGTAGGCAAGTATGCGTAAAATGAAATGGGAGGTCATACAATTTCAGACAAACTAAAAAGAAATACACACCAAACAGTAAATATTTAAAAAATAGTTAAAGGGGATGCATTTTTAAGTGGAAGGATTTTTATAAGTAGTGGCAATTTGTTCACCATTATGGAAGATTTGAACACCAAGTACTGGAGGCCACAATTAAGAGGTTGGGAATTGAAAAGGAAATAGGATAGGACTTAAGACGGTTTTTAAACAATTTCATAGTTAATTATTGATATTAATTCCTGCATTTCTGTTGTCATTCCAGGTTTATGGAATGATTCTGACTGCTTTCTTCTGCTTTGCTGGTTACTTTACTGAGGATTGGCACACGAAAGGCAAGTACCAGATGGCAAAGCAGTAGTGAGCACCAAGCTGAAATCAGAAACTAGGCATCGGTCAGCCAGGATGAGACACCTGTGAAGTGAGGGTTTTTTGGATATTGTGAAAGATGTCACTTCTCAGAGCTCTGAGTCTCTACACTGAACATTCTTACTTTTTCATTCTGAAAGAAGGCAAATTAATGCATATCTACTTCACACCAATCTGTTGTGTGCTCAGGTCAATCCCCTCCTCACTGCATTGCGCCTAAAGATTCTGCTTCTAAAGATTCCTGAGCTTTGTTGTTGTAACAGGAATTTGTGATTTCTCTTAAAGTACAAATTTTGAAACAGCAAATGGTGTTAAAAATTAACAGCAGGAGCCTCAGCAATTTTTACTGGGATTGGCAGCTGGGATGAGGGAACATATGAACATAAGAACAGAAGTAGGCCATTCAGCCCCTTGAATTTGACTATACGATGAGATCTGCTATTCAATTAAATCACTGCTGATTTATTTCTCAACTCCATCTACTTATTTTGCCTCTGTATCCATTTGTTTTATTGATGAATTTTAGCCAGGCAATTTCAGAATAAATTATTAATAAAGCTAAAATCAACTACTTTTTACGGCAGAGTCTTTCACATTTCTGTCTCTCTTTATGGAAGAAATATATCTTAACTTTTTTCATGAATGGTCTTGCTTCAACTTTAATGTTTTGTTCCCTTGTCCTAGACCGTTCAGTCATTGAAAGATGTAGAAGGCTGATCAATGTCAAGATTGGTCCTCTTCATAATAGCTTGTGTGGGAGGGTGGGAAGAACAAGCATCTCAGCTGAAGAAGAGGTGGGGTAGAAGCTGGAAAGGGGAATTATATTAATGATCAGAAAGAGCAGCTAGATTGATGGATAGATATTAGGAGCTGAAAAAGAAACTTGTCTTTTTAAAATTCTTACAAAAATTTAAGCTGGAACAGCAAGTAAACAGCCCCATTATCACTGCTATGCAATAGAATTTGGTAGTAATGTTCAACTAACCTCTTTGAAGAGAAGCCTGTGTGTATTAATCAGTACCTGGAGTTGCGGCCTGCTATGTGATATTTTTATGTTATTCAACGACTATCACTTCCTCTTCTTTCAAGACATATTGGGCACCATAATTTTGGTGTCTGAACAAAGCATTTTTGTTACCATGTATCTTTACTATTAGTCCACATCTCTCAGGCCGCCCATTGACTCATAATGGCTTTTCAGTCTTATTCCCATTCCATTGCATCTCACTGAGGCTATATGCTTCCCTTACATGTCACTAACATTCTCACTAAGCTGGAATGTTTTGTTCTGCCTTTAATTGAAGGGAGTTCTCATATTGTTGTCATAAAGAGTTAAGTTCGGCTTGTTTGGAAATTAAAATGTTTTACTGTTTGGTACTCATTGTGTGACTCACACACAGGCAGTGAAATGACATGATTGACAGATGAATAGCACTAATGTTTAACAAACAATATAACTTCTGTACGATGCAGCCTCCACTGATGAAAGGATGAATTATACAATGTTCTTAGCTCCTTCAGATGGACTCTACTGAAGTGAGAGTCTGTTTGTTACATTTAAACACGGTACTAAGACCTCATCCTCTGACTCAATAAGCTATTGCCAGCAATGATCCACCTGCATGGTATTAAATAAGGGATGCCAAACATGTGCCAGGATTAATCCATTAAATGCTAGATTGGAACAATTGATGTGATGCTTCATTTAGCCCCAGGTTGATGAGAAAAAGTTACTACCCCACTCAAAATCATTATTCATTACTGGATTATGCATGTGCAGACCTCAAAAACAAAGAAAATAGGAACAGGAGTAGACCATTCAACCCTCGAGCCAACTCCACAATTCAATATGATCGTGACTGATCATCAAGCTCAATACCCTGATCCTGCCCCCACCCTCAATATCCCTGATCCCTTTAGCTACAAGAGTTATAACTCTCTTCTTCTTGAAAACACATAACGTTATGGTATCAACCACTTTCTGTGATAATGAATTCCACAGGCTCACCATTCTCCTGGTGAAGAAATTTCTACTCATTTCAGACCTAAAAGGTTTACCCTTTAATCTTAAACTATGCTGCTGGTTCTGGACTCCCCCAGCATCACAAATGTTCATCCTGTATCTGACCTGTCTAGTCCTACTGGAATTTTATAGGTTTCTTTGAGACCACTCCTCATTCTTCTAAACTCCAGTGAACATAATCTTAGCCAACTCAATCTCTCCTCATATGTCAGTCCTGACCTCCCAGGAACTAATTTGGTAAAGCTTTGCTACATTCCCTCCGTAGCAAAAACAACTTTCCTAAGACATGGAGCCCAAAACTGCACAGTATATTCCAGGTGTGGCCTCTCCAATGTATAATTGCAATAAGACATCATTGTTTATGTACTCGAATCTTCACACTATGAAGGCCAACATACATTCTTTACCATCTCTTGCACTTGCTCAGATATCTACTGTCTGCAGAAATTGTTATCACCGTCAAAGCAGAATTCTCCAGATATGACAACATTCTAAATATGCAGCCTGATTATGGAATAGCTGCTGAATAATCAGCTGCTGGTCCATATTTATACATATGTGCTGCTTTAGATATGGCACAGGAATTCCCTTAAGAAAGAGCGAACCTGTATTTATCTGAACCTTTCATTCTCAGGATGTTGCAAAGGACTTCACAACCATTCAAGGACCTTGGATATGTGGTCCTTGTGATTACATTAGTAAAGGAAAAGCAATCAGTTTGCACACAGCAAAGTTGGACACACTGCAGTGAGATAAACAACTGGATTATCCACTTTTGAGAGAGTTGATTGAAAGATGTTGGCCTGTACATCTCCTATTCTTTTTCATGTAATTGTCTGTCATGGAATAATCTATGTTCAGATTAGGAGAGGCAACTGATGCTTCTGTTTAATATTTCATCCAAAAGACAGACGTTTCTACTGTACAGCAGTGTGTCTCCCTCTCAGGATTGCACTGACTTCTCAAGTCAGAGTAAGTGCTCATCTCTAAAGTGAACTCACAAATTGCTAATTCAAAGATGAGTCTGCTACCAGCGGGCTGATGCTGATATTTGTAGAAGCTGTGGGAACTATTTCTTCAACAAGATGTTTGCCTGAATATATGAGGAATAAAAGCTTATCATGTACCATAATTGAATGGTGGCGCAGACTCTGTGGGTCAAATGGCTTAATTTTGCTCCCATGTCTTATGGTCTTATGATATTTAAATGTCTCCATAACTTTAACAAATCTAGCACATTACAAACAAAAAATTCACTCAGTGTGATTGAAACAGAATCATACAGGCAGACTGGCAAAATACAACACCAGCAATATACAAGTAAATACAACTTTGGATAATTAGATCCAGCCAGCAAGACCAGAAAGAGCAATGTATAAGCATAAAGTCAAACTTCAGTGTAATAAAAGAAATTCAAAAACTTTAGAGAGAATTCCATGCAGAATGACAACAGGAAAATTTCATAATACAGTACTAGGCAGGCTGGATATTGATGTTGTAAAGGAAATCATCCACGAGCTCAAAATGGCAACTCAGGTTTAATTATGAGCTTTTGGGAAGCCCTGAGATAGTTGAATTGTGTCACCTTTCCAAACTGCCTCTGTTGCCAGCCAAAGAAGAAATTAGGGTAATTGCTCAACTTATTGAATAATTGATTTGTGACTTTGACATGAAGGGGACAAGCAAACCATCTGATCATGCTGATGTTACTAACGTTAATCATACAAGAGCTTTATGCACAGGTAGCTATTTATGAGAATTTACAGTGACTGGGCCTGACTGACATCCCACCAAAACAGGCAGTAAAAGGCAACTGGCTAGCTTCACTCAGCTTAGATTCATTGGGCTGTGTAGGCTGGGAACATATTGCACCACAAGTGGAGATTTTTAGGCTAAAAAGGTAGTTTCAGCTACATAATAAACAACTCCTCTATAAAGTGAATAAGCTGGTTCACCCATTAGTAATTCAGAACCCTGTGAAAACTAAGCTTAACATATAGGTACTCGACACTCTGGATATTATGAGTAGAGCTGATGTGCATCATAATAAGTCATGTCTAAACAAAATATAATTATTATATTTTGTATTAGCTTGTAAAACAGGAACTAGATAAACTGCAATTCTACCCTGTGCACCCTTCAATCCAGATAACTGTCCAGTTTTGGAGCTGGCAAAAGATAGCCCCTGTATTTTGCCACTTACTATGCATAGTAGAAGGTGTCCCTATCTTTACGATCACTCAGAGAGTCTCGCGAGGTTTACAAAACTTCTGCAAAGATTGTGATCTTAATGCTAACAAGCACATTTGTGAAAAATGACAAGGGTTGATAAGGTATTTAAAATCTATTGATAATTAAATAAAAATGACTGCCAATAATGAAAACATTTTCATTTACCTGCACCATTCTGTGTCCAACCAGTGCTGAAACATAGAAACAGTCACCAATACGTCCAAGGCATCATCTAGTTGTTGAAGTGTAGGGGTGATTAATCAACATCCAAAATAAAACTGCAGTAAGATTGCCCTAATAAATCAGTTTCAGAATTTAAAAATGTCATGTCACACTGCAGGTCACTCCACCACACTATGCACTATCACACACATTTGTACACATGGACACATATACGCTCTTTCTCACATACGCACTTGCGCATACACACTCACACCCTCTCGCAGGGAAATACTTTTTCACACTCACGCACACTCTCTCTTAAGCACACACACGCACACACCATACACACACTGTCACACACACACATACATATATAATCACTCATATTCGCATAAACTGCCTCTCAAGCATACTCACAAACACTCTCTCTTTCTCTTAAACTTTGGAAATGAATCTGGTCTGACATAAACACAGTCTTAAAACAAGGCCTCACACCTAAAATACATTTTCTGACCTTTATAATACCTTCACTAAAATGGAGGCATGGAGACATTTAAATATCATAAGACCATAAGATAGTGATGATAAAACCTTCAGTTACCTTGGGGCAGTGACTTGAAAGAAATTCTGGGATTTACATATTAGTCAATCAAAACCTGCATCTCCATTCTTACAGATTAAAGACTTAGTAGCCATCTGGGTTTGTTCAATATAGCCATGACTCTTTGATCTTTTACTTACAAATTCTGTGCCCAATGTATTCTTTCTCACTAGTTGCCTGAGGAAGAAGCAGGGCTCCAAAATATTGTGGTTTCAAATAAACTGTTTGACTATAACCTGGTGTTGTGTGATTTTTGGTTTTGTCCACTCCAGTCCCCAAAACTGGTATCTCCACATCATTGAAAGATGTTTGAGAGAAAGAGGATACAGAAACAGAACAGAGGAGTTTTGAGAAGGATAGACACTAGTAAAGACTTATTGGCTGAACAACTCACTGCATTGTAATGTCCATATATTTCAATAATCCTGGTCATTCTTATGTGAACCATTTCTGAGTTCTTTCAGAGTAAGGCAATTAAAACAGAAACCCTTCTTCATAACTGGCTTTATCATTGGCCTATACCATGTCAGCATAACGTTTTCTGTGTTGTAGTCTAATGCTTTCCAAATGTGACCACCACATGAAGCTACTTAACAGCTGCTTCACAATGGTTAAATATTTTCAGGGCATCTTCATTGATTATTCCCAAATGTTTCTCCTTTCAGCTTCTGCCAATGAAGACTCATTCATTTTCTCCAAAAGCATGTCCAATCATTAGCTACATTCACAGATGACTCCTATTTCAGTATCAAATACACATACTGTTTTCTGAGCCATGTACATTGCTTTGTTGATATTAAAATCAAACTGCTTTGCTGTATGAAGGACAGAACAAAAGGAAGACTGTTTTTACATTGCAACAGGGACTGCATTTTAAAACCCATTTCACTGTGTGAAGACTTTGTTGGGACTACCTGAGGTTATGAAAATTGCTATGTAAATGCAAGCTTTTGTTCTTAAATCTTTTATCCCTGTCAATGGTTTCTTTAGAGATGCGGATCAACTTTTCTTTATTTTCTGCTGACAATTTTGAGACATCAGTACATTTAATATTACAAATAGCAGTACCCTGTTCTATGTCATGATTTGTGAACATTGGCAATCTCACAATGTTTCCCTATGGAACTCTACTGGTCACTTTTTCCAGGCTTTTCCACACGTTGTCACTGTTATTTGCCTACAAAATAATTCTCAGTCAAGCTATATAATTTGTCATATTTTCCAAATTGTTTCCATAGAGATGTTTGTTCATTTCTCCAAAATTTCCAGAATACTACATTTATAGGATTACATGGTCCAATAGCGTAATCATTTTCTTTAAGAAATGTTATAGATTTGTAAAGTATAATCAATGATTATTCTGCCTATGCCTATGATGCCTTTGCATTTGGATGTTCATTTAGAGCACTAGGCAAACTTTCCTCAACTATTTTCTCCAAAAACACATCCAACCATCAGCCTGTAATTGTTATATTCGTGGATGACTTTGATTTCAACATCAGAAAAACGTCTGTTATACTGAAATTCTGAGGTATCTGACCAACAGATGTAAGTCGGATTAATATTATCCACAAATATCATGTTTGTTACTTAAGAATTCTCAGGAGTATCTCACCAGCCCAGGGATACTCAGAATATTTAATCTTTCTATTTTTGGACAATACATTGTATATATCTCCTATAAGGTTTGTAGACTATTGAGTACCATTTACGACAACTACAACTCATTCACACCCATCCGTTGCGAACAAAGCCTTGTTATATTCTGATCATTGATCATGAGTTTGTGAAAAACTGTGTATAAATACAAGCTCTTTCTTTTCACATTATAGCAGCAGGCAAAGAAAGATAGTGATGGTAAAGAAGGAGGAAGAAGAGATGTAATAATCTCCTAGTCAATTATAATGATGACAAACAGGATAGAGCAGAGAGATTGCAGGCCACACTTGATTTTCTCTAGGAGATCTTCTATAACTCCATCACATTCTATCACAAACAGTAACATTTATTTATACACAGTTTCTGCTTTCAGGAATTTTCACCCCAATCTGAATGACATTTTTGGAATTTTCTCTCTAGCTTCTTATAAAATACCATTCATGTAACGGCATTGGAAGTGATGTAAAATATTCCAGCAGTTAGACTCTTAGGAATAACAAAATGCAATTTAGCCTCTCCAAGCTATTCTTCCATTCAGTTAGATTACATGATTACACCTCACTCGGGTAATGGGCTGAAAATCAAGCCTTACTCTTCCTAGAATCATTACATTTCAAAAAGCATGTGGAATTCCCAATTTACTTAATTTTCAGACCAAGATTGATAGAAAGCATGGACCATGACTCTATACTTAACAAGAACTACCATTTATTACAAATAACTAGACTCCAGTTGCCAATAAAATGAACCGTAGACATATAATTCTATCCCCTAAAATTCTAATGTCTCTAGAAACAACCTCCCACACATACATATATAGACAGACAAGTAAAAGAATGGGTATTTTTGTCAGAGTGAAAAACTGGAAAAGCAGCTCAATAGTACCTGTTCACAGTGTCTGCTGAGATGGTTCCAAAGCTGACCAAAACTGGCTTTATGATCTTCCTTCTCCAAATGCTTTCATGTGTTTGCAGGAGCCACAATGTGACTATGTCACACTTATAAAAGTCTCTGACTTATTTATTGAAAGTCACAGTTTACAGAAACTGGTTTTCTTCAGACTTAAAGTGATCTTTACTGCAGGAAACAGAGACATCTCCTAAGCTTGCAGAAATGTGAAGGCTTCTCATTATCTTGTTCACAACCAAAGCTGTTCAATCACCTGTGAGCCAATCACATTATTGTTGATTTTTTGTCACTGATAAATTGTCACTAGTCCACTGACCAATCAGCTACTTGTTGCCTGTTGAAGCTCCGTTTGTAGATACTTGGCTCCAACGTGTCTGCAAACCATCCAGGACTGTTTGAACCAGCAGCTCTGTAAACAGTACATACAAAGAATATCAGAACACTTGTTTTTACAAAGTGCAGTCATCCTTCAACAATATGTATTAATCTATTTCAGTCCACAAACAAAAATACAGAAAAATAAAAACAGGCAGTGTTCATAAAATTGTCATTGAGCACAAGCTAGGGAGAAGATTGCTGAGCCTTTGGCTTTGATCTTTATGTTGTCATTGTATACAGAAATAGTGCCAGAAGATTGGAGGATAGCAAATCTTGTCCCCTTGTTAAAGGAGAGTAGAGACAACCCTGGTAATAATAGACCAGTGAGCCTTACTTGTGGGTAAAGTGTTGGAAAAGGTTATAAGAGATAGGATTTAGAGGATTTATCTAGAAAGGAACAAGTTGATTAGGGATAGTCAACACAGCTTTGTGAAGGGTAGTCATGCCTCACAAGCCTTGTTGAATTCTTTGAGAAGGTGACCAAATAAGTGGATGAGGGTAAAGCAGTTAATGTAGTGTATATGGATTTCAGTAAGGTGTTTGATAAGGTTCCCCATGGTAAGTGATTACACAAAATACAGAGGCATGGGATGGAGGGTGATTTGGCAGTTTGGATCAGAAATTGGCTTGCTGAAAGAAGACAGAGGGTGGTGGTTGACGGGAAATATTCATCCTGGAGTTCAGTTACTAGTGGGGTACCACAAGGTTTTGGGTCCACTGCTGTTTGTCATTTTCATAAATGACCAAGATAAGGGCATAGAAGGATGGTTTAGTACATTTGTGGATGACACGAAGGTCGATAGTGTTGTGGATAGTGACGAAGGATGTTGTAGAATACAGAGGGACATAGATAAGCTGCAGAGCTGGGTTGAAAAGTGGAGCAAATGGAGTTTAATGCTGAAAAGTGTGAGATGATTCACTTTGAAAGGAATAACAGAAATAAAGATTACTGGGCTAATGGTAAGATTCTTAGTAAGTGGAGATGAGCAGAGGGATCTTGGTGTCCAGTTACATGGATCCTTAAAAGTTGCCACCTAGGTTGATAGGGTTATTAAGATGGCATATGGTCTGTTAACTTTTATTGGAGAGGGATTGAGTTTTGGAACCATGAGGTCATACTGCAGCTGTATAAAACTCTGGTGCGGCTATACTTGGAGTTTTGCGTACAGTTCTGGTCACTGCATTATAGGGAGGATGTGGAAGTTTTGGAAAGGGTTCAGAGGAGATTTACTAGGATGTTGCCTGGTATGGAGGGAAGATCTTACGAGGAAAGGCTGAAGGTCTTGAGGCTGTTTTCTTTGGAAGGAAGAAGATTGAGAGGTGACTTAATTGAGACATTTAAGATAATCAGAGGGTTAGTTAGGATGGACAGTGAGAGCCTTTTTCATCTGATGGTGATGGCAAACATGAGGGGACATAGCTTTAAATTGAAGGGTGATCAATATATGACAGATGTCAGAGGTAATTTCTTTACTCAGAGAGTAGTAGGGGCATAGAATGCACTGTCTGCAACAGTAGTAGACTCGCCAACTTTAAGGACATTTAAATGGTCATTGGATAGGCATTCAGATGGGCTTCAGATTGGTTTCACAGGTCAGCGCAACATCAAGGGCCGAAGGGTTTGTGCTGTGCTGTAATGTTCTACGTTCTATGTTCTTGAAATTAATTCTTTGGTAATGCTATTATATTTTACCTGCCTCTCGCCCAGAAATTTTACTCATGATATTTTGTATTTGCGTACATAAAATCTTTCTTAGCATATTTAGTATTCCCACTCTTAATTACTCCTCAGTTGGATCCATGTATTTTATTATTCCAATACTTTTCATTAATGATGTCTTATTTCTTTCTTGTTATTTTGTCTTTCCTCCCATTGCAATATACCTTAAACACTACCAGTGAGGACACTGCTCCCAGATTTGTTCAGCTAATGACTACTTCTTCCAATATTCATTTCAATGTCCCAGGAATGTGATGTTTTCTCTTCTGATAATGACTCCAACTGTTAACTTTATTGTCCTACCTTTCCTATATGGATTTATAGAGTCATACAGCATGGAAACAGGCCCTTTAGTCTAACCCATCCATGCCACCCAAACTAATCTAGTCCCATTTGTCTCCATTTGGTCCATATCCCTCTAAACCCTTCTTGTTCATTTTCCTGTTCAAATGTATTTTATATGTTGCAACCACTTATTCCAGCAGTTCATTCCACATATGAACCAATTTGTCCTCCTATTTGTTCGTTCTACCATAACGTTAACTTTCTGATATTTGTGTATAAGATCACTCTAACTCCCGGACAATTATATCTTACCATTTTAAACCCATTGTCTTTTCTCTTTTCTTTCTCAAAACGCGAATCCCATTTTACCACATTATATTCCATCTCTCAGTGTTTTTAGTATAATTGCACAGCACTGGGAGTAATCCTGGGATTAATAAACATATTTAGTTCTGCTCTTCAATCCAGGTCTTAATTGCTGAAACTGGCTTTGGGGGACCAGTTTATTTTTTCCCCATGTAATACAAACTGTTAAGTTTTGACTTTTCACTTTCACAAAATCTTAATAACACTTTTTCTGTGATATACCCCATGCTGGAGAGGTAACAAATGATTCAGGACTCAGATAAGATTACAAAAATGCCAGTCCATCCACAGAAATATGAAAAATATTTATTAAACAAACCATTCAACGCATAAAGCCCATTGTAGGCATTAAAGAGCCATCGAGGTTAATCCCACTTTTCAGCTCTTGGTCGGTCACCTTGGAGGCATTTTTATAATGCAGTGAGGGTTCCACTCTGCCAGTAGTAGGTTTCAGACTATGACTCGTTTCCAGATGAAATAAATTACTCACTTTTCCCTCTAATCATTCTACGAGTTACTTTGAATTTAAGCATCCAGTCACTGGCCTCTCTGAAAACTAAAATGGTCAGTCCTAGTCACTTTTTCTGCACAACTTAATTTTACACACCACTTAAATATCTTCTATTTGGAAGGAACACAACCCCATATGTCTCCTTTCAACATCACTGAGATACTAATTCCAGAGAACGTCCTGTAAATCTTTCCCATATCTTCCGTATTGTGATCCGAACACGATTTTAGCGCCGATACATAGCGGGTCTGAAAACCAGAAATGAATAAGAAAATTGAAAAGATTGTCCTTCAAAGTGGCAGAGTAATTAAGAATAAAATCGATGATGGGCAGTCACAATTGATACATGAGGAACCTACTATGTACGGGATTAGTTTCAGATAACGGGAGTATTTGGGAAATTCCCGGACCATTTTAGTCACAGCGTCTTTAAACAATTGCCACAAAAACATGACCCGCTGAAACGAACCATCTGATTATTTCCCAGCCCCAGAATGAGCCTCCTTCTAACATGAATCTGCTTGAGTTGGACCGATCTTTGCTCCCACGGGAGCCCGCACTCACTCTCTACGGGGATTGGTTGAACGGGCTCTCCGAGATCGGAGTGGGCTATGCACTGGCTGTCACTGCGCTCACTCTGCTGCCCTCCCCCAAACCCGTGCTGTGATTGGATGGGTGCGATAGGGCTTCCTCTTTATTGGCTGAGAGTGGTCAGGGCGGGGAATACTGTGCTTTGATTGGCTGACACAGTCCACGTTGTATAGTGATTTGCTGGGTGGCGTCAGCCCGCGCGGTGATTGGGTGGGCTGGGACGGTCTGCGCTTCGATTGGCTGGACCGTGGAGGGAAGGCGGGGCTTGCCTGGAGTCACTCAGTTGCTGCGAGCGGCCGCGCTCTTTGCAGTCGTCGTCTGAAGGGCAGCGTCTTGAGTGTGAATACCGACCGGAGCAATGGGGGTGGAAGGCTGTATGAAATGCATCAAGTACTTGCTATTCGTCTTCAATTTCCTTTTCTGGGTAAGTGGCCAAGGCGACTCTGGGGATGGAGGGGGCGAGGGGTGATTGTGAGGGAGCGAGCCGGTGCCGCTAGCTGGAAGGGGTGGGTGCTCGCTTAGCCTGTGGTCCCCCCCGCCTCGGGCAGCCTCGCGCCGATGTGTGGGGCGGTACCTCGAGCCACAAGAGGCGAGTGCACCTCCTCGAGACTGTACCGTTATTCTCAGGCTGCTGGGAGTGTTCACTCTGACAGCCCACCACCTCCGCTATCTCTTTCCCCTTCTTCATTCCCCTCCCCCCTCCCCACCCCCCCAATCCTTCCGTAGCCCCACCTTCTGCTTGCTTCCTGTGAGCCCTAAATCCACTTCGTTGTATGTGATTTATGCCATTTATAAGCACTTCGTTATGTGCAAATCAGTTGTTGCATTCATCTCGGAGAAAGTGAGGACTGCAGATGCTGGAGATCAGAGCTGAAAATGTGTTGCTGGAAAAGCGCAGCAGGTCAGGCAGCATCCAAGGAGCAGGAGAATCGACGTTTCGGGCATAAGCCCTTCATCAGGAATAGGAGGGCTCATGCCCGAAACGTCGATTCTCCTGCTCCGTGGATGCTGCCTGACCTGCTACGCTTTTCCAGCAACACGTTTTCAGCTCTGTTGTATTCATCTGTCTGGACAACCATTCGGCTTCGTTGGTTGTTAAATGCCTCCTAATATTGCATTCGGCCATTGAATTTCATTTTCTCAACACTGATTTGCTGTGAAATTCAGTTAATCAAAGATTGCTTCTTTAGCTTCCTGTGTACGGTATAACTGATCTCCTACTGAGTTGGTTGGTCTTGGTTTGTGTGGTCTATCCACATGCAACCGCATTTCAATTATCCAATTGGCTTTGCTTCCTAGGTGAATGTATAAGGGGAATTAAGGAAGTGAAGCTTCTAGGGGTTACATTGGAAGTGGAATAAGAACACATTACTTGGTATTTAAAAGTTGGATGGTCTATCAAACCTGTCCCATGCTCATGGCTGTGGCATTGTAGCTAAATTGCCCTGGAGCTTCCCTTGGAACCTGAGGTGAAGAAAAATGGTAAGGACTCATTGTTAATGGGAGGAAAGCCTTTTGGAAAACTCCTATTCACTTCCTGGAATTGAAACGAGTCCATGCAGTTATCTGGTCCAGTTACTTATCAGCTCTCTGGCACAACCTCTGCCTCAGTCCAGAAGCAGGTTGATTCCTCCTTGAAGATACTGTATTCAGAAAGCCAGCATTCTAATAATCTCAATATTAGTTTTATGCTTTGGGAACTGAACGTAGACATTGTGAATTCATTTCATGCAGGCACTTGCTCATTTTGGGCAGGTTTGAAACCTGGTACCAAAGTAAAGGAAGAAACGTTTAAAGATTCAGAATTCATCCAAAAAGATTGGTAATACAGATAATTCGATGTTGTGGTAGATTTGAGTTTAGTGTGAATATTGACTAGCTAAGTAACTGACCTGGTGTTAGGGAGGGAAATTTACTGTCATGTCAAACCCTATCCTCCTGTGGAATATTGCCTTATGCAGGAATCAGTGAATAGTTTGGGGAAAATGCGCCTTTGGCTGACTTTATCTACCCTAAAACAGCAATGCTTTGCATGGTATCTCTTATTCAGGACTCTGCCTGCCTTGGCTAATAACAACATCCCTTTACAGAAAACTTCCTCTGACAAAGCCAGCAAGGGTTTTCCACATTAACTGTGATGTGGAGGTGCTGGTGTTGGGGTGGGGTGGACAAAGTTAAAGACCACACAACACCAGGTTATAGTCCAACAGCTTTATTTGGAAGTACAAGCTTTTGGCGTACTGTTCCTTCATCAGGTAGCCAGTGGGGCAGGGTTGTAGGACACAGAATTCATAGGAAAAGATCAAAATGTTGTACAACTGATGCCTACTATTGTGATTTTTTTTTTAAAACTTTGCCCATACTTTCTAAGCCATATAATAAAAACAGAATTATGGAAATACTGAGCAACTCTGATAGAATTGGTGGAGAATGAAGATTTTTCATCTGAACTGGAAAAAAGTTGAGTTGTGAACAGATTTTAAGCCAGTACAGAGGCAGGACGGGTTGGGTGCCAAGGGGGATTGACAGTGCCAAGCGCGCACACATGGTAATGGGACAGTACATAAAGAAAAGATGGTTTTAGAGAAGCTGCAAATGGGGCTTGGCAAAATCATAGCCTCTGCCCCATATTTCCAGGTGACCAGGGTTGTAAGAACTGTAAAGGGTCTAGTGAAAAGTTGAGGTGTTTCACTGGAATAATGTAGGGAGGCAGAGGTTGGAGTGATTTGTTACATGACGGTAGGAAATTGCCCTGTATATTTGGCTCTGTGCAGAAATTCCCCTTGATTTTGTAGGTTGTATGTTTTCTTTTTCAGGTGCTTAATCCAGTTCTCTTAAAAGGTGGGACTGAAGCTGCCTCCACCATTTTCATGATTAAATAAGAACTCCTTGTTCTTTTGCCAATCATTTTAAATAGGTTTCCACTGATTCTTGACCCTTCTGCCAGTGAGAGTAGTTTTTTCTAATAGCTGGAACTCTCCCTTTTGAAAATTTCTAATACAAACTTGCTTTGTCACGATCAGTAAGTTTTGCACTCATGCTTGTAGGTTTCTGTGTTCCTTTACTTGAGGTTTGTGCACTTTTTGGCAGTTTCCCATTCTTTCTATTAACATTATCTTGTATTTCTCTGTTAAATTTCCTATTTTTGCTGATGCTATGACCAGACTATAGGCTTTTGATTACTTCAAATTTGTTATTAAGTTTAAAATTATGCCAGGTACTCAGTAAATATAGGGAACCCTAATATGTCTTCTGATTTGAAAAGCAATTGAGCAGTCTTATTTGTTTCCTGTCCTTCAGTCAATATTGTTGGCATTGTCCCATTTTATTTAATTTGAACATAAACGGTGCATGAACAGTATTGCCCTCGTGTACCTTCTGTTACTTCATCAAAAAAATTATCAAATTATACATAAATTTTCCTTTATCCATGTTGGCTTTTCTTAAGTAATCTATACTTGTTAGTTTTATCTTGGAAGAAGTGGAGTTGAAAACTGTGGTGCTGGAAACGTGCAGGTCAGGCAGTATCTGAGGAGCAGGAGTTGATGTTTTGGGCATAAGCCCTTCATGAGTTTTATCCTAGATTATTATTTCTAAACACATGACCATTATTGAGGTCCAACTGACCAGCCTATGGTTGTTGGGTTTCTACTTGCACTCTTCTTGAACTGTGTAATATTAATTCTCCAGTTCTCTGGCATCACCACTGTATTAAAGCATTGAAAACAATGACCAATATCGACACACTGTCCACATTGTTTTCTTAACTTCTCTAGTGCACCCCATCTGGCCCTTGTGATTAGTCAACTTTCAGTGCAGACAGGCTCTCTAAGATCTCTTTGTTGCTTTTTTTTAGCCCTTTCAGTATCTCTGCCTGTTTTATTATAACTGTGGCCTCCTTGTTACAGAAATATGCATGTACTCTTTGCCTCTTAAATTTCGTTTTTTGTCCCTGGTTGATTTCATACCTCTTCTAACTTTTTATTTGACTACTTTGTGTGTGGAGCCTTTTGTATTCTTTTATCAACCTGTCTCTTGACTCTCTCACTTCTGCTTTCACTTTCCCTTTGAATATATTCTGTTTAGTCTGGCTCCTGATATCTGTCATGACCCCTCACCTTCCTACTTTATCTCGCTCTGTCTCAGGAGCCAAGGAACTCTGGCAATATTGCCTTGTGGGAATGCCTTGACTATATCTAAGATACCTCCTGTTAATGATGGTCTCGAGTGGTGCATAATATTGTGTGTGAACCTTTTCAGCTCCCTCTTACAAACGACCATTTGAAGTGGGGGCATGCTACTCAGTCCCTTGAGGTTGTTCTGTTATTGATTAAGATGTCAGCTAATCTGATGTTTCCACATTTTTGCCCACCACTGATCAACCTTATTTATCATTCTTTCTAGCTGTCTGTTTTTTAATCATTAAAAAGAAATGTGGACTCTGTTTCACCATCTTTTAAAGAAGAGAATTCCAAAGACTCATGGTCAGCTGAGAAAGTTCTCCTTATCTCTTTGATAAAAGGACGATGCCTAATTTTTGAACAGTGACTCCTAAATTTCAGATTCTCATAAGCTGGATGTAGAGAAGATGTTTTCTCTCATCAAGATGCCTCAGGATCATCTTTTTTTTGTTTCAGTCAATTCATTTCTTGCTCTGCACACTTGTGTGTGCAAGCCTAGTCTATCCAAGCTTCCCTCATATCATATTCCAGATATTAAACCTTTCTGAATTGTCCAAATAATACCAAACATTGCAATGCATCCTTAGATGAGGAAACCAGTACTGTACACACTTTCAGATGTTGTCTCACTAGTGTTCTGTATAAATGAAGCACAGCTGCTCTACTTGGATGTTCAGTTTCCCTAGTTGTAAATAGTAATGTTCTGTTTGATTTGCCAATTGCTTATTGTACCTGCATGTAATCTTGTGTGATTTACATACTTGGACACCTAGATCTCTCTGCAACCTTTTACTATTTTCATATGCTTTTTGTCCTTCCTCAGTGTACTTATTTGGCAGTGTACTTATTTGGCAGATGTCTATATCTTTTTATAATAGTGTGTGGTGCTGGCAAAGTGGAGCAGGAGAATCAACATTTTGGGAATAAGTCCTTTAGGAATTCTTTGGATGCTGCCTGACCTGCTGTGTTTTTCCAGCAGCATACTGTCTATACTGATCTCTAGCATCTGCAGTCCTCACTTTCTCCTATATCTCTTGTTTTAGCCTCCCTATATCCTTTTCACACCCTATTTTCCTGCTTATATTTGTGTCATTATCAAAGTTACCTTTAGTCCCTTCCTCTATATCAGGTTTACAAGCTGTTTTTAAAAAAAAGAGATCCCTGGCTGTGGAGCACCATTCATTACATCTTTCCAACTAGATACAGGGGAACCTCGATTATTCAAACGAGATGGGTGGGCACTATTTCATTTGAATTATTTGGTTAACCGATTCAATGTCTTTCCTGTGGGGCTCGGAGTTTTCTATTAAGTCTGCTCCTCGTTCAGGAGACTAGCAGCAGCATAGCAGGTGTGCATGTGAGGCTCTGTCTGCCCCCAATGCTGACCCCCAGCCTGCTCCCCAAACCCTGTCCAACACTTCCCACTGCCCAGGCCCCCCCCCCCCCCCCCCAACCCCATCCAGCCATGCCCCCCAAATCCTGTTCAACCCTGCTACCCTCTTTTCTTGAATAAAGATGTAACAGTGGTTATTTTGTGATGCCATGGAACCCTTCTAGATCTTAAAATGTTTTCGAAGATGAGTGAATGTATCTACCATCTGTGCCATTGATTCTTTTAAGGCCTCATGATGAAGGCCATCTGGCCTTGGGGACTTGTTAGCTTTTAAGTCCAATAGTTTTCCTAGCTTTTCTCTGGTGATGTTTATTTTAATAATTTCTTGCTATAAACCTTTAGCTTTAGTTGCTGTTTTCCTTTCACATACTTGTAATATTGAAACAGGAAGATCCTCTACGAGCCAGCTTTCTCAAACTGCCTCCTGTCTCTCTTTATTACTCTAGGCCTGCCCAGCCCTCTGACTATCACTGAAGTTTGCTGATTTATAGTGTTTTTGTTTTAAATTTAATGTAGCCTTTAATTTCCCTATTTGTCCACAGATGTGACCTTATCGAAGAACATTTTCTTTCTCACTGGGATAGGTTTTCATAATTATAAATATCAACTTCAAGGTCTACCACTGCAAGTCTACTATCCTACCTCTTGGCCTAGTTTCTCAGTTCACCTCAGCAAGTTCTGCCTTCATGCCCTCATTTTTACCTGTATTTAGGTTTATAACTAGTCATGGATCCATATTTCTCTCTCTGAACATGAATTTGTCATATGATTACTGTCAGTTAGAGAGGCTCCTTCACAATGAGGTTATTGATTAATCATGTCTGCATGCCTTGCCTAGTTTAGGATATCATTTCCTATTTAACTGTGAAATATTCTTCTATAACAAACTGTCCCCAAATCTTACTATGAAAATCAGCTATGATTATTGTGGTAATATCTTGTATCTCCACATTTTGACCTGGTAGGAGACCTGTAGACTATTTCTTCGTGACCCTTGCCTTTAGTACTCCCTATCTCTTACCCAAACTGATTTTATATCATGATCTTGCAAATTAAATTACTCTCTCAATACTGAATTAATGTCAACCTTAGTTGAGAGTTGTACCAGTCTCTTTCTGTCATTCCTGTTAATATCCTTCAACATTCAAGTGCCAACATTGGTCACCTTTCAGCCATGCCTCTGATGCTGTCTAGTTATATTTTTCTCCATTTGTACGTGGTTTCAATTCGCATTCATTTTCCCTCACTGTAATGGTTCTGTGTTTAGGATCTTATAAAGAACAAAATTGACAAAATGTAGGGTTTGTCCACTGTGAACATGATGTTTAAAATAAACTTCCTATTTGACATATGATAAGATCTTTACATAGGAACTGCAGGCAAATCCCCACTTTTCTGTCCCATAATTTATTTATTTATTCAGACCCCTAAACATTTCTTTGGCTGATAACGTTAAAATGCTTTAGTCTCTCCATCCCAGTATGTCTTGGATTTGGCTGATAACTGTGTGGAGAGATGCAAGTTGGGAGTTCTGGTTACAACGGTAAGTCTACAAGTTAGGTTTATTGGTCCCGAATCTCCTTGATTGCACAACAAGATATCTACAAATTGGCTGAAACACTTAAATCCCCAACACATCCATGCTAACGATTCACCCCCTTGTTACAAATGCTACAGGCAGTCAATTAGCTTAGTCCTTTCTGCTGCCCAAGTTATTTAACTAACCAGAACACTAGTTCCAGCATAGGAGTAATTGAGGACTGCAGATGCTGGAGATCCTGATGAAGGACTTATGTCCGAAATGTTGATTCTTCTGCTCCTCGGATGCTGCCTAACTTGCTGTGCTTTTCCAACACGACATTCTCGATTAGTTCCAGCATAGTCTGGGTGTTTGCTGTCACATCTATATAGCTCCCACTTTCCTCGTGCTGGTGTCCTATAATCTGAAACCTGTTTTTCCTAAACCAGTCTTTGGACCCTACATTCAGCTCTCTAATCTTACTTACCCTATGCCAATGTTTGTGAGGCTCACATAACAATCAAGTGATTATTACCTTTTTGAGGCTCTTTTTAATTTAGCCCTTAACTCTTCGTACATCTTGCTGAACCTCTCTCTTAGTAGTTTTATATAAGATTATAAGAACAGAATTAGGCCATTTGACCAGTTGAGTTTGCACCATTCGATCATGACGACTGATTCGTTTTCAATCCAATTCTCCCCTTAATCATCTTGATTTAATCAAGGATGTATCTGTCTTAAAGTCACTCAATGACTTGGCTCCACAGCCATTAAAGAATAGGACATAACAGCAGAAGTTAGGCCACTTAGTTCATCAAGTCTACTCTATCATTCAGTCATGGTTGATAAGTTTCTCAGCTCCATTCTCCTGCTATTTCCTCATAACCCTGATAGTCAAGAACCTACCTCAGTTGTAAACTCAACGACCTAACCTCCCCAGCCTTTGTGGCAATGATTTCCATAGATTCACCACTCCCTGGCTGAAGAAGTTTCTCCTTACCTCCATTCTAATAATGTCTTCACTTTACTCTAGGCTGTGCCCAAAGGCTCCAATCTCTCTTACCAATGGAAACATCATCCCAATATATACTCTGTCCAGGCCATTCAGTATTCTGTACGTTTCAAGTAAATCCTCCCTTATTTTTCTGAACTCCCATTGATTATAAACCTAGAGTCCTCAAACATTCCTCATGTTAAGCTTTTCATTCCTGAGACCATTCTCCTGAATCTCCTCTGAACACACTTCAGGGTTAGTACATTCTTCTTGAGATATGAGGCCCAAAACTCTGCATAATACTTCAAATGTGGTCAGACCAGAGCCTTATAAGAGTCTCAGAAGTATATTCCTGTTGTTTATATTCAAGTCCTTTCAAACTAAATACTGTCATTCTGTTTGTCTTTCTAACTACTGACTTAACCTGCAAGTTTACCTTGAGAATCCTAGACTAGAACTCCCAAGTATCTTTGCATTTCAGACTTCAGATGTTTCTTTTCATTTAGAAAATAGTCCATGTCTCTCTTCTTCCTGCCATAGTGCATGGCCTCCCACTTTCTGAAGTTATACTCTATCTGCTGCCACTTTCTTAAGAGAGGCCACTTTCTTAACCTGTCTAAATCCTTCTGCAGCTTCCCTGCCTCCTCGAGGCTACTGTCCCTCTACCTATCTTTGTACTATCTGCAAACTTAGCCAGAATGCTCTCCGTTCCTTTATCTAGATCTTTAATGTAGAATATTGAATAGGCCACAATGTGGTTCCAATATTGAGCCTTGTGGAACATCAGTTGTCACCGGCTACTGTCCTGAGAAGGGCCCTTTTTAGATTAGATTAGATCTCCTACAGTGTGGAAACAGGCCCTTCGGCCCAACAAGTCCACACTGACCCTTGAAGAGTTACCCACCCAAACCCTTTTTCCCTCTGACTATTGCACCTAGTACTATGGGCAATTTAGCATGGCCAATTCACCTAACCTGCACATCTTTGGACTGTGGGAGGAAACCGGAGCACCTGGAGGAAACCCACGCGCTCTGCTTTCTGCTAGACAGCCAAGTCTCTATCCATGCTAACACCTTGCATCTGACACTGTGGGCTCTTACTCAACCTCCTGTTTGACAAGGTGCTGCACATCTCCTTGAAGCACAGATGTAAAACATCCATAGGTTCTCCTTTGTCTAACCTGCTCGTTACTTCCTCAAAGAATTCTAGCAGATTTGTCAGGCATGATGTCCCTTGATGAAACCATGCTGACTTTGCCCTATCTTTCTTCTAATACTTCTACGTATTCAGAAATCTCACTAAATACAGCATTGCCTGCTCCCAAAAGCCATCTCATAGACATTCCACTTTCTTGCAATCCACTACCAACCTGATTTTCCCAGTCTGCATGCTTATTGAAATCCCCCATGATCACTGTAACTTGACCTTTCCTTCATATCTTTCTATCTCCTGATGTCTCTTGCACCCCAGCTCCTGACTGCTATTTTGGGGCCTGTACATTAATCCAGCTATGGTATTAATACCTTTGCAGTTTCTCAATTCTATCCACAGAGATTCTACATTGTGATCCTACTTGCCAACTGACCCCTTTGTGGAAATGCACAAATTCACCATTTTCTGGCTGAAGAAATTCCTCCACATCTCCATTATCCCTTCACTCTTGAGGTTGTAATCTTGTGTCCAAGTCTCTCCTACCAGTGGAAATGCCTTCTCTGTACCCACTGGATTCTGGTATCTCAGCATTATATAGCTTTCGAAGGTTAATACCCCCTCCCCAGCAATCCTTCTAAACCCCTTCCTGTACAGACTGAGTTCTCAACCTTTGCTCACATGACAAGCCCTTCACGCTTCTTCCCCCCCCCCCCCCCCAAACTTCTGAATCCTCTCCAAAGCCAGCCCATCATTCTTTCGATATGGCGCCCAAAACTGTTCAATATTCTGAATGCAGTCTGACCAGAGCCTTATACCGCCTCAGCCATGCATCTCTTCTCTTGTATTCTAGCCTTTGTAAAATGAATGCTAACATTGCATTTGTCTCCCTAACTGACAACTGAACCTGCATGTTAACTTTAAGAGAATACTGAACTAGTCTCCCAAGTCACTGTGCTTCAGATTTCTGAAGCCTTTCCCCATTTAGAAAGTAGTCTGTGCCTCTGTTATTCCTACCAAAGTGCATCACCTCATACTTTCTCACATTATATTCCATCTGCCACTCTCCGAGCATATCCAACTCTTTCTGCATTTCCCACTTCCTCAACATTACCTGTCCCTCTCCCTATCTTTGTCACCTGCAAACGTAATAATGTCCTCAGTTCCTTCATCCAAATTGTTAATGTAAAATGTGAATAGTTGTGGTTCCAACACTGGACCCCTTAAAAGACTTTCTGGAAATACAAATATATTGTGACCACTGGCACGCCTTTATCTAACTTGTTCATTACCACCTCCAAAGAATTCTAACAGATTTGTCAGACACGAAACTCCTGTTGACAAAGCCTTGCTAACTCAGTCCTATTTTAACCATACACTTGTAAGTACTCTGCAATCTCATCCTTAATGATGGACTCTTAAAATCTTACTACAGGCTAACTGGCCCATATTTCCCCATTTTCTGTCTCCCTTCCTTGATAAAATGCTGTTGCGTTAGCTCTTTTGCAGTCTACCAATGCCTCAAGTCTCCTCCGCTATCTCCTTCAGGACTCTAGGGTGCAGAGCTGAAAATGTGTCGCTGGTTAAAGCGCAGCAGGTCAGGCAGCATCCAAGGAACAGGAAATTCGACGTTTCGGGCACAAGCCCTTCATCAGGAATCTAGGGTGCAGTCAATTTGGTCTGGGTGATTTTATCCACCTTCAGACCTTGCAGCTTCCCCAGCATCAGGCCCTTAATGATGGCCACTGCACTCACCTCTGCCCCTGACTGTCTTGAAGTTCTGGTATATTGCTGGTGTTTTCCGCCACGAAGACTGATGTAAAATACATTACTTAGTCCCCCTATCATTTCTTTGTTTCCCATTGTTATTTCTCATGCTTAATTTTCTAGTGGTCTGATTTCCACTCTTGCCTCTGACCTTTAGAGTGTGTGTGTGTGTGTGTGTGTCTTAAAAAGTTTACAACCTTTTTTTATATTACTGGCTAGCTCTCACTCATTTCATCTCCTTATTGTTTTGTTAGTGTCCTCTGGTTTGTAAAGGCTTCCCAGTGATCATCACGTTTTATGCTTGCTTATTACTTTTATGTTGTCCCTGACCTCCCTTGGTAATCATGTCCTCCCTTTATATTGTTTCTTCCTTTTTTGGATGAGCTTCTGTGCCACTCTAAATACCCCCCAGAAATACTTGCCATTGTTGCTTCATTGTCTTCAGGGCTAGGCTCTGTTTCCAATTAACTCTGGCCAGCTGCTCCTCCATGTCAATTGTAGTACCCTTACATTTGATTTCAGCTTTTCCCACTCAAACTGTAGGGTGCATTCTGTCATATTATGGTCACTGTCCCCTAGTGGTTTCTTCACCTTAACAGTGGGGTGGCGTGGCGTCTCCAAGTGCTCCAATTTCCTCCCACAATCCAAAGATGTGCAGGTTAGGTGAATTGGCTATGCTAAATTGCCCTTAGGGTTCAGTCATGTGTTGGTTAGGTGCATTAGTCAGGAGTAAATATAGGGTAGGGGAATGGGTCTAGATAGGTTTCTCTTTGGAGGGTTGGTGTGGACTTGTTGGGCCAAAGAGCCTATTTCCACACTGTAGGGATTCTAATTCTGATCCCTAATCAAGTTTGCCCTATTACACATCATCTCCAAAATGGCCTGTTTCTTAGTGGGCTCTAGCACAAGCTGCTCCAAAAACATTTGGTTGACATTCCACAAATTCTTTTTGTTGGGATCTGCTCCCAACCTGATCTTCCTAGCCTGCCTACATATAGAAGTCCTTGATTATTGCAGTGTCTTTCCTAAATGCATTTTCTATCTCCTCATTTATTTTCTTCCTTCTATCCTGACTTTTGTTTGGATGCCTGTACATAACTTCCATTAGGGTCATTTTTGCTTTTGTTACTCAATTCCAGCCACACAGATTCTACACCTTTCAAAACTCATGTGCTATTGATTTAATGTAATTTCTTTCAGGGCAGCCCTACTCTCTTTGCTCATCTGCTTGTTCTTTTGAGGATGTGCATCCTTGGCTATTTGGTGAAACCCCTTGCAGCCACATCATACCTGCCAGTTTCAACCTGCGCTACTAACTCATTTATCTTGTTTTGTATACTGTGTGCATTTAAGTACAACACTCGCAGTCCTTTGACTGCTGTCCCCCCACCTTTCTCATAGTTGTCCCTTTTATCTGTTGTGCCTGAAGTTGGGTTTTTGAGTCATTCCATAGTTGATATCTTATTACTTGTTCAGCAAACTTTGATAACCTTTGCTGAGCTCCCCCTCAACTTTTCCATAATTTTCCATGCAATTGGACTAACCACTCACCATTTAGTGTAATGCCCTAATAATAGCCCTGGTTATGCAGTTGACCAGAACTGTGGCCCTAGCATGATTCAGGTGGAGCCCGATCAGAATAGCTCCCTCCTTCCCCAATATTGGGGTCAATGTCTCAAACCTGTTTCTCCTGCATCAATCTTTGAGCCATGTGTTTACCTTTTCTAATTTTGTTAACCCTGTACCAATTTGCTCATGACTCAGTAATGTGGAAGTTCTCTTTTGGTAAGCTGCTTTATAATTTAGCTAAGCTATGTGTATTCCCTGAGCAGAATCCCTTTTCTCTTTCTACCTATGTAGACCACAGCAACTAGATTGTTCCCCTCCCATTCCAAGTTTTTCTGCTGCCCAGATGTGAGATTCTGAACCATGGCACCAGGCAGGCAATATAGCCTTCAAGACTCTGTATTCTTGCCTCTGAAAATGGTGTCTATTTCAAGAATATACTATCCCGATTGCAACGACACCCCCCTCCCCCCCGACTTTAATTTTTCGTTTAAAAAGCATAAATTGCTTACAAACTGTGAACCAAAAAGTGCATCCTCCCCTCTGCATGGAATTCTCCCACTGCCTCCAGATTCCCTGAGAATATATACTGGGGCTGTATCTCACTTTGGATGTGTCTCTCCTTTCTCGCCAAGTGAACGATGGCTGGCTCCACCCCATCCCACTTGCAACTTCTCCAGTCATTGAGCCAGAGAACATGTCCTGAATGTTGAGAATGAGCAGGCAATGCTGTCTGTCACCTGGACTCTGACTCTCAGCTACAGTGAACTTTCTATCCCTATGACCATAACTCTACAATTTGGCAGCTGTTATGTGCAGCAAGCTCCTATGAACAGCAATGTAATGATCTGTGTTTTGTCATTATGATATGGGTCAAATGTTTGCTAGGACACTGTAGATAACTCATTTGTTCATCACTGAAGTTGTGGCATGGGTTCTTTAGACCTTTCCTGATGAAGGATCTTTGCCGAAATGTTGTTTTTTTTTTCCCCCTTTGCTCCTCTGGTGCAGCCTGACCTGTGCCTTTCCAGCACCACACTCTTGATCTTTCAGATCCACCAGAAGGCAGGTGGCGGTCCTCAGTTGCATATGTCTCATCCAGTGCATCAAATTCTGTGTTCAAATCTTTGAGATTTGAGCCCATAACCTTCTGGTCTGAGGCAAGAGTGCTACCAAATGAGCCAAGGCCAATGCATCTACCTTTGTGAACTCCTCGTGGCTGCGCTGTGAGGGGTTGTCTCTGGAGGAGAATGTTTGTCTTAGTTTATTTGGTGCTCCCTCGTTGTTTTCCAAGATTGGAATAAAGGGTCCAAGTATTTATTCAACATCCGTGCATCCTTCAGTCTCTGGACTGTTTAACTAGGCTCTCTTTCAAAACCAGCTTTTTTTTTTTGTAGCAAGCGGCATTTGTACTAGTTCATATGAGTGAGCAATTTCCGGTGTACCACATGTTGCTTTTTGAAGTTATTTATATTTTCTCTCCATAAGCAACAAAGGAAGTGGAGTTTACAGATACCCTGGAGCCAGACACATTTCCCATTCTAAACAGAAGCAGCCCCTTTAATTTCCCTTCACTTTCTGAATCAGTTATCCGTTTTATTAAATATTTATGAAGAAATAATATACCAGGGTACAGAATTTGACAAACTGATTTTGTGATATGGGTGCTTCCCTGATGGCTAAACCCAGCCAATTTGGCCATATGTAATGTGTTCCACAGTTAGCTAAATTCTTCCTGTTGGAAGGATTATGGAAATGTTAGCAACTGTAGATGCTGGTCCAGGAATTGTGCAGGGCTGAGGGCCCCTTCTATCCCTGTGTATTGGAGATGGTGTAGTTAACTCCTTTTAACCATCCTTTGAAAGTATTCTTGCTTTGCTGTAAGGGTGTACTTACAGGTTTGAATTTGTTATTTTTATGCTTCCTTTTGCATCCTTTCTCCTCAGCCAGAATACAAGGGCATATGTTGCATGTGCTGGAAATCTGAAATAACAGGTAATGCTGGAAATACTCAGCAACTTAGATGATCTGATGGAAGATCATCTGACCTGAAATATTAACTGTTTCTCTCCAGAGATGCCCTGTGACCTACTGAGTATTTCAGGCATTTGTTTTTCAAACTCTTGTGTGGTTGTGTTTTCATGAATGTTTTCATTCTTCACACAAATAATGATTGGGGGGCTGACCTTATTATCTGTTCTATCAATCTTCTATCAAAATAACAATTGAACCTAGATTATTTTTGTCATACTTGGTTCAATGCCACATTGAACATTCACTTTGCCGACTGAGTCAGGATGAGAATGCAGGAACTTATTTTTCCAACTTAATGTTCCCAATGTCAGGCTAAACTTGTTAATAAATTATTCAGCAAAACAATGATTGATTAGTTTTTTCAGGACACATGACCCCTGAAACACTATCAAAGCCACCATTAACATGGCTTTGTGCATAGGAAATCATGTCTCTCAAACTTGATTGAGTTTTTTGAAGAAGTAACAAAGAATATTGATGAGGGCAGAGCAGTAGATGTGATCTATATGGACATCAGTAAGGCATTCGACAAGGTTCCCAATGGGAGACTGCTTAGCAAGGTTAGATCTCATGGAATACAGGGAGAACTAGCCATTTGGATACAGAACTGGCTCAAAGATGATGGTGGAGGGTTCTTTTTCAGACTGGAGACCTGTGACCAGTGGAGTGCCACAAGGATTGGTGCTGGGCCCTCTATGTTTTGTAATTTACATAAATGATTTGGATGTGAGCATAAGAGGTACAGTTAGTAATTTTGCAGATGACACCAACATTGGAGGTGTAGTGGACAGCGAAGAGGATTACTTCAGATTACAACAGGATCTGGACCAGATGGGCCAATGGGCTCAGAAGTGGCAGATGGAGTTTTTTTCAGATAAATGCGAGGTGCTGCATTTTGGGAAAGCAAATCTTAGCAGGACTTGGACACCTTAATGGTAAGGTCCTAGGGCATGTTGCTGAACAAAGAGACCTTGGAGTGCAGGTTCATAGCTCCTTGAAAGTGGAGTCGCAGGTAGATAGGATAGTGAAGAAGGCATTTGGTTTGCTTTCCTTTATTGGTCAGAGTATTGAGTACAGGAGTTGGGAGTCATGTTGTGGCTGTACAGGACATTGGTTAGGCCACTGTTGGAATATTGTGTGCAATTCTGGTCTCCTTCCTATTGGAAAGATGTTGTGAAACTTGAAAGGGTTCCGAAAACATTTACAAGGATATTGCCAGGGTTGGAGATCTGAGCTGCAGGGAGAAGCTGAACAAGCTGTGGGGCTGTTTTCCCTGGAGCGTTGGAGGCTGAGGGGTGACCTCTTAGAGGTTTACAAAATTGAGGTGCATGGATAGAGTAAATAGGCAAAGTCTTTTCCCTGGGGTTGGGGAGTCCAGAACTAGAGGGCATAGGTTTAGGGTAAGAGGGGAAAGATATAAAAGAGACCTAAGGGGCAACTTTTTCATGCAGCGGGTAGTACATGTATGGAATTAGCTGCCAGAGGAAGTGGTGGAGGCTGGTACAATTGCAACATTTAAGAGGCATTTGGATGGGTATATGAATAGGAAGGGTTTGGAGGGATATGGGATGGGTGCTAGCAGGTGGGACTAGATTGGGTTGGTATATCTGGTCAGCATGGACGGGTTGGACCGAAGGGTCTGTTTCCATGCTGCACATCTCTATGACTCTGTCCCCCACTCCCCTTTTAGAAATATGCTTCTGACATTGTACGTTTACTTCCATAGAACACTTTTTAAAAAATGTTTGAGGTCGATTGATTTCTCTAATACATTAAAGAAATATTAGGTGGGTCTGAAACTCTAGTTTTGATTCTATGCTTTATTTGTAGCAGAAGTTGTTTTTCAGTTGGCAGCTCCTTTTAAGATGCTGACAACTTTTATTTTAGTTTATAGGTGATGTGTAAACACTTCTAATTCACTGATCACTCTGCCCTCTGGTTATTTTCACTACTGAGTCTGGTCTTCGAATGCAGCCAGAATCAACAAAATGAATGTAGCCTTTCTGATGGGATGTGTTTAGAACAGTTTTAAGACAGTTATGTAAGGGCCTGAATTTGCAGCATGTAATTCCAACTATGTTACAAATTTTATTCCTTCTCTCTAATGTTATCTTTTATGCTGTTGAATGGTTACTGACTAACTCTAGCATTAATGCAAAAGGGTTGCCTTGCTGAAGCTGACGCTTACAATTTGATTTTTCTTTCAGTTTTGGGTATTTTGCATTCTGTCTAGTGGGCAGGGCCTTTCATGTAGTTTAGAGACAGTGCTTTCAATTCCGTTTTTTTTTAAACCTACGTTTTTAGTTCAGACCAAGATTCAGACTTAAGGTGTTTGTAAATTAAACTTGAAGTAATTTCAGTTGAGTTCATAGTGCAATTTAAGTTTTAAAAAATGTCATTTTGAAATATACCATTAATAAATTGGCTCTGCACCCAGATTAAATGTATTGTCTGGTAGACTTTGTAACTGACCTGATACTAATGCAAATATTTGTTATTCTATGGTGACCCTGTTCTGCAGATTTGCAAATAAGTTGTTAACATTGGTCCACATCTATGGTGGTTCTCAGATCTTAAGGTCTAGTTAGTGAATTTTAGTCCTTATAGATGTCTTCTCAATGCAGGTGAACATGCATGATTTATTTTACAGAGTGACAGTGAGACTTTAGAGATTTGAGGTAAATTGAAAAGTAGTCATTGTTAGGTATCAAGTTTAAGTTTTAAAAGCATCTAGATTGGAAGACACAATCTGTGTGGTGTTCTACAGTTCTTGAAAACAATGGGGTGAAATGCACTTTATATTGATTTCACACAGGCCACAAACACAGGGGTCATGCATCATTTGATGCTGACAAGAATTGAAAGGGAGGTTCAAAAAAAGCAATGACTACAGTACGTTATGCCTGAAGTAGAGAGAAGATTTTAATGGAAAAGGCTAGTTAAAGTTAAGACTGATCTCCCATTGGGTCAAATCTTTCCCTGAAGTTTGCTTAGGTAAGAAGTTTTCTCTATACTCCCATTGAGATTGAAATGGTCTTTAAGTTGCTCTTTACAAGGTTATACCATAATTGATGAAGATGGACATGATCCTTAATTGCAGGGAAGATGGGAAAATTGTTGATCTCTGCCATGACAGTGATTAAGTAGACATACTGATCTAAGTTTTAAGCATTATGGATCATAGATTTTAATGCAACAGTGGAGGGTTCTGTAGTTGGTGCACCTAGATGTGAACATGTTGTTATTTATAATGTGGTGTCCTTGATTTTAAAAGTAACAATTGGATAAACTGTTAGATGGGCAGTCAATATTTTTGCACATTGAAGATTGTTGTCTTCAAACCAGCTGGTTCTGTAGTGGGAATTCATATCAACCAGCCGCTTGTACAGGATCCCATGAAAATTGTTCCAGCTTTGAGGAGTTGTGATGCTACTTGCATTAATAGTCTAGTGTCAACCAAACTTTGGTTCATAAAGCTTGCGGATTGTCAGAGATTAATGACAGTGAGTGACACATTTTAAAGGTTCAAGGCAAAAATTAGTTTGCATGAATAAAAATCATATGCCATTTACTGTTAAGGTAGGAATGGGAATCTTAGCAGCACTAACTGTGCTGGTGTCAATAGAATAGATATTAAGTGTGTTGGGTGAAAGAACTTTTTTTTAAAAAAATGTCTTAGATTGGATTCAGAATGCTACAGGTGAAAGGTTATGATAAATGAAGAGAATTATTTAAAAAGAAAAGTCAATGTTTAATGTTATGTTTTCTTTCTCCAGCTTGCAGGAGGAGTAGTTCTGGGTGTGGCTCTCTGGCTCAGACATGATCCTAAGACAACCAGTGTATTAGAAACACACTTTGCAGATCAAACTGCCCCCAGCACCTTTTTTATAGGTAAGAATGAAGCTTTGAGTTCATTTTGGCCAAAGACGGCAACCATTGGTCGTCACCAACAGGGTTGGAGGTGACAATAAATGCAGCCCAATCAAGGCTTTGTTAAGTGAAGAGACCACTGATATTCTAAATCTGGGTAGAATATGTCAGCATATTTATGAACTGTTTAAAATTCCAAATATTTCATGGCTTCTTCACTGGGTATTCGTAACTAACATGTCTTGTGGGTCGAGGTAAGTTTCATTATCTGTTTACCTCTTGAGACAATCCCTCCGTATTGGGAATAATCGAATCGGTATTCCTCCTCAAAGTAAAGGATCAACTAATGGCCTTTCTGGAAGGCCTTGCTGCAAATCACCTTCCGTCAGTGGTAAGAACTGTTCAGAAAATCTTTTAGTGATATTAAAAACAAAGAACTTGCCAAACTAATCTCGTAACTGGATCTTGTTTGGCAGCACAAGAGGAAGCTCGGGCTACGGCTCTAATATTTGGTATTGTGTAGCATCAAAGTGACCTCAACAAAACGTCAACTTTTGTAATTTTAAAATGTATAAATGTTGGAGTACAGGATAAGAACATTTATACAGGGGACAAGGAGCTGATTTGACAGTAGGGCAAGGAATTTCTACTTGCTACTAATCTGGAGTTTATTTTAACGATACACATGTACTGTTAACTATAAAGTAATTTAAGTGTATGGTTAAAGTGTGGCAGGACAACAAAGCCAGGGTAAGTGTGCATCTTGTTTCATTTGGTGAGTTGTAGACATTTCCCGTGACCTAGATAAGCTCATGTGCAGGAAGTGCCACTGGTTGTACAAACCTGAGCTCTGGGTTTGAGTTGGAGCAGTAGCTAGAGTCATTTAGTTCTGATTCACGGAAGTATGTGGATAGCGTGCTCAGAGGTGGCACATTACACATTAAGGCATAGCAACCAGGAATAAGGACCGGAGTACAAGTGCAGGGAAGTCAAGCTAAGCTTACGAGACACCAGTCAGAGCTCAGTTGGAGTATTGTGAACAGTTCTGGGTGCCACACTTTAATAAGAGTGTGGATGTATTGACAAAAGTGCACAAGTTGTGCACAAGAATTGTTCCAGTGATGAGATTGGATTGAAGAAGTTGGGATTGTTTTCCTTGGAAGGAAAAGTTGAATTGAGATTTGATAGAGATTTACAAAATTATGTGTCTGGAGACAAGTAGATGAGGCAAAACTGTTTCTGCTCGTAAAGGAATGAGAACCAGAGGGCACTGTTCTAAAAATTCTTTGGAAAAGATTGTTTGAAGCTGCCTGGAACTTTGTGATTACATTGTGTGTTTATGGTGGATGTGTTGATTATGGTTCCTTTTATTCTCCATTATTGCTCAGGAGTCTAGTTATGAAATCTGGTGCTGAAGCTCATGAAACCAGAACGTGCTTAGTAAGTACAGTATGATGAGGTTTCATTTTTAAATTCACTCATGGGGCATGGGTTTCACTGGCTGGCCAGATTATATTGCTTGTCCTTAGTCGCCTGTAATCAAAATGGTTAGCACTCGTACAAATCCTCTCAGTATGTATTTATGATGGCTACCTCACATTTGTCTCATCCATTTTTATGTTTAGAGTATGACATTAATAAGGTGTTAATTATTATTGTCTGCATGGATATAACAGCAATTTTCTGAACATTTTGATTGACGGGCCCTCTTCCAAATAATCAGTAATCATTGGTATCCCATTTAAATTCTATATAATACAGAAGTGCTGCATGTCAAGTGTTGTAATATGCCTTTGAGTGAGACACCTACCATTTTTGGATGGCATGTATCTCTGGCTGTTCTCTCCTTCCATTTTTTTCAACCTGCATTATTTACATTACTTGGTAGACTTTCCAAGGGTCTGCATCAACTTCCAGGCTTCTGTTGGTCATAGCTTGAGAGCAACTGTACTAACAGAAAACATTTGATAAGGTTCCACATCTAATTGACAAAGCTGGAAGTAAATGGAATTGGATGTGATCTTGTAATTGTTTGCAAATTTGTAAAACAGAAGGTATTAACAGGAAAATGAACGCTAATCACAATACAGAATGTGGTAAATGACGTTTCCATTGAGTGTGGGACAATCTGTACATTCCTGTTTGTCTCTTCCCTCGCCCTGGTCCCCATCTGTGTCTCGCACCCAAAAATGCTTCACTTATCATTTCACTTAAAACTGAGCTTTTCAGGAACGCAGCCACACTTCAGGTGAGAACCTGCTGTGCTTGCCTTCAGGTGAAGTTAGTTAAGATCAAGTTCTAATTAGTGAAATGCATATTTCACTTTGGAGGAATGTCAGACAACTGAAGGTGAAATGAGTATAATGTAAGAATCTGTATTTCAAACAAAACACAAAATTCATGAGCATTTGGAGAGATCAGAACCAAAAGTGAGTGGCGTCTGCTGGTAGTTTTAGCTAGTGAGTTGCTAACTCGTTGGATTCCAATATGAGATTGACAGTATGTTTCCGGCTTATTGTGGTCTGCTGAAGTTGACCTATGTGTTCTGGAGGCCTACTGTTGGCTAGGCATCCAGCTTGTGACCCTTTGATTTGAGAAATATCCTCTTATAGGAAGTGATTGTCACTCCTCCACTTCCTGTCTGGACAATGTTTCGCCAGAATTAAATCAGTCGTTGCATTTAAATAATTTCCCATTTCCTTAATACAGCAATTCAAAAGCCATTCTGTTTTACAGCTGGATTTCTTACTCTGTGCCAGTAGCATTTCTGTGCTGTGCATGTGTCCATTTTACAAAAGAGCTGCAGAATCTGCTGCTGACTGTTTCGGTGGTCCTCTAAAGGCATTTCCTGCCCGTGTCCAAACCAAACTTGGAGAAAGCTTGTGGATTTGTATCTATGATTGAGTTAGGGCTCTGAAATTGGAATCAGTACTTGAGGCTAGTGATGTGGTAAAAATTTGTTACTCATTGACCTCCAAGTTGAGCTCCAAATGGCTTTGTGCTTTTTTTTGTTGTAGAGGGCCATAGAATAGAATCTCTGCAATGTGGAAACTTGCCATTTTAGCCCAACAAGTCCACACCAATTCTCCAAAGAGCATTCCACCCAAACTCTTCTCCTTCCCCCCCCCCCCCCCCCCCCCGTAAACAAAAACCTGACCAAGATGGTGTGGCACCATCGATTTAAAAAGGGGATTGGGCTTAACTACATTGTCATTGGCAGCTGTATTCCTGACATTTAATGACTAGGAATAAACACACAAAATGTCTTTTTGGGTAAAGTACCAAAAGACCTGTGACACTGTGTCATTTCATAAAGGGAAGGAAATGAATAGTCATCAGCAGAAAGAATGAAGAATTGTGTTTAGCTGTGTTCAACCGACTGGCTGTGCAATTTCCTACATATTAGTACAGGCAATCTCTGGATTATGAACAGGTTCAGTTGAGGTCTATGCAGGCTAATTTGGATGCAAGTTGGAACACAATGCAAGACAGTAAGGCTGTGTGTGATTATGGGAAATTTTTGTATGTTGGGTCCTTAAAATTGGTCCTGTATCAGATCACATTTGTAAGTCGGATGTTTATAAATCAGGGATCTGGTATTTGAATTGTTTTGCTGCTTTCCCTACGTTTTCAACCAGTTGAGTCTATGAATGTTGATGTCAGATGTTGACGTGGCCGGATAGGGAATTGAAATACTGTAGTTTTGAAGGGAAACATAGCTCACTGACTGGGCTAGGTTTCCTGATGTTATGTCATGCTTGTGTTATTGTTCAATTTTTAGTGTGGTTTCTAAAGGAAGTGATTGTTCGGTTTGTCCCAATTTATTTAACAGGAACTTTATTTAATTTAGATTAGTATCCTCAGTATAAATTGAGATGTCCTCTGAGCTGTAAATCTGGCTTTATTTCTCATGAAACTTGAACTGGTCAGTATCAATTTAAGGTGCAGTCTGGGTGGTTCAGTCAAATTATGGTAAGTTTTTTTTATAATTCATTTTTTGATTACCTTTCAAAAACAAAAATACACTGTTCAGGAGTCTTTGTTCACTTCTCACGTTTAGCTTCTCCCCGCCCCCAACTCACTAGATTTAGTTTTGTGAATATGTCCAGTCCTTTAGTATATGCCCAAATGACTATTTTTCAAGTGTATCTCTGTAGACATGGACTACTTAGTGGGCTGCTTAACTGAGGGTGGGATAGTAGAAAGTAGAGACTAACCCATATCACGTGGTTTTCACCAATTCCTTGCAATTTAAATTAGGCCAATAATCTCACATTAAGCTTGTCAAATGTCTATTGTAATAGTCATTTTTAGACCCTGATTGGAGAAACACTGAGTGGTCAGGAGACTGAAATAATGTTTAAAAATGTAAACTGAGCAGGAATGATTACTTCATTGTGCAGAGTAAAGTGCCTCACCAAGGACTAGTGCTATTGACAATGGCACAAGAAGAGAGAATTAGCCTTCCTAATGGGATCTCTTAAGCATTATCTTTACAACAAACATGCATTGTCTAGTTTGGAGCATGGAGGAAGATGATGGGATGATACACTTGTCTGAGGTCATCATATGAGCAGGTTGGCACTAATTTAAGTGAATGTAACAATGTGCATCATAACTGGAGTGCTTTGCTTAAGCTCTTTCCCTGGTTCCTGTCCCTATAAACCTTCTCCAGCTGGCCAAAAAACCCCACAAAATGGTTGATCTGTGCAACCTACCTACAGTCCACCTACTTCCATCTTGCCTGTGTGGAGCACCTTCCTGTACAAGATCTGCAAATGCAGCTTTTCATCAAGGAATGGAAAAAGCAGGCAGACATTAACTAATCTCTTGTGCCAAGCCTGGTCTGTCAAAAGACAGGCTTTGAAACAACAAGACTAGCTCTCCTTAAACTGATTTAGAACAATCCAAGGATCCTGCACAGCCAACCTCAGTGCAATCTTCTTGTACACTTTGTACACTTGTAGAGAGCTAGAAACCATGTACATTATCAAGGGGTGACCCTTCTACACACAGCAGTGAATTTAACAGCTTGACAAGGTGATTGCTTGGCTCCAGTGATTTGGAGTCACTAAATACCTGCATATATGACCTTGCATATAGGAAAAGGCTAATAGCCCACTGCACACACGTGTGTGTGTGTGTGTGTGTGTGTGTGTGTGTGTGTGTGTGGTGAAGCTTTGTGCAGATGTTACCAGATAGTAACGTAGCAAATGAGAAATGACAAAGCTCCAGAAGTACTGTTTCAATTTTATTCTAATTCTTGCACTGTCTTAAATTGCATTAGTGTGGATATTATTGGCATTGATAGGGCTTTGATTACAATTTCTCATTCACCTTCTCTGTGGTTTGGCTGACAATGTTAGTTATCAAAATGCCCATCATCTCCCTTTTTGGCTTCTTTGATTTTCTGTTTTATTTCTTCCAGAGCACTGATCGTAGAGTATGCTGCTTTCTTTAAGTATGTGGGAAATGGATGAAATAAGTAGCAAGGCCACAGCTGGCGTTAGCATCTCAATGGGGGAGGTGTTGTAGTGGAAATAACTCTGGACTGGTAAACTACAGGGCTGAAAATGTGTTGCTGGTCAAAGCACAGCAGGCTAGGCAGCATCCAAGGAACAGGAAATGCGACGTTTCGGGCCAGAACCCTACTACAGGCCCAGGTTAATAGTTTAGGGAGACTGTGTTTTGAAACCTACTCCTCCATGTGTGAACTTTCAAGATGATTAAATTTGGAATTACAAAGCTCACTTGAGTAATCAGTTACTATGAAACTGACCCATCTGGCTCACTAATGCCTGCCTTTAGGAAGGAAATCTGCCATTCTTGCTGACTTGGCCTACATTTGAGTCAAGAAAACAAGCAGTGTAGCTAACTGTTAACTGCCCTCTGAAAACTGCTTACCAAGCCACTCAGTCCAAGGCCATTTAGAGAAAGATGGTAAATGCTGGTCTTGCCACTGACAGCCCTATCCCATGAAAGAAAAAAGGGAGGGGTGGGGAAATCTTTCAATTCAGCTTTTCATTCTGTTTCAGAACTAACTGGACACTGTTCAGTGAAGGTGGGGAGCAGAGTAGAAGAATCACAAATGTGTCATTGACAGTGAAGTGACAGATATTGCATGTTTATGCACTATAGCCTTCTGATTTTAAACAAATGAAACAACCTAGTGCAGCATGTAAAGCAAATATCTCTGCAGTTGGGAACTAAAAATGGAGTTCAGTTACTGAAGAACAGAATTGAGATTTCATGGTGCTAATGTGAAATGGTTGAAGAATTCTGAAATGCCCACACTAGGTGGGTGAGGTAACTGTTAAGCAGTTTCTTTAAATACTCCCTTCGTTTAACCGTTGCTATAAACAGTCTCGAACAATGAGGGAGCTGTCTGGCAAATGTGAGCGCACTCTTTTTAAAGAAGCAAGAAAAAGTCTTTTTCAATTGATGAAGAATTTTCCAGAGTTCCAGTAAACATTCTCATATTTTAAGATTTGGCTAAGTTTCCAGAATCCTGTGCCACTGATGCTTTTACTATCCATGTTTTTACTGGGTCTGTCTTTAAGGTTTCAGTTTCTATAACTGCAAATCTGCTGTAGTCCCTTGCTGTTCTTCCCCAGTGACCATGTGTACTAGATGGTCACACTACCCCTGTTGCCCCCTCTCTTTATTTTGAAAGGGTGCAGTTGTAGAGAAAGGCTTGGCCTGTTGATACAGCCCTTAATACAGTTAAACATCTGCCTGCACTGATATCCCGATGAAAGCAATGCCTTTACCTCTGACTTCCTGAATGCTTTAAATGGCTAAATGATATTCAAGAGGTCTCTTCCTGAGCAGGATGTGATGTTTATGGGAATTGAGAGGAAGGTAATGCAGACTGCTGACAGGAATTGCACAGGAAAGACAGTTTGTAGTCTTCTGGTTTTCAATTGTTATTTGGTGCAGAAGGGAATCTGCAAGGCTTTTTTTTGTATTGTGCCTTAGAGACTGGGTGCCTTGAATTTCAGGAACATTTAAAACAAGTCAAAACATTTCTGCTCACCCTGTCTGGGAATGTCATAATTTAAAGTTTCATACTAATGTTATACATGATTTCAATGATGGCTTAAAAATAACATGCCATTTTCATTAGACTAACCAACTGTGATATTAAAGAGTTAATTTGCTTTGACCTGCATGAAATTGAATGCCCCAGGGCTAGGGTGGTGTCTTTTCCTTATAGGTGGAATGAGGGAGGTTTAAGTGACCGTTTCCTTGCTGTTCAGGGATGATTTACACTTTCATTCAGAAATCAATAATAACATTACAGTTGGAATTTGACTATTCTCCTATAGTTACAAAAAACGATTTCCAACAGGTTTGACCATTAAGGGTTAATTTGCATTACATTGTTTCTGGAGGTGAAGTGGTCACTGCATTGTATCTTGAGTGGCATGTGACTGTGAAAGTGAGAATAGGGGTTGTCTTGTGCGCATTACTAACTGATGCAAAGATTTTGTATGAAGGAAGAACTGTTTTCTTTGTTCAGAGAGCTTCCCTGGACATGTCTCACAAGCATGGCGAGGAGTGTTTAGGATTTCTCCAAAGCTTGTACTGTACCATGCATAATAAACATTGCTTGTTCACAGAAGTTGGCATGTTGCAGTTGCATGTAAGAAACTCAGGAAAAAAGCAACTCAAAAACTCAACGCAACCACTTATTAGAATGTAACTGGCCTCATCAATAGTTCCACGTTGGGACATTATGGCCTCCCCCTCTCTTCCCCCCGCCCCCCCCCCCCCCCCCCACCACCACCACCATCTGCACCTTGCTAACTGTTGGGTATATACTGAATGTTCTCATTTATCTTTCCAGACCATGACTGAATAGAAACATTTTGCAGTTCCTTGAAAGCAGAGTTGCAAATAGACTGGGTACTGAAGAAGGCCATTTCTTGCCTTTATTGGCTAGTGCATTGAGTGTAGGAGTTGGGAGGTCATTTTGCGGCTGTACAGGACGTTGGTTAGGCCACTTTTAGAATTCTTTTAATCATTTTGTACGACTTGGGTGTCACTGGCTGACAGCATTGATAGCCCATCTCTATTTGCCCTTGAAGGTGTTGGTGAGCTGCCTTGAATCGCTGTAGTCCACTTGCTGTGGGTTGACCCACAATGCCGGTGGGGAGGAAATTCCAGGAATTTGACCCAATGACTGAGGGTACAGCAGTATATTTCCAAGTCAGATAGGTGTGTGGCTTGGAGGCGAACTTGAAGACGGTTTTTGCAAGTATCTGCTTCCCTTCTTCCATCAAGATGGAAGAGGTCGTGGGTTTGGAAGGAGCTGTTTAAGGATCTTTGAATTTCTTCAGTGCATCGTATAGATGGTACACTTTGCAGCTACTGGGTGCCAGTGGCGCAGGGAGTGAATGTTTGTGGATGTGGTGCCAGTCAAACTATCTTGCTTTGTCCTCGATGGTGTCAAACTGGAATGTTGCTTTCAATTCTCCCTGCTGTAGGAAGGATGTTGTGAAACTTGAAAGGGTTCAGAAGAGATTCACAAGGATGTTGCCAGGGTTGGAGGGTTTGACCTATAGCGAGAGGATGATAGACTGGGCTGTTTTCCCTGGAAGATTGGAGGATGATCTTTTATAGTTTATAAAATCATGAGGGACATGGATAGGGTGAATAATCAGGGTCTTTTCCCCAGGGTAGGGGAGTCCAGAATTAGGGTGGGAGTGGGAAGATTTAGAAGGGACTTAAAGGAACAACGTTTTCACACGGAGTGGTGCTTGTATGAAGTGAGCTGCCAGAGGAAGTGGTGGGGGCTGGCACAATTACAATATTTAAAAGGCATCTGGATGGATATGTGAAAGGAAGGCTTTGGAGGGATATGCGCTAAATGCCGGCAAATGGGACAGTTTAATTTCGAATATCTAGTCAAGGGCGAGTCAGACCAAAGGGTCTGTTTCTGTGCTGTGCATCTGATTTTCTGAAACTCCTAATATACATATACAACTATGGCTATTGGAGCCTGGGTTTCTCTATTTCAGCTTTTAAAGGTGTGCTGTAAGAAAATGATTTGGTCTGTTGGATTCTCCTTTTTTCTGTGTTTGCCAGAAGAACTTGGCAGCACTTTTGTTCCCATTCAGTGAGCACTCCTACATACTTTCCACTTGAAGCAACTTCCTGTTGAGCTGTCAGTGTTTTTCATTGAGTTGGAGCCGAGAGAAGTTGCAGAGGAGCCTATGAGACGTATTGATGGAATGTTTACAAGTCTTTTCCTTCTGTCGTTGTGGCAGCCAGTTTCTGGAATGGGGAGAGGCAGGGATTTAGTTGCAGAGAAGTCTGACTGGAGAGGGTAGCTGTTAAATCTCAGTAAAAGGACACTAATGAAGGTTCTTAATTTATTGTGAGAGAGGTTGAAACAGTTTTGCTTTCACGAGTTGAGTGAAATCTTGATATAATGTCCATCTGACAGCAAGCCAAACGTTCTAACACAAATATTCAGGAGGTGGTGGGGCGGGGGTGGGAGATTGGGTGGAGAGAAGCAAGGAGATGAGAGGGGAAGTAGTCACTTCCAAATCTGTCAATTCTTACATTTGGCGCCCCACCTCCAACTCTATCGTCCTCATTCAAGCTGAACCAGAAGGCACGTAGCTTTTGTGTCCTGATTGGTCTGGGCTGTGCTTTGAACCTGATGGGTTATCGATAATCAATACTATCTACTCCCTTTCTGCTTGTAGCTCTGAATCCTTGAACATTTTAATTTAACTGTGAGACTATTGTTTGACTGTTTCCAAAGTTTCCATCCAACATAAATGCCAACAAATCAAGTGTTCCACTCAGCTTGTAATGATATTGCCTCTTCCAACCTCCTGACTCCTTATCCTTTCAAACACTTGGGCTGTCCCTTTTTTTTAACCAATACCTCTTGGCATTCATCCCAGCTCAAGTCTTGTGGGTATTCTGATTTTTTAAAAATCTGTAAAATACAAAAAGGATCAGTTTGATGGTAGGTCTGGTCTAAATCTGTTGTGGAGGGGTGGTGACCTTGCATCTGATCAGTTGCGCAGTTCTGTTCTCTGTGTTGTGGCATCTGGGGCAAATGAAACACAGCTAGCAGCAACTGTTAACCCTCTCCTCTTTCACCCCTCTGTTGTGCATGCTGACAACATGTGCGCAGGAGGACAATTTGATGCAACCCTAGTATCTCCTGGCATTGTTTGAGCATAGTGCTGTTGTGGTCTTGCACGTGGTGAGTTTGAGAATTGTAGGTGAGTTTAACAAAAAATTCCTGGACAATTGGTCTGATAAAGTTAAAGGATACAAAACGAAAGGAGTGCTGGGAAGTTTTCATGTGAAACATGAGGTGAAGTTATAAATATGGGGCAATCCTGTAAAATACAGAATAGTTAGTCACCCTATTTTTATCTGCCTTTTCATTCATCCTTCTACCCAGTGATTTTGAGATTTCATCCACCTTGCCTTTTCTCTAAACTCCTTTCTTGACCTCCCTACTATAAAAGGTAAAATCACCATAGTCTTGTCAGACCTTAGGGCTGTGCTCTCCTTGGAGAGGGGCGACTGGCAGTGGTTTAACCTGAAGGTCACTGCCTCAGATGAGAGGAGAGATTCAGAAGGTGAAAACTGCTATTTTCAATGTGTTTTTGATTATTTTCCTTGCATTCATGTCTGTGATTGTAGTTTTGGGCACTTCCAATAAAAATGGTATATCAAAATACAGGGAAAGTATGAAATAGGTGAGAATTTTTTTTTTTGCAGTCATGTATTGTTGTCTGAATTGCATTGCGTGAAGTTCACCTAACGAAGGAGCAGTGCTCTGAAAGCTTGATTTCAGGTAAACCTGTTGGAATATAACCTGGTGTTGTGTGACTTCTGACAGTCTTGCCAGACTGTAGGGCCATCCTTCATTGGAGAGAGGCAACTGGCAGTGGTTTAACCTGTGGGTTACTCTGCTTCAGGTGGGGCGAGGTTGAGACAGAGTTCTGTTTTGAAACAGAAACTGGCCACTGGAAGTCTTGTTTACTTGTTCCACTTGATCCTGTGGCTCATGGTATGCAGACTCTTATTAGATTTTCAATTAATTACCACCAATCGAGGAAGGTTTAGAATTCTTAAGCAGTGTTCTATCTCTGGCATACCATGTTTAGATTTCAGCTCTGTAACATTCATTGGGTGCAGGCAGATTGCAAAAGAGCTTACCTGAGATCCACTGACTTTCAATTTCAGCAGGGTTCACCTTAAAAGCAACAAATGCCTTCAGCGTAGAAAAAATACCCAAACCATGTCAACAGGCATAACAACTAAAATTGAGACAGAAGATGGCATGACCATGATTTGAAGTAGAGTTTTAAGGAGGGGCTTGTGTGAGGGAATGATCTTGGGAGGAAATTCCGGTACTTTGAGGTGAAAAACAGCAGTTACAGCTGCTAAGCTGAGTAACTAACATGAATGTCCAAGCCAATAGAAGTTCTAGAAGTGGTTTGTACTGCTGGAGGAGGCTAAGGACAGAGAAGAGCTCGTTCATAAGTTACTTGAGTAATATTTTTGCAGTAAAAGACAGCAACCTAGCTTTGTTCTAGATTTGATTTGTCTGAAGCTGTTTGTCTCTAGAGCAGATCTGGATATTCTGCATTCTGTAGAAGCCTTTTAGCCAATGCAGTGTTGTACCATGTGGCACAGCATACTGGTACACAGTTTCAATTTTGAGAGGCACTTAATATTGTTTAGTGTTGTAGAGTCATCCTGGGTCTCTGCAAAAGGCCTTTTAGTTGCACTACTGTTGTTCGCTCCTCCAAAGGTTAATGCTTGTAGATCAAAGGCTTTCCTTGGCTTGATTTCACGTGTCTATCAATTCATGCCCACCTCTCTCAATTGATCATATTTTGTGAACCCTAACAATACTGCATGCTAGGATATTTGACTGCAGGTGCGCCAGAGCCAAGCCTGGTCGACTCCCTTCCCTGTCTTCGACTTCTTTCCCTGGCAGGCCTAAAAGGGAACCGGGCTAATTTTCTTGAGGGCGCAGAGATCAGCAAATGCTGATCAGCAGGACAGTGCATTATGCAGGAATCACTAGCACAGTGTCTGTCATTCTGGGTGGTGCTTTTATTTATACAATCTTGTTCGATTCATTTTTGCATGTCAAGCTATGTTCACCACCAGTTTAGTCTCGTGCAACTGCTGACAGCCTTTCCTGTGACTCATCCTACTTTTGCTGAAGCTGTGCAGCATCTCCAGCTGGCTCTTGTTAGCTGGTGGTGCTGTGGCTTTGGATTGTGTCTAATATGTATTGAATCTAATGTAGACAAAATGTGATAGTTTCCATCCTGTGGCAAAATGCTGTCACTGCTGAAAGCATTTTGCTGTTGCTGCTGCTTTTTTTTTGTATTTAATAATTTTACATAAAATCAGGATCTGGAAGTTAGGTCAGATGTGTTTACCTATTGTTTCCTGTGCATTTTTATTTCGCTAGCTTATTTGTATCTGTTGTGGGAGTGTGATGCATGTCTTGAACATGGTACTTGCTGCTACTTACCCTCCTAGGGTAGGTGCAGCAAGTGTTAAATATGGAAACAGTATCATTCCATATTGTATTCCATCTCTTCCTAGAATGCCTGCATGAACAAGCCTCCCTCTTGTAGTAAGTCTTAATCCTGAACTTCAGTGACTCTTTCTTCAACTTTTGTATCTGTCTGATCACAGCCACATCACCTTGATTAAAGTTAAAAATCACACAATGCCAGGTTATAGTCCAACTGGTTTATTTGGAAGCACTAGCTTTCGGAGCGCTGCTCTTTCACCAGGTGGTTGTGGAGTATAAGATCATAAGATGCAGAATTTATAGCAAAAGTTTAGTGATGTAACTGAAATTATATATTGAAAAAAAATGTGGATTGTTTAAGTCTCTCATCTTTTAGAATGACCATGTTGGTTTCAGTTCTTTCATATTTCATATTAAATTGCAGAACATTTAAAGTGTTGAGAATGTAGCAGTGTTGAAATGCCCTGCAGCTCTGTCGGCATCTTTGGAAGGAAAGAGAAACAGAATTCAAGGGGATGTGTGATTTTATTGTGAGATGCTCATGTCTATGAATCAAAAAGCTGTAAATTCAACTTAAGGCGCAATCTAATGTGACACTGAGTCAGTCAATTCTGTATACAGGTATATACATTTGTTTTCCAACACCCCTCTGTTTTGAAGAAGTTGGACTGGACTCCTTTAAGAGCCCACTGCAGGGGAGCAGCCAAAGTGGCTTTTTGAAATGTAACCTTACTGTTTTTCCTTTGTTTTATTGAGATCTGTCTCTTGATTAAACTTTAACAATATAAAACATAGGTACTAAGTTAGCGTGGAATAGTGTTTTAAAGCAGTAAGACTTGTATTTTTTGGTCTGTAGATTAAGGTACAAAGATGGTCTTTAGTAAAGTGGTATGCTCTTTCTGTTGGATGTGGGAGGGTAGTAACTGATCGTCTGCTGGAAGTATTGATATGTGAATCTTATCTGACCATGTGGATCAGTTAGAGCAGCAGTTCAAGGCAATGAGCAATTTACTGGAGCAAGGGGGTGTGATGGATGACAGCTGCAGGAAGGGAGATATAACTCGTCTACATCTAGTAGATGGGTTACCTCCAGAAGAGAGGCAGGTCATGTAGGAATCTTCTGTGGCCATCGCCATCTCAAACAGGTATGATGTTTTTGAAAATGGACTCCAGGGAGTACAGCACTGACAGCCAGATTTCTGGTACTGAAACTAGTTTTAATGTAAAGTGTTCATCAGATTCTAAGCAATAGATTCCAATAGGGGACTCCTTAGGCAGAGTATGGACAGATGTTTCTGTGGTCCACAGCAAGATATCAGAATGGTGGTGCCTCCCAAGTGCCAGATCGAGGACATCTCGGGGTGCAGAATGTGCTCCAAATGGAGAGGGACCAGCAGAAGGTCATTGTGCACACTGGAACTAATGACATAGGAAGTGAAAATGTATGAGATTGAGGAGAGAATGTAGGAAGTTAAGCAGAAATTTAACAAGGAGGTCCATGTGTAGGAATAGGAGGATAAAGATGAATGTGTAGTTGAGGAGCTGGAGCAGGGGAGAATGATTCAATGTTTAAAAATATATATTTATTAAAGTTTTTTTAATATTAAAAGTACAGAACAATACAAAAAATGCAAATTTAAAAAAACCCAACCCACCCTTATGTACAAATGTATAAACATATATAGAAAAGTATAGAATAAAAAAAGCCTGAACTGGCGATTTAACTAAATAAATAACTCAGCCCAAGATGCTCATTCGTTCACAGTTCCTCCACCCTGGATATTGGACTCTTAAAACATTGTTAACAGTTATGTAAAAGCCCTTGTTAGTAGATAAATCTGTGTCCAGGTATTCCAGAAAGGGCTGCCATGTCTTATAAAAATTCAGTTTTGTGGCGTTCGATATTTATGAGAAAATCCAAGGAAATATGCTCCATAACAATCTTCTGCCAACCTGATAGGCCCAGGGGATTTTCGGTTATCCAACCGAGCAAGATATTCATTCTTGCACAGAATGTGCGAATATAGAAAAGTTTTTTTTGTTCTCATGTGCATCTGCAAGGAATGCAGGCCCATAAAGAAAGAGAGAGCGGTTGTTCCCTACCTTTTACATCCAAAATCCCCTCCATCGCACACATCATAGCACTCCAATATGTTTGAAGCCTATCGCAAGACCAGAAACAATGGGTAAGAATGCCCGGACAGACTTTGTAGTTGGGACATGCTGAAGATACCCCTAGTTTAAATTTTGACAAACTGCCTGGAATCCTGTAGAGAATCTTCAACTGTAAAGTGTGGGTCTTATTGATATCTTCCTTGCATTTCTCCCAAATGTCCCTCCATACCTCTGAGGAAACTTCTACACTCGGTTCTCCCTCCCACACCCTGCAGAGTTGATCAAATTCATCTGAAAACCTGGCATACCCACTAAATGTGTAAACGAAGATGTTTTGTCAATGCCAATGTTGCCTCCCTCTGCCAAATTGTCCCCCATGCTTTTAACAGTATTGATGACTATTGGGTTATAACTGTCCTCATTTTGTCCAAAAACAGCAAACTGGTAAGGGGGCACCTTGCCTGGGAGGCTTCGATATCTAGCCATATTGAAAGAGGATCCCCAGAAACCCAATCACTCACCTAGAACAAAAGCGAGCTTAGTGGTTGATTTTTTTATGTCTGGAAGGTCCACTTCCCCCAACCTGTGAGGCAGTTGCAGTTTAGCTAATTTAATGAGGGTCCACTTACAATGCCAAATAAAGGAGCTGAAGCAACTGTTCAGCCTCTTGTGTTTGCTTATTGAAAATGAGGAGGAGCATCCACATCGGGTATAGCAAACAGGGGAGAATGTTCATCTTAAGCACTATCCAACCCAATTACGAGACCGAAGTACCTCCAATCTTTGAAAGTCTTGTTTAATTTTATCAAATTCTTGGATAAAATTGGCTTTGAACTGGAATAATGAATATGCCCAAAAAACCCAAATGGGGATATATGGTCTCCCTCAAGACCTAGCTCCTTTGTAAGACCACCCATAGGCACAGCCTCTGATTTTGCAACATTAATCTTGTACCCTGAAAAGGCGCCAAACACGTGAATGCATTGGATCAGGCAAGGCACTGAAACTGCTGGATTTGTCAAAAAAAAATTTAGGACATCATCTGCATACAACGAAATCTTGTGTAATTTTGACCCCACTTCTGCAGCTGATATATTGGGATCCCCATGCATGGCCTCTGCTTTTTATGTTAATGATCGAACTATTGACAATGGTGAAAGGGGACAGTCCTGCCAACTGTCCCTAACAATACTTAAATTGTTTGATTGTATCCCATTGGTGATGACCGCAATAGAAAACCTTTACCCATCTTATAAAGACTTTGTCCAAACCAAGCCGCTCCACAGTGTAGCAAAGGTACGCCCACTCAACTCTGTCAAATGCCTTCTCTGTATCTAAAGGAATCATCAATCCCTATATTGACAGTTGTTTACATGCTTGAATTACATTAAGCAGCCTCCTAACATTATTGGAGGATCTGTGACCCTTAATGAAGTCTGTCTGATCCTCTTTAGTAATAGAAGGTAACATAGTCTCTGGCTGTAACGTGAGTATCTGAGAGGGGATTTTAAAGTACACGTTTAAGAGTGAGATGGGCCTGCATGAAGCAAAATCTTCCGTGTTCTCCCCTTTTTTTTTAAGAATAAGTGAAATCCTGGCCTCTGTCAGAGGTGGTGGGAGACCATCATGACTGTATAAATCATTAAACACACTGAGCATCAAGCCTGACAGTATTCTTTATAGAATTCACTGGAAAGTCCATCAGGACCAGGCACCTTTCTACTCTGAAGCTGCCTTGCCCCTTCCTGCACTTCTTGCTCTGATAACGGGGCATTGAGAAAGGGCTCTTGTTCAAGAGTCCTGCCCGGAGCTTTGGATTCTTAAAAGATAAAATTCCATTTTGGCCCACCCTTCCTCAATCCTCAGATTGGTATAATTTCAAGTAAAATCTCTGGAACGCCACATTAATCTTTTTAGAATCACATGTTAGATTTCCAGACCTTTCCTTAATCGCCATAATGGTTTGTGGGGCACTCCTTTTCCTGGAGTGATACACTAAGTATTTACCTGGCTTGTCACCATGTTCAAATAACCTTTGCTTTGCAAAAGCCAGCTTCTTCTTTGCTATCTGCGTGAGCACAGAATTTAATGCAGCCTGCAGCACCGTAATCTTCTGTAGTTTGACCAATGAAGGTCTGTCAAAATAAGCCTTCTCAGCTGCCTTCAACCATGCTTTAAGGGGACGTTGCTGTACTTCTGCCTCTTCCTACTGGAATAGGAAATAACTAACTCCCTAGCATAGGCTTTGGCAGTTTCCCAGAGGACAAATGAACTACCAACAGAGCCTCAGTTGATGTCTAGGAACGCTCAAAATTCCCTAGAGAAATACTCCACCAACTTATTATCCTTGAGGATAAAGGGGTCCATTCGCCACTGCCTCGAACCCACCAAAGCACCCTTAATCTTAACCAACAGGTACACTGGAACATGATCAGAGATGGTAGTATTACCAATTGTACAAGATGCCACCAAATCCAGGGTCACCGCAAGGTTCAGAAAAAAATATCAATCCTAATGTGAATCTGTGCAGATTGGAGAATGTAAAATCCCCCTGCCTATAGGGTGAAGACTCCTCCAGATGTCCACCAACCCTAACTCCCCACACAGATCCATTAACTATTTAGTTTGTACAGAGGGTATCAAAGCCTTTGGGATTACTGTGGGATCCATGATGTGTTAAAATGATGTGCTGGGACTCCAGACTTAATGTCAGTTTAGAAACAACATCTACCTAGAATTTAGGGGAATGAGCTGGAGGGCAGTAAACATTTAAAACACCATCTTCTTCCCCATTTATCAAGGCTTTAAGAATTACAAATCTTCCACGTGTGTCTTTAATACACTCTAGTAATTTAAATGGGAGATTCTTCTAAACCAATATAGCCACTCTCCCACTTGTATTAAATGATGAAAAATAAACTTGGTCAAAGCCATTCTGCTGTAATTTCAGATGCTCCTTGTCATCCAAGTGTCTCTCCTGTAACAAGGCAATATCCACCTTCTCCTTTCTAAGATTCGAATACCTCCTTCTCTTAATTGGTGAGTGGCTTCCCTTGATATTCCAGGTACACCATTTAATCAAGTCATTAGCCATAACATTCTGCGATAGTATTTAAATTCCAGAGAGGAGGAACCCAAATCACAAATTGTTGACCCTTGGTGTCTCATGATCCACTAAATATAAAAACTCCATGAACTAAAGCCACTACATTTAACAAACCTAAAAAAGTATTTAAAAATTAAACAACAGAAACCAAAAAACAAACCAACATATAAGGCGCCAACAGCGCTGAGTAAGAGAACTCACTCCCTGCCCAGAGGGGGCAATTACCCATACCAAACTGCCCATAAGTAGACTTCTAATCATCCCAGCCACCTGTTGGAATATTGCGTGCAATTCTGGTCTCCTTCCTATCGGAAAGATGTTGTGAAACTTGAAAGGGTTCAGAAAAGGTTTACAACGATGTTCCCAGGATTGGAAAATGTGATCTATATGGAGAGGTTGGATAGGCTAGGGCTGTTTTCCTTGGAGCGTCGGAGGCTGAGCTGTGACCTTGTAGAGGTTTATAAAATTGAGGGGCATGGATGGGGTGAACAAACGAGGTCTTTTCCCTGGGGTTGGGGAGTCCAGACCTAGAGGCCATAGGTTTAGGGTGAGAGGGAAAAGATATAAAAGAAACCAAGGGGCAACCTTTTCATGCAGCGGGTGGTACGTGTAAAAAATGAGCTGCCAGAGAAAGTAGTAGGAGGCTAGTAAAATTGCAACATTTAAAAGGCATCTGGAAGGGTATATGAATAGGAAGGGTTTGGAGGGATATAGACCAGGTGCTGGCAGGTGGGACTAGATTGGGTTGGGATATCTGGTTGGCATGGACGAGTTGGAATGAAGTGTCTGTTTCCATGCTGTACATCTCTAATGACTCTATCACACTGCAGTAACAGATTAGATTAGATTACCTACAGTGTGGAAACAGGCCCTTCTGTCCAACAAATCCACACTGACCCTCTGAAGAGAAACCCACCCAGACCGATTTTTCCCTCTGAATAAAGCACTTAACACTATGGGCAATTTAGCATGCATATCTTTGGACTGAGAGATGAATCCGAAGCACCCGGAGGAAACCCACGCAGTCACTGGGAGAATGTGCAAACACCACGCAGTCACCCAAGGCCGTAATCGAACCTGGGACCCTGATGCAGTGAGGTAGCAGTGCTAACCACTGAGCCACCGTGCCGTCCTGGATTATAATGAAATCAGAATCATCTGTATCTTTTATTTCTGGCTGGAAAACCCCCACAACTTTGGATTAGGGGTGGGGGAATGGTGGTGGTGGATAGAGGGGTTTAATGTTGCATAATGGTGCTCCTGTGGCTCTCCATTTGCGACCTGGTGGTCTCCATAGTGACTATCTGGTACAAGTGTGTGTGTGTGTGTAAACAGGAGAGTGTTCTTATTGAGCCTGACTGAGCCAGCTGGACATGAAGGCTGGCTGGGATTGAGCTTTTTCCCTCATCATTTTAACTGGCTGGCTAGCTGCCCAGCCCTTGTTCTGAAAGCTTTCCAGCCAGCTGTCTCCCTGGGGTTTCTCTGGCTGTGAGGGAAGCTTGTTTTTCTCTTCCAACAAGTTCTTCATGTTAACCGGACGAGTAGCCATTTTGAGTGAAACTTCCTTTTTAAACTGGAGTAGTGGATTTGGGTACAGCTGCAGGTTTCAATGCCTAGTTTAAGAGATCAGCCACCTTAGCAGCAACATGTACAGTAGTTGCAGAGAGACCTGTAATCCTTGACTGAAAGGCACCCAAACCGATTTCCCAGGAGATGCGGATAAATTTATTTTCACCTTGAGCGCCATATCCCCTCTGACCATCTCAACTTGGGAACTGGAAAGTGGCAAGAGCCAACACAACGAAAATCCAGATATTGAAGTAGAGTAATGATAGGAAGCAATGTGGTCAGGCAGGTAAAAGGGAAGAGATGTTGGATTGATTTCTGACTGTGTGCTGTGACTTTTCCTTCAGGTTCAGAAAGGGCGAGTCGATTGCTGGTTTGAGGATCCCAGCTGCTGGCGAGTGTTTTGTAGCTTTGCCAATCCATGAATATTGTTGCAGGCTCAATTTTTCACTTAATGGTGGAGGGCCAGGGAATGAACCTTTTCTTTTAAATTAGCGTCTGCAGACAAAATTATCTGAATGTTTGCATAAAACAGGGCAGGTCTTTATGCTTTCAAGGACCATAATTTGTGTGGTGGGAATGGAGTTGGGTCAGCTGGTGTGATGCCTGAAGCAATTTGACAGTGTGAATATTGTGGAAGAACTACAGGAACACCAACAATGACGAGCATCTTGAGGAATAAGCCCCTTGTTCCTCTCAACTGGTTGCTGAGAATGAATTGGAGCACTGGAGGGATGTAGTGATTATGGAACACCAGAAACTGGGATCTAGTTTAATAGGTCTGAGCCACTTGAGATACAGGAGTATGGATTAGTGCTGTCAGTTGTGCTCCATTACAGCTGAAATGTGAGGAGTTCTGTACATCTAGGATGAGTTGTTGAGAATGACCAGCTGTAAATCTGCGCATTCTGTTGTTCCAAACACCTGCCTGCAGAGACTATTTTAAGCTGAACAGCATTAGGGTGAGATCCGAATGCTACAAGTGTCATGTGATTGTAGGACTATTTTTAATGACTGCAGTGAGTGATCAGATTTAATACATTCACAAGCTAAGGATGTGAAAAGCAAAAACATGAAACTTGCATGAGGTAAGTTAAAGCCATTACGGTTTGAACTCTCTGAACCATCAACCCTTATTGCCACATTCAAGTTTAAAAACAAGAGTCATGGGGGAGTTAGGTATTTGGTAATGCCTTGCTCATTGTCTTTTAAAGCCTAGAACCTTTAGAAATTCAGTTACCTTAAAAAAAAGGCAGGCAATGTGTTGTGACTATGTGAAGTAGGAACTCCTGGATACCAGTGTGATTTAGTGCAAATATGTATGTGATAATTGTATCTGAATGTTAGCTCAGTTTGAGCTGAAAAGCCAGCTGGACACTCATGAATCAAGTGGGTGGCACGGTGGCTCAGTGGGTAGCACTGCTGCCTCACAGCACCGTGGTCCCAGGTTCAATTCCAGCCTCTGGCGATTGTGTGTGGAATTTGCACATCCTGCCAGTGTCTGTGGGAGCACCCTCCAGGTGCTCCGGTTTCCTCCCACAGTCACAAAAATGTGCAGGTCGGGTGAATTGGCCATGTTAAATTGCCCATCATGTTAGGTGCATTGGTCAAGGAGGGTGGGTTGCTCTTCAGAGGGTCAGTGTGGACTTGTTGGGCCCGAAGGTCCTGTTTCCACACTGTAGGGAATCTAATTTAATCAAGTGTGAAATTTAAGATGGCACTATATTACAGGAGATGGTCACATTGTCTTAAACAGGGGCTTCTGATTTGTGTAATGATCAGGGATAGAAGGGGAAGTACTTTGGGTGGGGGAACCGTTTTCACAGTCTAATAGGTTTGAGTTACTTTAAGTTTACTTAGATGAGAGTGGGGGCTGCAGAATGGATGAGCTGAATAACCGTGGCATCGTCGTGTAGGAAACCAGTCGGGTTGGGGAAGCAGAAAGGAACTTGGTATGGCAAAGTAGGTTGTTTCAGAGAAGAATGTCAAAGAATGATTCTAGAAGGCTATGTTCCTTGTCCAGTATGAGGGTTTGTGATGTGCTTGGAGAGGAATTTGTAGTGGGAGACACATGAGCCAACTGATCATCTAGATACTAGCAACAGGCCAGACAAGGAAAGACCTTCTACATAGGCAGTATTATGAGGTTTACACCTATGGCAAATAAGATTAGAAAGCTGAACGCATTGTCAGACATTTGTGGGAGAAGTGGATTCCAGTTTGTGGGAACTGAAGTGATGTCTTTTGGGGTGGCGAATCAATCGGGGGTAGTATTTTTGCTAGCCATGTAACAGTGGTAGTCTATAGGGCTCTAAATGAAAGAGTTAGGGCATGGGATTGAATTTGGAAAGATCTAACAAATCAGTAGATGATAGACAGATAGAATGATAGACAGCGACAGAAAGGGTGGAGAGTGTGTTGATGGGAAAGCGCAGCAGGTCAGGCAGTATCCGTGCAGGAGAATCGATGTTTCGGGCATAAGCCTTTCATCAGGCAGGGGTCAGGAATACACATCTAAATGCAAATCAACAGATTAAGCCAAAGGTTACAAAAGTTAGAAACATCAGGTGAGCAAACTCTACAAAGTCCTTAGTTAAACTATGTTTTTGGGACAGTTTCTTAAAACATCATAGCCTGGAACCATACAGCAAGCTATATTAAGCCAGGTATTGCTCAATAAGGTTTGGTTAATTAATGACCTTCCTTTGTACGTAATTGCAAACATAATTTTAGAATTTTGTGCATTTCATTTGATTTTGAGGGAGAGACAGACAAGTGGCATCCAAGAATCTTGTTTAACTTAAATATGGGTTATTGTGCGGACATGAATGCAGAGCTAACTAAAATGAATAGGTTTAGGGGTACGTCAATTGTGATGCAGCAACAAACATTTAAGAGGATGTTTCAGAGTCCACAGAATGGATGCATGCTAAGAAGGGAGAACCTCAAAGGAGGGGTCTCACCATCTATGGTTAACTGTGAGTTAACCTTGGGCTTAAAAGAAAAAGTGCATAAGATGCTCAAATGTCAAGTCAGATGGAGAGAATACAAAAGATTACAAAGATGGACTAAAAGATGAATAAGGAAAGAAGAATTGGCGTAAGAGTACAATAATAGTTTCTAGGGGCATTTGTAAAGGGAAAAGTTAACAAGTACGGGACATTAATAGGAAGGAGATGGCAGATGAGTCTAACAGTCTTATAGGTTTTCTTGCACAGGTTTTCACTGCAGAGGATACACTTAATAAACCCAGAAATAATTATAAAGCAGGAAGTAGAAGGAAGGGCTGATCATCAGAAAGTTACAATTGGGGAATTGCTACTGAGCAAATTGTGGAGTGGCAGGCTGACTGGTCCTCCAGCCCTAACAGATCTTTCCTTGGATCATTAAAGAATTGGCTAGTGAGACAGTTGACCTACGGTTTTAATTTTCCAACACTCCCTAGATATGGGAACAGTTCTACTAGAATGGAAATAGTGCATATAACTCCTTTTTCTTCAAAAAAGAAAAATAGAAAAGAGGATGCTACCATTAACATAGCTTAAGCTATCATAAAATGTTAGATGCTGTTCAAGATAAATATCCTAAAATATTTGCTATATCACAATTGACACATCCTTCAACTTATGCAGAGGTAGCATATTCAGTAGTTCATATTAACTTGAATAGTCCACATACAAGTTAAACAAAATTCTTGGTTAGCACTTTTCTCTCTTGTAAAATGAGCATGAAATTCTATAAGTTTGATTGCTACTACCTGTTGAGGAAGGTCAATAGTAGGGCACTTAGAAAAAGTTCAAGATATTCGGGCAGAGATTGCTTTTTTTTTGAAAAGGCAATCCACGTTTACCAGTTTATTGAAATTCTTTAAGGACCTAACAGATGCTGTGGATAAAGCTGACCCAGTGGATGAACAGTACTTGGGTTGCCAGAAAGTCTTTGATAAGGTGTCAGTTCACATTGTGAGAAAGAAAAATCATTGTATCGGGGGTATGTTGAGATGATTAGGGAGTTAACAGAGGCAGAGCAGTCATAAATGGTTAACCTTTTGGTTGGCAAGATGTAATGAGGGGTGTGCTGCATGGATTGGTGGTGAGATCTGTATTTTGCATTTTGTATAAAATGACTGAGGGGAGGAATGATATACTTGCCAAATTTGTTGATATCACAAATGGATAGGAAAACAAATTGTGAAGAGAACATGAAGTTACAAAGACATATTGATGGGTTGAGTGGAGAAGGATCTGGCAAATTGAATATAATGTGGGAAAATTGAAATCATGCATTTCAGCAGGAAGAATAAAAACATTAAGTAGTGAGATATTATGAACCTCTGAGATGGCAAAATTTAATGTGCAGGTACATCAAGTAATTAACCCCATCTTTCATTGCAAAGGGAACAGAATACAAAATTAGAGGTAATGCTTCAGTTATACAGGGCACCAAGAGACCAGGACTGCTCCCACAGTATTGATGTCATGGAGGGAAAAATTGTAAAGGCATTTGAAGCAGTTCAGATTGATTCATGGACGGTGTAGGTTACATTGTGAAAGGCTAGACAGGCTATGTTTATATCTATTGGAGTTTAGAACAAGAAGAGATGACATGAATGAAACATACAAAGTCCTGATGAACCTTAATATGATGGATTTGGAAAGGAGATTTCCTATTGTGGGAGATTCCAGAGCTAGCAGCTACCTTTTCAATATAAGGGGCTGACTGTTTCAGACAGATGAGTTTTTTTGGGGGCATGAATATTGAACAAACTTTCTGCTCCTTGAAAGAGTACATAGGGGTGTGGATTCCGATCAATTACTGTCTTACTGAATGAGCAGTCTCAAAGCACTTGAATGGTCTTACTGCTAGTTGGGGTTTACATATGATATACCCTTTTTGAAACAAATGTGATGGAGAAACTGAAAATGAACTAGGTCTTGCAGGAAGGGATTTGGGCAAAGTGTTAACAATTTCCCTAAGCTTGCAGTTGACATTGGACACCTTCTCCCCAGGAATGGAGGTAGATGGGTTCAAGAAGGGAAAATGAATCAGAAATAAGTCTGCAGTAGTGAGTAGAGTGGTTTCATTCTTGATTGTTTTATTGAGCTATGTCTCTTGATTAAACTTAAAATATAAGCCATAAGTATTAATTTGATCTGGAGCAGTGTTTTGTAGAGGAATAAGACAGTGCTATTTTCTGGGTCTATATATTGAAAAAAAACAAAATGGCCACGAGTAGAGTGATATGCTCTTGTCGGATGTGGGAGTTTAGGGAGCGTTTATGGGTTACTGAGGATTATATCTGCAATAAATGCCGTTGGTTGCGAATCCTATCAGATGGAGAGGCTGTTAGAGCAATGAGGAATTTACAAGAGCAAGGGGATGAGATGGATGGCAGTTATAGGAAGGGGGAGATGTCTCTCATACAGTCACATAGACCAGGAAAGGTAAGAGAGGTAGGCAGGTAGTGCAGGAGTCTTCTATGGCTATCCCCATTTCAAACAAATATGATGTTTTGGAACATCTAGGGGATGATGGATTCTCAGGTGATCATAGTATGAACAGCCAAGTTTCTGGTATTGAGACTGGCTGTAATGCAATGAAAGGTACGTCAGGTTCCAAACAATCGATTGTGTTAGGGGACTCTGTAGTCTGAGGTACAGATAGACGTTTCTGTGGCTGGCAGTGAAAAATCAGAATGGTGTTGCTTCCCTGGTGCCAGGATCAAGAATGTCTCGAGGGTGCAGAATGTTATCAAGGGGGAGAGGGACCAGCAGGAGATCATTGTACACATTGGAACCAATGACTTAGGAAGGGAAAAGGTTGAGATTCTGAAGGGAGATTACAGGGAGTTAGGCAGGAATTTAAAAAGGAGGTCCTCTAGAGTAGTAATATCTTGATTACTCCTGGTGCTACAAGCGAGTGAGGGCAGAAATGGGAGGATAGAACAGAGGAATGCATGGCTGAGGAGCTGGTATATGGGAGAAGGATTCACACTTTTGAATCATTGGAAGCTGTTTTGGGGTAGAAGTGACCTGTACAAGGAGGATGATTGCACCTAAATTGGAGAGGATTAATATGTTGGCAGGGAGATTTGCTAGAGCTGTTCAGGAGGATTTAAACTAGTAAGGTGTAGGGGTGGGTGGGACCCAGGGAGATAGTGAGGAAAGATTTCAGTCTGAGACTGGTACAGTTGAGAGCAAAAGTGAGTCAAACAGTCAAGGCAGGCAGGGACAAAGCAGAGAACAAGGGAGGACTGATAAATTAAACTGCACTTATTTCAATGCAAAAGGCTTAACAGAGAAGGCAGATGAACCCGGGGCATAGTTAGGAACATGGGACCGGGCTATCATAGCAATTACAGATACGTGGCTCAGGGATGGGCAGGACTGACCGCTTAATGTTCCAGGATACAAATGCTACAGAAAGGGAGGCAAGAGTGGAGGGGGAGTGGTGTTTTTGATAAAGAATAGCATTACAGCTGTACGGAGGGAGGATATTCCAGGAAATATATCCAAGGAAGTTATTTGTGTGAAACTGAGAAATAAGAAAGGGATGATCACCTTATTGGGATTGTATTATAGACTGCCTAATAGTCAGGAAAATTGAGAAACAAATTTGAAAGGAGATCTCCGTTACCTGTAAGAATAATAAGGTAGTTATGGTAGGGGATTTTAACTTTCCAAACATAGACAGGGACTGCCATAATATTAAGGGTTTAGATGGAGAGGAATTTAAGTATGTACAAGAAAATTTTTTGATTCGGTATGTGGATGTACTTACTAGAGAAGGTGCAAAACTTGCCCTACTCTTGGGATATGAGGCAGGGTAGGTGACTGATGTCATTGGTGAGCACTTTGGAGCCAGCGACCATAATTCTATTAGTTTTAAAATAGTGATGGAAAGGGATACACCAGATCTACAAGTTGAAGTTCTAAATTGGAGGATGGCCAATTTTGACGGTATTAGGCAAGAGCTTTCAAAAGCTGATTGGGTGCAGGTGTTCGCAGGTAAAGGGATGGCTGAAAAATGGGAAGCCTTCAGAAATGAGATAACGAGCGTCTAGAGAAAGTACATTCTTGTTAGGGCGAAAGGGAAGGCTGGTAGGTATAGGGAATGCTGAATGACTAAAGAAATTGAAGGTTTGGTTAAGAAAAAGAAGGAAGCATATGTCGGGTATATAGACAGGATAGATAGTGAATCCTTAAAGTCTAAAGGCAGTAGGAGTATATTTAAGAGGGAAATTAAGTGGGCAAAAAGTGGATGTGAGAAAGCTTGGCAAATAGTTATGGAGAATCCAAAAATTTTTTTACAAATAATTAAGGACAGAAAGGTAACTGGGGAGAGAAAAGGGTCCCTCCACGATCAGCAAGGAGGCCGTTTGTGTGGCAGGAGATGGGGCAGATACTAAATGAGTATTTTGCAACAATATTTACTGGAAAAGGACATGGAAGACATAATGTAGAGAAATAGATGGGGACATCTTGAAAAATGTCCGTATTACAGAGGAGGAAGTGCTGGATGTCTTGAAACACCTAAATTTAGATCCCCAGGACCTGATCAGGTGTACCCTAGAACTCTGGGAGGTGAGGGAAGTGATTGCTGGGCTTCTTAATGAGCTATTTGTTTCATCGATAGTCACAGGTGAGGTGCCGGGAGACTGTCTAACATGGTGCCACTGGTTAAGAAAGGTGGTAAGGACAAGCTGGGGAACTATAAAACCAGTGAGCCTGACGTCAGTGGTGGGCAAATTATTGAAGGGAATCCTGAGGGGCAGGATGTACATGTATTTGTAAAGGCAAGGACTGGTTAGGGATAGTCAGCATAGCTTTATGCATGGGAAATCATATTTCTCAAACTTGATTGAGTTTTTTGAAGTAGTACCAAAGAGGATTGATGAGGGCAGAGTGGTAGATGTGATCTATATGGGCTTCAGTAAGGTGTTGGTCAAGGTTCCCCATGGGAGACTGATTAGCAAGGTTAGATCTCATGGAATACAGGAAGAACTCTCCATTTGTATACAGAATTGGCTCAAAGGTGGAAGCCAGATGGTGGTGGTGGAGGCCTGAGACCAGTGGCGTGCCACAAGGATCATTGCTGGGTCCACTACTTTTCTTCTTTTTATACAAATGATTTGGATGTGAGCATAAGAGGTATAGTTAGTAAGTTTTTAGTGATGACACCAAAATTGGAAGTGTAGTGGACAGCGAAGAAGGTTACCTCCGATTACACCAGGATCTTAATTAGATAGGCCAATGGGCTGAGAAGTGGCAGATAGAGTTTAATTTAGATAAATGGGAGGTGCTGCATTTTGGGAAAGCAAATCTTAGCAGGGCTTATACACTTAATGGTAAGGTCCTAGTGAGTGTTGCTGAACAAAGAGACCTTGGAGTGCAGGTTCGTAGATCCTTGAAAGTAGACTCGCAGGTAGATAGGATAGTGAAGAAGGCGTTTGGTATGCTTTCCTTTATTGGTCAGAGTACTGAGTACAGGAGTTGGGAGGTCATGTTGCGGCTGTACAGGACATTGGTTAGGCCACTGTTGGAATATTGCGTGCAATTCTGGTTTCTTTCCTATCGGAAGGATGTTGTGAAACTTGAAAGTGTTCAGAAAAGGTTTACAAGCCTGTTGCCAGGGTTGAAGGATTTGAGTTATAGGGAGAGGTTGAATAGGCTGGGGCTGTTTTCCCTGGAATGTCAGAAGCTGACGTGTGACCTTTATAGAGGTTTTCAAAATCATGAGGGGCATGGATGGGGTGAATAAACAAGGCCTTTTCCCTGGGGTGGGGGAATCCAGAACTAAAGGGCATAGGTTTCGGGTGAGGCGGGAAAGATATAAAAGAGACCTAAGGGGCAACCTTTTCACACAGGATGGTGTGTGATTGGAATGAGCTGCCAGAGGAAGTGGATGAGGCTGGTATTATTGCAACATTTGAAAGGCATCTGGAAGGATATATTAATAGGAAGGGTTTGGAGGGATATTGGCCAGGTGTTGGCAGGTGGGACTAGATTGGGTTGGGATATCTGGTCAGCATGGACGAGTTGGACCGAAGGGTCTGTTTCCATGTTGTACATCTCTATGACCAGGGAAGGATTGAAATCAGAAAGAAAATTGGCAATATCCTAGTTTAGGTTGAGTATGTCCACAAGTGGTCATCAGTCAGTCATGGATGAGGAAGATATGTAGAACTGGATCAGAACTTTCTACAAATCCACTAAAAGGATAGTGCTGTTCACAGAATTACCAGCTGCGCAGAGTGGAATGAAGCTGGAGTCCAGTTCCGCTTGTGTTCAAGGAGCAGGTATTAGGAGCAAAACTGAAATTACTGGAGAAACTCTGGCAGTATCTGTGAAGAGAGTTAATGCTTTGAATCAGGTTCTGAAGAAAGGTCACAAATCGAGGAGCATTAACTCTGCTTCCTCTCCAATGATTTATGCCAGGTCTGTTGAGTTTCTCTGACAATTTCTGCTTTGGTTTCAGATCTTTGCCATCTGCATGTTCTTTATTTTATTTTACTGTTCAGCTCACGTTCTTTTCAGTCAGTAACTGATCTCTTGCACTCATCTAATATTTCAAATCTGGCTTTGCTGTCATATGTGGTATCCTCAGTTAGCACTTACCCAGTGGGAATGCCAGTACATTCCTGTAACAGAACCTCTGGGCTATTTAATCTAAATTTATTACCTCTGCATTGTCTGTGACATAGTTGGAGAAGTAAGAACATCTGATAACAATAAGATTCAGGAGATTGTGGGTACAGGGGCTGAAGAAGGATGTAGAGTGATGCAGGTTACCAAGCCTTTATTTCCAATCCCTAACTGTCCTGGAGAAGATGGTAAGCTGACTAAATAGCAGGAATTTCCTGGATTTTGAAACAATGAGGGAATGGCTGGCAATTATATATCCAAACCAGGAGAGTATTTGGCTTGGAGGGGAACTTGCCTGTGGTGGTACTTTTCTGCATCCGCTGCCCTTGTCCCTCCAATGGTGGAGATAGGGGTTTGGAAGGTACTGTTGTAGGAGCCAGTTGCAGTGCATCTTGCTACTGGGTGCCAGAAGTCCATATTTGTGAATGTGCTTCCAATCAAGTAGGCTTCTTTGTTCTGGATGATGTTGAACTGTGCAAGTATTGTTGGAACTTCTGCAGATATGTCTTTGGATTAAGATTGATCTACAAGAAACAACCATCTCATTTTGTGCTAAGTTGGCTGCAAACAATGGTGATTTTCTGATTTATCATTTTACTCTAGTTTTGCAAAGTCTCCTTGATGTCATTGCATGTAAATTGCTGCCTTGACAGTCTTACTATTTCTCTGGTGTTCAGCTCTATTGTTCATGTTTGGACTAAGGTTGTAATGAGGTCAGGAGCTGAGTAGTCCTGGTGGAACCCAGCCTGAGTGTGAGTGAGCAGTTATTGTTGAGTTAATAGCTTGATAAAACCTTCCATCACTTTGTTAATTAAATTAACTGAGTTGGATTTGTTCTGCTTTCTATGGGCACACCTTGATGATTTTCTGCATTGGTAATTGCCTGTATTGAAGCTGAATTGGCACAGCTTTACTGGGTGCGCAATTAGTCCTGGAGGATACATCTTTGTTGGTATTGTTGGAATGTTGACATTGCCTATAGCCTTTGCTGTATTCTCTGCCTTCCGTTTTTATGATAAGGCGTGAATTGAAATGGCTGAAGACTGGGGGTGTTGGGAGGAGGCCAAATGGATCATCCACTGGGCACTTCTGATGGAAGACAGACAAAAATACTTCAGTCTTGTCTTTTGCATTGATGTGCTGAGCTCCCCTGTTAAGAGTGGGGGTATTTAACTCCAGTGAATTTAATTCTCTATCAAAATTCCTTATTGGCTGTGCAGAACTGCAGAAGTCAGATCATAAGCAATCTCACAATCAATAGATTAACTTTTGTCACTCGCAGCTTGTACTGTTTGGCATGCAAGCAGTTTTAGATTGTACTTTCACTGGGTTGACACCTCATTTTTTTTTTAGTTAAGCCTGGTGCTGGTCCTGACGTGCCCTCCACCCATTTTCACAGGGTTGATCCCTTGATTTGGTGCTATAATGCAAGTGAGGGATATGCTGGGCCATTAGGTTACAGGTTGTGGTTGAATACAGTTCTGCTGTTAATGGCCCACAATAGAGATGGGCTCAGTTACTAAATTTGATTGCAGTCGATCCCCTTCAGGACAGTATAGCTTCACACATGATGGACGCTATCCTCAATATGAAGACAGGACTTGGTTTCTGCTATCATTGTGTGGTTGTCACTTCTGATGCTGTCATGAGCAGATTTTTTTTTAGATTACTTAGTGTGGAAACAGGCCCTTCGGCCCAACAAGTCCACACCGACCCGCCGAAGCACAACCCACCCATACCCCTACACTTACCCCTTACCTAACACTACGGGCAATTTAGCATGGCCAATTCACCTGACCCGCACATCTTTGGACTGTGGGAGGAAACCGGAGCACCCGGAGGAAACCCACGCAGACACGGGGAGAACGTGCAAACTCAGTCAGTCGCCTGAGTCGGGAATTGAATCCGGGTCTCTGGTGCTGTGAGGCAGCAGTGCTAACCACTGTGCCACCGTGCCGCCCTATATATCTATAGATGGGGTGAGAATGAGATCAAATATGTTTTTTTTCCCTTGGCTGCCTCCCCATCTGACCTATGGGGAGAACATGGGCAATTTGTTCAGTAGTGGTACTGCTTTCAGTGATAGGCTTTGAAGGTCTATACCCAGAGTACATTCTGTGCCTTTGTCACCCTCTCAACACCACTTAGAGGATGCACAATGTGGGGACCACTGACTTATCAACTGAGGCACATTGAGAGGTTTCCTTCATGTTCAATCTGATGCTGTGATCTGATGGGGTGCAGAACTGATGTTTGCAATTCCTAGGGCTACCATTGTGTAGCTCCTCTGGTAGGTCTATCCTGTTGGTACAAACATAATTCTGAATTAGGGTAGTTCGTCTGTGGAACGAATTTCCTGAGGAAGTGGTGGCTGTTTACAATGTTTAAAAGGCATTTTTGGCTACATACGTGAAAAAGAAATCTTTGGAAGGATTTGGGTCAGTAGAAGACAGGTGGGACTAGTTTAGTTTGGGATTATGTTAGCATGGACTGTTGGACCGAAGAGTCTGTTTCCATGCTGTATGACTGTGACTGAATATCAGGTAGTTATTTGAAGAGTCTGTGGGACAACTCTCCCATTTTGACAAAACCCCAAATATTGGAAAGATGTTATTGGGATCAGCAGGTGTGCGTGCAGAGTGATTTTTCTCTGGTTTAATTTCTTCTTTATTAGGCTTAGCCTTTTTTTAATATCAGACTTTGCAGTGGTTTGATGCAACTTAATTACTTGGTAGATCATTTCGAAGTAGTTCAGAATGGGAGACATTGCTGTGGATTGCACATAAGCCAGATTTTCTTTCCCTAATGGACACTTAGTTAACCAGATTTCTTTGCACCAATCTACAAAGCTTTCATGGTCACAATTAAGCTTTCTAATTCAAGATGTATTCAAATTTCACTTAGTCATGGGGGGGATTTGACCCCATGCTCCAGGGTTTAACCTGGGTCTCTGATTACAAGCCCAATGACATTATCACTATACCACTGTCTCCCCTTTTGACTGACGCTGTTTCAATGGTGTGCCTTGGTGAATAGAAATGTATAGCATTACTGGAAAACAACTATGACTCACAAATGGGTCCAGGTGGTGGATGGGTATGGTGCCAGCCAGTTCCTGGCACAGAAGCCATCCCTATGCCTCTGAACTGTTTCTGTGGTCTGTTCATGGAACAATGCAGCCCTGTGCCAGTGGATTCCTTTTGACTGTTCTTGTGGGTTTGACAGTAAGATTGACAATGAGTTCAATGGTTAAAAAGGGGATGGGACAGCAGAGCAATCAGGTTCCAGTATTAGTTAACTGTTCCTTATTACACTGTCTTTTGACTCAATAGTGTTGTCATTGTGATACTGGCCTCCTAGTGAGGGTATGAATTTGATAAGCTGGTAATTTTGATTAAATTTTTGGCTATCGTTATGAAAACTGAACACAAGTTGCTTGGACACTAATGTCTCTGAAGGAAAAAAAAACTGCCACTTTATACAGGCTAGTGTGTTGATGAAGCCAGTGTCACGTTTTAGTTGAGTAATTTGTCTTCTGAAGAGGTGGGACAAGCTACTTGCATAAATAATTGCAGTTCAGGAAACCCAGGTTAACTCAGCACTGGCAGTATACACTGCTGTGCCATCATTGTTAGCTGTAACCTGATGACAGATCTCATGGTTTTTGATGTAGTGTCCTTGCAATCCCTGGGAGTGTCACAGTTCAGTATTGCCTGAGGAAGAACTAAACCAAATTAAACAGCTACCGTCCCCAAATGTCAGAAACTTTAAATGTACTTTATGCAGGAGTACTAGGTTTTACCGGAGGCCTGGGATGTTTTCTCTCGTGTCTACAGAATGAGAGGAAAAGTGCCCTTGAAGTTAAGTTGGGCTGAACTAGACCGTTATTGCTCTGGCTAGTATTTGTTCAAATTGAAATGTGGGCTGGTGCTGTAATTCACTGAATGGGAATCAATACTGAAAAATTAGACTGTTTGAATGTAGCATGTGTCAGCACCATCAAATGAGAAGAAACTGCCTGCAGCATTGGTGGTGGTTGATTTGTGTCTGATGGAGCTACTTATTTTGGGTTCTGACTAATTTTCCATGTTGCGAGGGGATATGTGAAGCCATTGTCACTAATATTTGAAGACTGAAGTTTGACTTGGGGAAGGCATGTCAGATTGTCGGAGATAATCTGGAAGTGAAAGCATAATGTTAAAATCAGCACTTCTGTTGAGTGACATAATGTGATATTTCAAGTGTTGAGCCGGTTCTGCTGAAGGATCGAACCTGAAATGTTAACGTGTTATTGCTGCCACGCATTGTGGGCCCTACTGGGAAGTATCATTTTTTTCTAACTTTTTTTTTTAGAAAGATGTATCTGAAATTTCATTGTATGTGTTAACTGGATGAAGTCACTTGAGATTAGGAGCAACAGCAGTCAACTTAGTGTATTGTACAGGCAGGCAACAGATTCCTTACTGAAGTTATGGTGGTCGTGGAGAGGAACAAAAACTGTCTTTTGGTTATGTTTTCAAAGGGTTAAGGCTTTTTCCCTGGAGTATAGATGACTGAGGGCTGACCTTCTATAGAAGTTTATAAAATCATGAGGGCCATTTGAGGGGAATAGCCACTGTCTTTTCCCAGGGTGGAAGAGTCCAAAATTAGCAAGTTTTGGCCTAATCTATCCAGGTCATGGTGTTGATGGAATGGCTTTGGGCTAATGGTTCAAACTGGATAAGAAGCCACTTTTTTTTTAAATCAAGACTGAAATGTGACCATGAAGCATTTTTGATTGGAATATACCAGTGTTGAAAATCCTAGAATTTACTCATTTTCCTAACTCTCCGCCTACATGTCCATGCACATATATGCATATTTGTACACTGTGCACACTTCTGGTTGGATGCTAGGTCACTTGCAGTTGTCAAGGGTATTAAGTGATTTAGATAATGGGTGTGTTGGTGGAGTTGAGCTGCAGATAGAGCAGAATCTAGTGCAATTGCAGAGCGAAACACTTCTGTTGACTAACATGTTCCTGTGTTTAAATAGTTTCTTCCTAGTTTTATGGTATGGTGATACAATTATTGAAGTTAGATTTCTTTTTAAAACAAGGAAGCCTCAGATTTCAAGAGACACTTACCCCGTTGTCCTCCTGACTTAGATTTGAGCTTGCGACAGTTGAAATGGTACATGTGGAATCTTCACTTAATTGGGTGATCATTTATGATGGGTTTATTGTTGACGATAAGCTGCTTAAAGTTCTGAGACAGGCTTGAACAATTGGGAGTAAAAGTTTTTAGATGGGTAATCAATGATAAACTGGTTTTACTGGGCTTTTCATCAAACTTCAATTAGCCACAGGGTACAACACCAAATATATGACTGCCAATCCAGGCTGCTTGTTTAATTCCTGAGTGGTAGTGTCTTAGCAGCATATTCTCAATATTTACTGAGGTGGTAAAAATCAGTGCGAGAAATGAAGGGATGTTTGAGGCTGACACGATATGAACTGGACAATGAGAGGAACTTGGCCAAATAAGATGTCACTTGGACAGGCCTGAGCATGTGGTTGTATTTGAAGCTGTTTTAAAAGTGCAGCAGAGATGTGAATCCACTTCTAACCCAGTCCAAAATATTTCAATTCTTGTCATTACTGGATAAAGTGCCAGTGTTTTCATTTGTCATCTGTCACTTTTTTTAAAATTGGGAATATGTTTTTTAGAAATGCTGTACCTCATCCTTTCAGAAATTGAGTAGATAGAGAATTTTTGTTATTATGATCCTTGATAATATGGATAAACTGCATTCCTCTGAAGATATGGTGATTTATATCGGAGGTAATTTGCGCTCCACAGCAGGTAGGGAATGCATTAGAGTACATACAATGGGCCACTTGCAATTAAGGGTGTAACCTGATAACAAGAGTTTGTTAGTGGAATCTGAGAGCTGCATGTTGTACATATGTTAGCAGAAAACTATCAGGGGAATTTTTTTTACTGTAAGTCTATATTTGTGTACAAATGGTTACTTTCTAATTTGCTATGTCACCAGTAGGAAATCCCCTTTTTGAATAAATTTGGGCCAGATAATTTGATCTCTTCACTTAAATATTTTCTGAAGTGAAATTTGTGGTGTTCTTTAAGTGGCTGAAACTCATCCATTGAAAGACACCACTGTACGAGTGCAACCACCTTGTTCTTTCAACAAAAAGCTGGACTTGAAGAAAAATTGCCAAGGCTAAAACATGGCCAGTGAGTGTGGGACTTGAGAGTAGGGTTTGTATTTAGCCTGTATAATGTGAGCAACATGAGTTTTGGAGGTATCAGAACTGTTTGTCTTCCCTTCTCATGCCTCACCACCCATCGTGTGGTAATGATATGCTGCTGCTTTCTGTTGCAAATATTTTCATAGTTTAATGTGGGCCTGGAACTCATTAGTATAATGTTTTCCAGATTTGTGCTGCACTGATTTTGAGTGCCACTAGAAACTCAATGTTCCCTACTTCAGAGTTGCAACATGGCCACTGTCTGAGTGGGTGAGGATCAGAAAGTTTGAAAATGTATTGGGGGACATGAGCATGATAGTAATATGACTGAATCCAAACACACAAATTAAAGTTCCAAAGGTATTGAGGTAGCTGAAGAAATTGAAATTAATTTAACCTTCTTCAATCAATAAAAAAAAAGTAGCCTCAATAACGTGAAACAGTCATTGTTGTTAAAACGCACATGGTTTACTAATGCCCTTCAGGGGAGATAATTTGCTGTCCTCACCTTGTCTGGGCTACATGTGACTACAGACTTAGAACAATACGGTTGACTCATAATTATTCACTGAATTGATCTAGTAAGTCACTCAGTTGTATCAAACAGCTACAGAAAAATGGAAAAGGAATAAAACTTGACAGATCAGCCTGCGTGAACACTGGATATGAAAGAAACCCTGCCTATTGGACCTTGCAGACAAGCTCTTGCTGATGTCAGGGAGCTTGTGCCAAAATTTGGGAGAGCTGTCCCCCAGATCACTGTCAAAAACTTTGCATAGGTATACTGAATCGTATGCAGCCAATATCTCGCACCTCTCCATCCTCAACCCTGGGAAGATTTTGTCCACCAGCCGTAGACCCTTACGTGATAGCAATGTAGTGATCCAGTCAAGAAGGAATGGCCTATGGAGACAGCAAGAAAATGCTACAACTGTGCAATAGATCAGTTGACATCTCCAGAAGTGAGAAACCAGTTATTTTTGAGTTCAGTTTGTTATCTTAGTGTATCACCCCAGAGCTGTTGAGGGTCAGTTGGCTGATCTGAAAGTCCTCCCTGTTTTCACTGATTCCTCCCAGCAGCTGCCTCTCAGTATCTTTGTAAGCCACTCTCCCTCCTTGTACCAGTCTAGTGTTAGGAGCACATCACAACAAGAAAACAAGTTTCACAACACTAATCTGAAAGAGGCTTTTATCCAAGCCCTGGCACTGTGGCAGCATGGAGTTGGCAATGTCCTGATTAACTCTCAAAGACAATAGCATTACAGCTCAGTGCAAAGTGTTTATAGAATGAACTTTCTGTAAACAAATGCATATTGTATTCTAGTCCTAACCAGAGGTGGTGTGATCGTGTTCAGTAACTGCTGCATTCATCTCCCATTAGCTGTGTCACTGTCTCAGCGCAGCATGTTTTTTTATTCTGCTGTTTTGAATCTTTCTTGCGCTCTTCCCCCCCCCTCCTCATCATTCTTCTCCCCCCACTGTTTGTTTCCTGGGCAAGGGTTTGCAGGGTCAAGCAGTGCACATACACTTGTCAGCAATGTGTGTCCAGGTGGTTGATTTTAAAAATCATTTTGTTTCATTGGTTCAGTAAAGTGTTCTTGCACTGCAACAATATTTTCAATTATTAAAAATGCACGATCATCTCAACACCTGCTACATTTGGTCTTCAGTGATCCATTGTAGAAAGTGCTTTGATCTTTTGGATTATGAATTCTAATCTGGAAATGAATGTCACATGTTAGGCTAGAGTTTGGACACACATAATCTGGTTACTGAGTATACATACAGAACTAGCATTCTCTTGTGGGCTTTTGAAGGATGAAAGTTAGGAGGGTGATCACTTCTTGAAAGTTAAACTTAGCCTGACTCCTTAATGGAGATGGGAGTGCTTGATTAATTCATACAGAGGCAAATGTTTTTTGAATCTACAAGAGATGTCAATGGCAGTACCCTTGGCTGAGGTGCAACTTTGCAATCAAAGTTTGGGGAGTTGATCACCTCCACTGCATATCATTCATCGAGGTGGAGATCGTTCAGTCTATCGTAGAAACGGTACCATGCCATTTGGTCCCTTGAGTCTGTTCTCAACACTTTTAATTCCTGGCTGATTTTGATGACAACTCCAATTATCTAGTTTTGACTAATATCCCTTGATAGCTCTTCCAGAATAAGAATCTGTTAATCTTCATTATAACTTCATTTGACCAGCACTTAGTCTTTTGGAGGAAAGTGTTCCAGATTTCAAAGCCCTTTGTGTGGGAAAAATTATTGTTTCTTGGCTTTTGCTCCTTTTTGGCCTAGCACGTGATTTTAAATGACTGTGTTCAGGGTTTCTATGCTAGAAGAATTGTTATCTGAATCCATTGTTTCAGCATTGTAAACTTAAAGTAGCGTTTGTAATCTGTCACTGGGTACATTGGATGTCTGCTAATCAATCCTTTTTGGAAAGTGTGAAATTACAATAATTTTGTGTTCAGCCGCATTTGTAGGAAAACTGTCATAGTAAGTGCTGTCAGAAATGAGCTTTCAATTGTTTCCTTGTTTCTGTTGGATGCAAATGGATGCCATCCACATTTACCTCTTTACTGAAAGTGTCAGGTAGCAGATAAAGCTTTTGTGTTGGTGGCACAATTAGTGGCAGGACCCTATTGTCCATGCGCTTTGTAGATTGCGCTGTTTTCGCATTCATCGAAGCATGTGCAAGGGGCTAATAGTGCAATGAATATTGGAGTTGGCAGATCATGTTGCAGCTGTGCAGGACATTGGTTAGGCCACTTTTGGAATATTGTATGCATTTCTGGTTTCCAGCTATCGGAAGGATGGTGTGAAACTTGAAAAGGTCAGAAAACAATTACAAGGATGTTGCTAGGGTTGGAGGATTTGAGCGATAGGGAGAGGATGAATAGGCTGGGGCTGTCTCCTGGAAGTGTCTGGTGAGTGGTGACCTTAGAGGTTTATAAAATAAGGGGCATTGGATAGGATAAATAGACAAGGGGTCTTTTCCCTGGGGTGGGGGAGTCCAGAACTAGAGGACATAGTTTTAGGGTGAGAGGGGAAAGATATAAAAGGGACTTCAGGGGCAATGGTTTTATGCAAAGGGTGGTGCGTGGATGGACAGAGTTGCCAGAGGATGTGTGGAGGCTGCTACAAGTACAGCATTTTAGAACGCATCTGGATAGGTATCTGAATAGGAAGGGTTTAGGGTGATATGGGCCAAGTGTTGGCAAATGGGGCTAAGTTAGATTAGGATATCTGGTCAACCTGGACGAGTTGGACCCAAGGATCTGTTTCCATGCTATACATCTGTCTCTAGTTACAGTACATCTGTAAATATTATCAGTATTTCACATCCAGTAATAAGACCACCAACAGATACATTTGCATTTATTTTAAATTTCAAATTATTTTCTGTACTACTTGTCCAATTATAAGAACCACCCGCAGACAGCATTTGAAATATTTAAAATAACTACAAATGTGCCATTTACTGACACTAGTACATTTCTTTTGTGAAAGGGACTGATTGAGTTTGTTGTCATGCTACAGATATTTCAGAAGCGCGATGCATTTGGTGCTGCACTCCCACTAGAATAGTTTGTTTACTTCAGACCTTTTGTTCTAATCTTGTTATAGGTCATTCTTGCCTCCACTTTACTGACCAAATCCACCCATGGCATTGTCCTCTATTTTGACTGTGTGCCCCCTTCTCTGATGCAGCAGTCTATTTTAGAAGCTTGCCAAAGATGGGCATCCGCAAGCTGTCTTCTATCTTCAACTGTCATGCAGTCAACAGAGCTCACTGAATAACGATAAGAAGTAGGAGCTCTATTTGTAAACAAGGAATGCTTAGACTAATTGCAGTGCCACCAGTTGCCAGATTGAATATTTCCAAATTACAGAAAAGTTGGCCATATCGAGATCACAAAAATGAAATGAGAAAAGAATAGGCATAGCAATGAGCTGAACAAAGTAGTGCTTATGTATTTCCGAGTAGGGATTGCTGCTTTTTTACAACTAATTATTACCCTTTCTCTCCTCACAGGGGTCTACATCCTGATTGGTGTTGGAGCTGTGATGATGATTGTCGGGTTTCTTGGTTGCTATGGTGCCATCCAGGAATCCCAGTGCATGCTGGGAACGGTAAAGCACACTGATTCCTTTCTTTGGCTCTATTATTGTTGAGTTTTTGGAGACCATTGGCTCCAGAACAGTGATCTGATGCCTGCCTTTAGTTCACTGCTACAATCTGCAATCTGTTACTGGATAAACTCCCTTGCAGGTTTTTAACTGTTTGAAAGCATGTAGAAATGCATGTCATAGATGGTCAATTCATCCTGTTCTTTAGCACCTGACCTACAGATGCTCATTCTGGATCAGTGGTGCTGGAAGAGCACAGCAGTTCAGGCAGCATCCAACGAGCAGCGAAATCGATGTTTCGATTAGATTAGATCTAATTAGATTAGATCAGGAGGCTGATTAGATTAGATCAGATCAGCTTTAACCCAGGATAGGCCAAAAATCAAACCCTAGATTTTTGACAATATTTGCCACCACAAGTGCATTGTGAATGGTTGACTTTATAGCTTTAACTAAAGCATGGTTCATGAGTAGTGTTGTGGCCTTTATCACAAAGTCTTACCTTTGGTCATTCTTCCTTTTTTTTTTCTATTCCTTCATTTTCAACTCTGATTTTTTTTTTAAAAAAATGTCCTTGACTGCTCATACCTCACCCTCTCCATTCTACCAACCCCTGAGGGCCTCTGCACTCAATGATTCCTCATCCTCACTGATATCAGTCTTCAATTCAGCTTTTTTCAGTCTTGTTTCTGTGTCCTCTGTTATTTCCAAAACCTCACCTCAGGTTTGTATTCTACCATATTCACTTTGATCATGCCAGCTCCTATGGCTTCTCTCCTGTACTCTAATGCCTACAAAGCCTTCTTTGTAAAGGTATTATGCTTTCCCATTTCAGCCCCATTTCTTTATCATTCATTAGATTGAGTTGTACAACGATCAACATCTGATGGGTCAGATGCTGATCATTTACTCTTGTTGATTCAGCAATTACTACTGCATCTCCCACAATGACGTCTCTTCCTGCTCCTGTATACCTCTGTACAGAATGAATACTGTGATAGTTGGCCTTCCATCTAACCTCCACACACATCAAATGCAGCCCTTAAGAGTCTGGTATCCTGCATTAGTCCTACCTACCCATTATCACAAACTCTCGCCCCATTTTTGAGTTCACATATTTTTGCCTTTTCCATTTGCTCAATATTGGCTATTGTAATTTCTGCTGAATGGGTCCTTTCACTGTGGTATCCCTTCTTTGCATGAGTTTTCTTAAAAACACCACAGCTATTAACTCTGACTTTCAACACTCTTCCCATTGGCTGTGGTTTCTCATTAAACCCTTCTGATAGCTGTTGATGTTGCATCTTTTAAGTGATTAACAACCACATTTTTTCATTAAACCATTGAGCAAACATTCCTTGCAGTCACCATGATTGTGTACCCCTTGGTGCTTTGTGTACGTGGCCTTTATGCCCTATTTTGGGTTAACACACCCATCCTTCTAAGTGTGACTAGTTTTGAGGTATTAAGGTCTGATGTCTTTCTGAGTTTCTTTTTATGAGAAGCACATCTCCAGCCGTGTTGGCAGTTTTGGAGTTACTGCAAAAAGCAGCTGGCTAGCTTCTGTAGTGATGTAAGTCTGTATTATATGGAGTGTCTTGTACTACAGGGTACTGAGCTCTCCATGCTGCCCATGAATGCTAGTCATTGAAACAAGCTGCAATGCTGCTGCAGTGCTTGAAATAGTTTTTCATTCTCCAATGTAGATGCAGACATAGACTAGAGGTGTCTGAATCGAAGCAGTAAACTGTCCCACTGCTGCAATCCTGTTTATTGTTGATAAACAAATTATTTTTTCCACATAAGAATCCCTACAGTGTGGGAACGGACCCTTCAGCCCACCAGTTCACATTGACCCTCTGAAGAGTAACCCTCCCAGGCCCATTCCCCTACCCTACTACTCTACATTTACCCCGACTAATGCACCTAACCTACACATCCTTGAATACTTTGGGCAATTTAGCATGGCCAATTCACCTAACCTGCAGATCTTTGGACTGTGGGAGGAAATTGTGAAAATGTACAAACTCCACGCAGACAGTTGCCAGACATTGGAATCGAACCTGGTCCCTGGCACTGAGAGGCAGCAGTACTAATCACTGAGCCACTGTGCTGCCCAGGTGCTTGGATCTTCTGTCCCTTCTTAATAAACTTCACATTTTGTACTGACCTGTCTGTGGTAGAAATTTCAATCATCTTAGTCCTACTACTGGAATGTTATCTTGAGCCCTTGTACTTTGTTCATCCTTGCTGTGTCCATTTCCTCCTTTGACTGTGTCCATTTCTTTCTTTCCTTTTGTGAAGTGTTTTGTTTATTTTAATGGCACGATACACTTTAATAGATTCTATTCAGTTAGTTGCAATAAGCAGATTGGTTCAAAGCCTATGTAGTGTGATATTCTGTTGCAGGTTTTAGTAACTGGAGCTGCATTAATGGTGTTTTTATTTCTCTCTTTTAAATTCCATCAGTTTTTCGCCTGTCTGGTGATCCTATTTGCTTGTGAAGTGGCTGCTGGGATCTGGGGATTTGTAAACAAAGATGAGGTTGGTATTTTGGTCTCCCCCAAATGTACTGTGATTGCAGAAAAAATGGAGAGAGGATTACTAAATCTTGTACCTCCCACTTCAAGTCATTCTCTACAACCAACCCACTGAGTACAAGTTCTTATACTAGGGAAAACTGGCAGGGTCTAGCTGACCTTATACTGGGGAAGGGGAAAGACTTAATTATACTGGAGTGGGAGACTGTCAAGCCATGTATTAGTGGGTCAGGGCAGCACTTCAAAATTGTGAATTTGTATGTGACTTCTGGGTGAGGGGTGGGATTAGTGGATCATTAATGTAAGGAAACTATGAAGCTTACAGCATCTTATTTGGGGTGGGGGTGTCTGTGGAGATGGTGTTTGGATACTTGTAGAGGGAAAGCTGCAGGAACCTGTACAAGAGAATAAGAGGAGCAGGGAATTCTATAGCCACCTGGCACTCATTGGTCCCATCTTGTGCTACTTCTCAGTTGAGATACCAGAAGGTTGCAACCAGCAATTTTGGAGCTGGAGTTCAGCAAGCCTCACTGAACATAGGAAAGAGTGAAAATATTGGGAATAATAATGGAATCTCCTGGATGATGTGCTGCTGGCAGGACATAGTCCTTTCCGTAGAGTACACAGTGAATGAATGAAAGATGTGTTTGTCTCTTGGGTTATGGTGCCTGTGGTATTGTGGACAGAGGATGTTATAGTTGAGGTCTTGTGTTCCCCCAGATATAAAACAATTTTCACTTATTTAACCTATGTGGAGCTAAGCTTTGATTTTTTTTTTCCCACATCCCCCCGGCCCCCCCACACAGGTAGCTGAGGAGCTGAAAATGTTTTACAACCAGGCCTCTGTGGTTTATCATACACCACTGCAAAACGCAGAGAAGAAAGAGCAAGCTAAAGCAGTGTTGATTGCAATGCACAAGGCGGTGAGACACATATATTCTCAATGTTACTTAATTCAAGAAGTTCTGCCTGAAAGTGAATGTCCATTTGTCACTTGTTGCTGGGGACCATTTAGATCTTGCTGTTTCTGCCTGTGTCGAGTGTTTTATCCATTTTCTCCAATGGGACACTGGGGAGATTACTCTCCAACATGTCCACATTACAAAGGCCAGAACATTCAGATTTTTAAAAACAGCAGTTTGTCATTTCTTTTGGGTTTGTGCTGAACTTGTGCCAAGGGTACAGAAAAAAACCTGTGAACAATTTTCATTTTTATTTTTTATTCTGCTGTTGTAGATAGGAAGCTGTTGTATCTGTACGTTTCTCTCCTCTCAGCAAGGGAGAGAGATGTCACTTTGCTACTGCTGTTTATTAATTTGTTTCAGTTGGGAGAGGTGGGAAGCTTATCTCACTTCTATTCAGCATTGGATTAGAGCTTGTATCATTAACTTCTAGTTCAGTGAAAGAAAAATTATATTGTCGTTTACACACTGCATGAGAAGGAGCTGGGGCTTCTGATTCCTCAAGAGGAATGAGAGCTCCTGAGGAAAGGTTCCAACCTGAAACGTCGACTGCCCTGCCCCTGTAATGCTGCTTGACCGGCAGTGCTTTTTCCAGCCCCACACTTTTATTGAATGAGATATCTCAGCCTTACTGTGTCGCATGGAGCTGATCAGAGTTTGTTCACCCTTCTCCCAACATACAATGGAGAGAATGGATTCTGTTAATATTGCCAAGCTCCTGAGAGTCTTGCCAATCAGGAGGCACTTCATATGTGGCTAAGGTGGGCAGGATGGGGAAATGGGGGATGATGTGCAAGAAAAAGAAATGTTAGTGCAGAAGACCAATTTTCATTTTTCTCTGCTTAGATGATTAATTTAGTAATAACAAAATCATGAAGGCTCTTTAACACAGCCCTGTCTGCACTCCTGACAGGTAATCTAGGAAAGAAGCGAGGAAACTCTAGGCATTGAGGAATTGAGATGGAGTTGAGTTACAGGGCCAATACTACATAGTATTGGATGTAAGCTCCTGGGAATGACATGTCTTTTGGTGGGGATGCTATTACTCATAGTGCTACTTGCAATGTTACAGGTTAGACCCTTCGGATGATTAGTTATGCTTGTAATGGTGCATGCAGATGTGTTGTCAGTTATGTTGTGCTGCAGCATCCTTGTGTTAGACTTGTAGATTTGTTCATATTAGCTTATTACTAATGGTTATCCTATCCAGGCTGGTTCATACTCCAATTTACTTGAGTAATTTCTCTTTCTGAACCCCCCGCATCAGCTGGACTGCTGTGGAGCCAGCGCACTGAACAAGTTTATGGCGTCTGAGCTGTGTCCCAAACAGACAGGAGTGGGTCTGCTCACTAAAGTAAGTACCTGTTAATTCTCCTGGTGTTTGCATCCTTTAACTATCTATTAATTCTAGAGCTGGTTTGAAGCCCTAATTTATTTTTTTCTCAAACTCCCAGGAAAAGCTGTTATCTGGTGGCTTAAGTACTTGGCCACAAGACACTATTCTGATTTGTCTTGTTAGCTGGGACTGGGTCTACGGTGTTATAATGAGCCTATGGGCTAAAGAAGGGAAATCTGTGGAGGGCCTATTTGTGAGGTGTTTTTCTGGTAAATGACAAATGTTGGAAAAGTTTAAGATAAGGAAGGGGTGTGATGCTATCCATGGGAATTAGCTGTCTGACACTTGCTGTTCAGGTACATCAGCAAAGGACATTGGACCAATATATCCCAGAGGACATGTAATTAGTGTCTGTGTAGCTGTAGGCAATTGGGAGTCAATGCCTTCAGGAGAAGTGGGTGAAAAGTGGAGCAAAATGTTCCTAGTCAAATATTTTCTATTTTACAGTTTTTAAAATATCTTACACTCTTTCCAGTTAGTGTATCAATAAAGTATTTCCAACTTAATGTGCAACAATGAAGCAAATTACACCCATGGTTTTGACCCCAGGGAAAAAAAGGACTTTGTTCTGTACCAAGTATCAGGAAGCTGACTATCCATCTTGCATGTCCCCATTAACAGCTAAATGGCTCCACCAGGTGGCAGCTTGACAATGGTATCTTATGAGCACAAGGTGGAGAGAAATGAGAGACTCTATTCTTCTCCCTGGTGCTCTCATTTTTCTCTCTTTCCTCCACCCTGACCAATGCCCCGTCCAAAATACCCTGAAGCTTGCAAATAGTTCATAAATGTACGTGTAATTGGAAGCAAAAATCACATGGTCAAATTTTTATTGTAGTAATTTCACGGGGTAGGTGTGCAGAATGGTTGAAGATGGGTGCTGCATTTTGGGAAAGCAAACCTTAGCACGACTTAGACACTTAATGGTAAGGTCCTAGGGAGTGTTGCAGAACAAAGAAACCTTGGAGTGCAGGTTCATAGCTCCTTGAAAGTGGAGTCGCAGGTAGATAGGATAGTGAAGGAGGAATTTGGTATGTTTTCCTTCATTGGTCAGAGTATTGAGTACAGGAGTTGGGAGGTCATATTGGGGCTGTACAGGACACTGGTTAGGCCTCTTTTGGAATATTGCATGCAATTCTGGTCTCCTTCCTTTTGGAAAGATGTTGTGAAACTTCAAAGAGTTCAGAAAAGATTTACAAGGATGTTGCTAGGGTTGGAGGATCTGAGCTATAGGGAGAGGCTGAACAGGCTGGGGCTGTTTTCCCTGGAGCATCAGAGGCTGAGGGGTGACCTTATAGAGGTTTACAAAATTGAGGGGCATGGGTAGGGTAAATATGCAAAGTCTTTTCCCTGGGATTGGGGAGTCCAGAACGAGAGGGCGTAGCTCTAGGGTGAGAGGGGAAAGATATGAGGCCTAAGGGGCAACTTTTTCACGCAGAGGGTGGTACATTTATGGAATGAGCTGCCAGAGGATGTGGTGGATGCTGATACAATTGCAACGTTTTAAGAGGCATTTGGACGACTATACGAATAGGAAGGGTTTGGAGGGATATGGGCTGGGTGCTGGCAGGTGGGACTAGATTGGGTTGGGATATCTGGTCGGCGTGGACAGGTTGGGCCAAAGGGTCTGTTTCCATGCTGTATATCTCTGACTCTATTAAAAAGGCTTTTTAATTCACTTAAGTTTAAACCACTTGTCTTCTAGCCTCTCACTCCTATTTTCCCACATATTTTGGATACCTATTAGTTTGCCTGGCATTTTAGCATTAGACAAAGTATCATTGGTTTGATGCAATTCACACAGCAGTTATGTCCCATTTTACTACTTGATGTACCTCCATGAGATTTTGAGGTTATCTTCGCCATTATTTTCTTCAAGCTAATTCTAAGCACTCTTGTCTCCATCTGCTTCTCACCCACTTGTGTTTCCTCTGCTCTGTCATCTCATTTGGGCTCAGGATAGTCATGGGTTAGAACCTTTCTCCAGGGCATTACATAATCTAGGCTGAAGTGTCAGTGCAGTACTGAGTGCCAGTGTAACTCGCTCCAGATGCCATACGCTGGACAGTCAGTACTCCGATCTTCTGGTACTGATCTTATACAAAATTTGTTGGTGAACAGATCTGAATCAAGTTCAGATGTTGCTCCCAGTGAGGTCTCTTCTATATTGGGGAGACTGCACTGCCTCCTCACAGAGCGCTTTAGGGAACATCTCTGGGACACCCACACCAATCAACCCCACTGCCCCGTGGCCCAATATATCAACTCTTCCCCCCCCCCCCCCACCATTCTGCCGAGGACATGCAGGTCCTGGGCTGCCTCCTTTGCCACTCCCTTATCACCCAATGCCTGGAGGAAGAACGCCTCATTTTCAACCCCAGGGCATCAATGTGGACTTCACCAGTTTCCTCAGTTTTCCCCCCCAAATCTTACTCCAGTTCTAACCTTCCAGCTCAGCACCGTCCTCACGACCTATCCTACCTGCCAATCTCCATCCCACCTCCATTCACCTATTGTACTCTTTGCATTTTAAAGACATTTGGACAGGTAAATGAATAGGAAAGGTTTGGAGGGATATAGGCCACATGCAGCTAAGTGGGGCTAAATTAGTTTGGAAAACCAGGTCGGCATGGTAAAGTTGGGCTGAAGGATATGTTTCTATACTGGATGACTCTCCCAACTGATCCTACCGGCATTATTCTGCAGCAGGAATAACAGCATAATGTCAAAAAACCAATTTACAACATTGATCTGAAAGCTGAAGGGTGTGGGCCTGCAGAAAGCCAAGATAATCAGCTGCTCAGCGTGAACAATGAGGTCTTGAGGTCATGGATTTTGGCATGGTAAACTGTGGCCAGTGGTAAAATCTATGATGGAAAAATAAAAGTAGATCACATGATTTTGACTTCCAACTTAGTTGGAACAAACCTACCAACACACAAAGTAACTAATGAACCTAAAGGATTCATTAGATACCACCAGCAAAACTAATGTCATTTATAAGATACCATGCAAGAACTGTTTTTTAAAAAAAATACTACTTTGGATAAACTAGCAATAGGATACATGAACACCAACTGACCACCAAAAGACACAACCCACTATCACCAGTTTCTATACATACAGACAAAGAAGGACACTAATTTGGCTGGGGCAAAACACAAGTCCTGGGACAGACAAAACAAAGACATACATAAGAATTCTTAGATCCATGGCACTCTAACCAGAAATCCATCAATAAACACATTGATTTAGACCCTATTTACCTTCCCTTGGGGGAAAAAATCAGAAATGACATTGCCCACTTTAAGAAACCAAGACCTGCAATTAGAGAAGTGGGACATACCACCAGTGCTTCACTGGAGAGACACTCTGATGTTACCTAGTATGGTGGCGAAACGTCTGGAAACACTCGTTCAAGCTCAGCGAGCTGACTTACATATTTAGCTTTACCAACTATTTGCAAGCTTTGGAGTATTTTGTGCTGGTGGTAATGGTTGGAGGTCAGGGGTGGAAGTGGAAGAAGAGAGTTGCTGAGTAATTTTGCATCTTTTAGGTTGGACCAGCCAGGAACGGGGAATGGCTTTCCTCATTTGTGTCCACCTTGTCCTCACTATAGTGGTATTTACATAATATAATGGAAACCATAAAATACTAGTTCTGATCAACTTGAATTGTTAACTGTTTCTCTCCACAGATGCTGTCTCCCTAGTTGAGTTTTCCCAGTTTTTGTTCCAATAGGAAATTCTCAAACTTTATTTGGTCTTGCATCTTATTCGCTTTTTGTTTTTTGCAAGCACAGTCACTTTGCAAACACTAGTGACGATACCTCCACAGGAATTAATCGGCTATGTGAAGCTTTTTTATTAGAGCAAGTTTTTTTTTCTTCTTCCCTTCATTATTTCTTCTCATTGCAGTTTTTGACTGTTACTGCTCAATCTGTCCTGAATGGTCCAGCATACTCCTCTGGCATCATCTTACCATGAGATCCATTATTGATTTTGAGTAATGTTTTGACCGATCCTGTGTAATGTTCCCCTGTCTCGATCTGCTCTAGTTGATATTTTATTTTCCTTTGCCTTCCATTTGATCTGGGATCAACTGGGTCACCCAACTCAGATGTTCATTCCTCACCCAGCTTTCATCCGTCCTAAGCTCAAGCTATTTTGATTTTAACCTTCCCTCATTCTGACCTCCAATTATATAAACTCCAGAATTCAAATTCTTAAGAGCTTGCCTCACATTGAGTCTCATGGTCTGAATCCTCGCTGATCTATACTGGCTCACTGTATCCCATCTTTAACTCCACACTCTGGTTTTTGTACTCTGTACTTTCCTATTCCACCTGTCTTTTGTTTGCAAACCCTTTCACAATACCAGCACATCCTGAAGTATTTTTGTAATGTAGTCACTGATCTATTACATGAAAGGCTATGGTCAATGTGCACACAGCAAGCTTTGAAAAACCAGAGTGAAATCAACAATCAGATAATCTATTATAGTGATTTTTCTTTGAGGTATATTTACCAAGATACCAGGGAGGCCATCCTTGCTGTCTCTTTAAAGATTGTGCGCTGTGGGATATTTAATGTACAACAGCTGTCACACCCTCAGTCCTCATTGGACTGCTGGTCTATTTTATTTTCTGGTAGAATTTGAACCCATAATGTTCAGATTTGAATTAGTGCTACAAACTGACTAAGGTATCTAAGATAAGGTTCGATAATACCATCTAGGTCTTACCTTTGCTCAGATATTCAGTTCTTTTGTTTTTTTTTACACTCTTAGTTGGTGACTGGGACTGACTGACTTTACCCCATCCATGGTCTAATGCTGTAAGTTCAGAGGAATATACCACAGCAATCAACCCAACTAACAACATAAAATACTTGACAATAATATAGGACAAGTTAGATCTCCAAAATGAAACCTGTCTTGACAGATCACGTTTCACTTTTGCGGTTGGTTGCTCAAAAATATGCACACGAGGCTGCAGGTGTACTTTTAACAATAGGTCATAAGTCCATTACAGAAGAAAAATACTGTTATCTATAAATACACAGTTAGAAATACCACCATCAAAATGAAATTTCAACCTTCTCCCAAGACCTTTCATTGTGGATACTCAATCCCAAAGATATATCATTCTTATCTCAGGTTTATTAATCCTAACATTTTTTCCCCTTGCTAGAGACAGTTCTTCATTACTTTTTTCCAAGTCTGCTACTATGAATCTCTCATTGTAATGGCGTAAAATTTTCAGTTTCAACAACTTGAAAGATTTCGATCTGAATTCTTTTGGTTTTGAAGTTCCACAGACTTCAGCCACTTCTGGGTTGACTCGTATGCCTGTTAGCAGCTCTCTTCTGTACTGAACTGATGGAGTTATCCTGAGCTAGAACTTTGAATCTTCTGTTTTAAAATTAAAACTGAACTAATTGCCCCATGTGTTGTCCTGCTTATTGGAAACTCAACAATATAAACATTTTATCCTATATCAGTACAGGTGTTCTACCAAATACTCTTCAGTCACATTCTTGCTTCAAACTGACTTTGAGCTTTGAAAATAAACCTTTAGAGAACTGTCCCACATCCATTTTGAAATCCAAATCACAAAAATAACACATTTATTGCCATTTTAGCTAAGGAAACTTTGTGAATCAAGTAAAAATTGAAGTAGAATGATAGAATGTTTTATAAACTGTGGATCAAACACGTTGACATTACTGTTCTTTATTCAACGTACCTAAGATGAACAGCCATAAGCCCCATTTTTTTTTTAGAAAGCTTGAATGATTAAGCTGTAGAATTGGGTCGGTCACATGAAGTGGGATTAATTTCAGATAGTGAATTAAAATAAACACAATGAATCCAGTTACAATTTCCATCCACGTATTGATGAATCATTTAGTGGCTTACTTGACAAATCAAGTGATGAGAGCATTGAGGGTTATTTGTGGAATACTGTAATTTTCCAGATAGTTGCAATGATTGATAGCCAGCCTGGCTCAAGTGCATTACTAATGTGATTTTGGTTTCTTTAGATGGACTGTCACACACGGATTGACCAGCTGTTTACAAAGAAACTGTACATCATTGGGATTGCTGCTGTCATTGTTGCAGTCATTATGGTATGAACCTTTTTAAGTCTAACAGCAGGAATCCCAGATAATGCAGGGAGTTCATGCAGAAAATTTTTCTTGATGATCATCTTGTAAAGAACAGAAAGGCAAAAGTCACTAGTCCCTTTCTCTTTTGGAGTCCTGGTTTGAATGTATCAATGGTGATGAATCATAAGACTATAGAGGTGCAAGACCATCTTTACTCACCTGAAATACTGTTACTTGAATGAAGTCTAATGGACTTAATATGATTTCTCATGAATATGGGTTCATGGCATCATTCTTAATTCAGCAGTGATGGCATGAAAATGAGCAAGTTTAGATTTAATGTGCCTAATCATTGTGAAGCTTGAATCTTTCTCCAGTGCCTCCATGCATGTTTTCTACCAGTTTTGCTGGGTAGAGATTAGAAATATCTCTTTTTGAAAGAGCAGAGGTCAATGAACCAGGTGCAGATCAGGAATTAAGGAATACTTTGACTATCTAATTCAGCTAGGACTTAACTGATATTGCAACTCTTGTAATAAGTATCTTATTGTATAATTGATTTCTTTCTCTCTCCACTTCAGATTCTCGAGATGATTTTCAGCATGGTGCTGTGCTGTGGGATCCGAAATGCCTCTGTGTACTAAAGGGGCCCCTTCTGCTGCCACTCACTGGATCCTCTGAGTGCAGCTGAAAGAAAAGCTTTGTAGTGGAGTAGATCCCATTATAAGATGACCCCTAAACTAATCTTATTGTCTGTGATGTTGCCACTTTTTAAAATATATATAATGTTTCTTTATATATATAAAAAAAAATTTCCTGGCATTGACGGTTCTCCTCTGGGTCTCCATGCTGCAGCTTCCACTAGAGGAATCTGTGTGCAGTTGACACCTGGTACTTACCCATCAGGTCCACAGCAAGTAAATCATCAACTTCAAAGAGCTTGTATGCTGCAGCACAGTCGTAATTGTTTGGATATGAAGACTATTTAAGGAAAAGGATTGGATGCCCATTATGCTACAGGAGGGGGCTCAGTGCTCCTTTTGATCTGAAGCTTTGGGTTCCTCAAACAGATGAATATGAACACTTAGATACTAAAGTTATTGGAATTCAGTTTTTAAGAAAAATTGACTTTTCTGGCAACTGCATCAGCTGTGAACCGTCTATGATCAGTGTGCACTCAAATGGTGCAAACTTTCCAAAATGAATGTACTGATTTCAAAGTATTGATTTTTCTTCCCATTGTACTGCAGGTACCTTTCTTTCAAAAAGTATATGTGTTACCTAACCGGTGCAGTGAGTAACTCATGAAAGGGGCTGGTTAAAATTTGTACCAGCCTATTATTGCGCTTTTTGCTCTTGCGTACCATTTGTTCATTTATATAAACGTAGCTCTGAATGAACTAAAGGAGATTTTGGCCGTGCCCCCACCCGGTCTCCTGTATTTTAATGTCTTGTGTATCAATGTAAACTAAAAGGAGATCATCCTACGTGTATCATTTCAGGCAAGTTTTTTTTATATCAGGGTTTCTGATACTGTGGGGTCTATTTGCTTAACTTCTAGCCTGTGTTTTGTGGGATACCTTCAACTTGAAGGTCTTGCTGGTTATCTGGTGGTTTGAAAAATTCCATGTGTATAAGCTCTGATGCCTTGCTTTCAGCTTCAGTCAGATAGCAATTTTTTTACTGTAAAGTGCTGTTAATTATGGCATTCTAACCTAAAAGGAATAATTAAAAACAAATCTGGGCACTTGTACTTTTCATAATCCAATTCTACACTGACCATTTGAACACTGATATTACTATGGGAAAATATGCTGTGGTTTCTACCAGAGTAAACATTAGAACATAAACCTGAAACCCACCCCTCTAAAGCTGCTCCATAATGTGCCTAGAACCATAAACCAGTCCATGCAAATACATTCTTAAAAGTCCAATAGAACAGTGCCTTAGTCTCCTTGTCAAACCTGATTGGGGTTTCAATCAGTTGATCAAAAGGATGGAAGGATGACTAAACACAAGCTGGATATTTATCAAGATCATTTGTTATCTTGAGAAACATTCAAATTGGGAATGCATTCAGTTGCTACCCATGTTTAAAAAGAAAGCAAATGATTGGTTAGCAGGCAACTAATGTCAACAATCTTAACTTAGTCCTGCTCCAGCCTCCATTGTCAGATGTTCTTTGTAAATCAGATGGGAGCATCTATAATGCAAACAGCTACTCTTTGACCACTTCCCAACACCAATTAAAACATGTACAATGTTTGTAAAGCGTAGGCACGTTTGTCCGATAATGATTTTATACTTTGTGTTAAGTCTGGATCAGTGTGTACTTATCAACAGTGAGGTCATCCCAGTAATGCACTGACAATTTATTCAATGTTCTGGTAAATTAGAAAAATAAGTATTTTCAATTATGGTTCTTCTGATTTTAAGTTGGCAGTAGAGACATGGTTATCACTCAGGCCTGTTGTTACCCAGGGGAGTTCTGATGAAGTACTTATTTGCTGCTGTTTTTATACAGCAGTGATTTCAGAAGGAATTGGCTGTTTTAATTGTGATGAAAATGTCTGAGTTGGATTGAACCGTTGTACACATTGGGTTATACTAAGTGTAATGTCCTATAAATTTTAGCATGTCTGCATCCAGTGGGTTTGTATACAACATGCCTGTTCTGTGAATACGTAACAATAAAGATCACCTCCTTTAACACAGCTTTGACTCTAGTATGTTTATGCTGTGCCCTGGACTCTGTGGTACACACTTTCTCCCTCTCTTTTCTGCACAAGGGAATGTAGCATTTCACTTTATTGGTATTAAACATTAGGGTCATGTATGTATACATATGCCGGTGTTTCTTCAATCCTCGAGAGTGCCTGTTGTCTGTTTTAATTTGTCAATTTCCTAGCCTGTGGCATGATTAATTTAGTACTAACCTAGAGACTGTTTGGAGAGTGGAAATAAGATTTTTTCAATCTAATTTTGTTTAAAATATTTACAATAACCTACCAGTCTAGCAAGATTTGAGGCAGATCAAAGGCACCTAGTTAATCAACTGATCTATTTCTGCCATGTGCTCAAGTTTCCTCCCATCATCCAAAAATGTGCAGGTTAGGCAAATTGGGCAATTTAGCATAACCATTGTGTCCAGGAATGTGCAGGCTAGGTGGGCCAGCCATGGGAGAAATACAAGGTTTACAGGATAGGGTTGGAGTCTGGGTCGGATGCCCTTCAGAAGGTTTGTGCAGACTGGATAGTCTAGTGCCTCTCTGCATCTAGTGACTATTTGAACGAGTGTTTAACCAGTTTTCCTCTCTTTTTTTTTGGTGCGGTTCCACAGACACGACAGCTTCTGATATCTCAGTACTGGACATTTTTTTTCCTCAATCTTGAAATTACATTGAATCCAACCATGGTGGAATTCATTAGGCACTGAGACAAGTTGTGGCAAAAGGCAAGGCCAGGAATCTGAGGTCAGCTTATCAGGTATTGAACCCTTCATTCAGCACAGAAAATGTCACACTGAGCAGCACTTTTATCCATTTCTGGGCTTGTAGGTACAACTGATGAAGCAGTGACAGCTGCATCCTGATTTAAATGAACTGCAAATGCATAAATGCCTACTTGATATCACCTAAGTGATGAAGGACAATCCTAATGATTTGGGACATGTTAATGTTGAATAGGAGAATTGGTTGCACTTGGTGAATGTAGTAAATACTGGATCACTGTTCCAACAGCTAGCATTAGTTTATTCAGTACGATCAGCTGAGCTAGGATAGATGAGAAATTTCTTTGAGGTTAGTGAATCTGGATTTTTTTCTTAACTAGAGAAGCTGCAGAGATCTGGCAGTTAAGTGTATTCGAGGCTGAGATAAACTGATCTTTAATATGGAAATCAAAGGTTATAGGGATGCAGCAAAGGGAGTTGAGGATTAGCTAAGGCCTACTTATACGTTTTATGATCCTGCTGCAACTAGACAGATGTGAAATGTGTAGGATATTAGATGGTATAACACTGTGTACTTCCAGTTTCCAATGACAAATTTCCAGCATTCAAAAAATCGTAACCATTCTTGTGTTGATATTCATTATGCTAGTGGATGTGCTATTCTAGCATTTTCTACACTACTTCCTGCAATTACCAATGACAATATGCTTCATATTACTAGCACAGCAATGGCTTGACTTAGTTCAGTTTTATTGAAATTACTTCCTGCATGTACCTACCCACTCAGCTTTAATATTTCATTGGCATTTAATGGATTATATAGAGATTCCTGAAAAATTCAGGAGTTTACATTTCCTGTGAGCCCATCTTTTGAGAATAGTCACTGACTTAGTCACTTTTTGATTTGCTCAATCAGTCATAGTGAGGGTATTTCCAATATCACATATTCAAACTTGCTCCTACCTCAAAGTACCTCCTATTGGAATCACTAATCTTACCATGAATTAAAACATTTGTTTTTGTAGGGAGAAAAAACATCTGTGCTGAAATAATGTGATAAGAAAGGTCGGTACTGTTATAGTGACTCAATCTCGTTATTGGACATAGGCCGACCTGGAGACTGAATTCCCCCTTCTCAAATATTTCAGAATTTACAATTGAGTAATGCAAACCAGAATAGCAACACTTTTCTGCATGTTTTAATTCTAAACTAAACTGTTAATAGCTAAGAAAATGCAATGCTCTGAAGAGTTCTGTTGAGCATCAACCAATCTTTCTCGTTTTAGCCTCTTAGATCTGCTATACACTTCCACTATTTTATAAATTGTACAGAAAGCACACCAAAGGCCTTAATCTTCTAAATCTCTTTCTGTAAGTCATTTATCCATGTGCTGAATTGTGCATAGGTGTGCTTTCCCAAACAAAGTATATAATGACAACTTGCATCAAATGGGACAGTTCTGTATTAATTCCACTGTTTGGACTCTAATGAAGGAAAACTGAAGATGACAGTTTGGGAACAGAATCAAATAAAATGTGGCCATATAATTTATCAGTTAAAAAAGACCGTGTAGGAAAATTTGACAACTAAGTCGACAATGCTAAGAAATTGAAAGATGGTGACAGTTTCAGTAACAAGCAGACAAATCTAACCTTCAATGTTGTGCTACAAGTAAATCTCCATGCCACAGCATGGTATTATTTTCATTGTAAACACTGAAACAGGATCATACTGCAAGTCCAGTATCTCCACTGCTTAATGCTGTCTGTCTTAATTTTGTCACGAACTTTCACAAATCATATGAAAGACAGACAAGCAGAGGAGGCTGTACAGCTGACCCAATGCAATCAGCAGACCATTGACATACCAGAAAAACTCTTGAAGGGAAAGAAATGAGGAATTCTCTTGGAAAGTGTTCTCAGATATTTCATTACTAAAACAGGCAGACAAATCAACTTAAATCATAGTGATTTTATTCTGCTGTTGACAAAGCAAACTAGGAGAAAGTGAGGACTGCAGATGTTGGAGATCAGTGTCGAGAGTCTGGTGCTAGAAAAGCACAGCTGATCAGGCAGCATTCAAGGAGGAGAGTCGATGTTTCATAAACTCTTCATTTTTCCTGATGAAGAGCTTATGCTTGAAATGTCGACTCTCATGCTGCCTGATCGGCTTTGGTTTTCTAGCACCACACTCCGACTGTGGACAAAGCATGTTGTGGCTTACTTGAAACCAGCAGGTACCAATGATCACTGAGTCTGAAAAGGGATTAGTATTTGGAATAACCTACCCATTCATTCTGGACTTCAATGGTGGTTTCACCAGACTTAGTGATAGATGAACCTAATGGTCCTCTGAATAACATTGACCCTCCAGGTATCAGAAGGCAAGGAGTACTATTGCAAAAGTGAACTGAATTGTTTGTAAAGAGGTACTTAACTATTTGATCATAATAATCTGTTTAGGAAAAGGTGCACCTACCTCAGGTGGAATTCGACATCAGAAAAGATCTAGATTCCTGAGAAATGTCAAGGGAACTTGCACAGGCATTCAGAATTCTTTATATTCAGTCACATAAACTGTAAATTCTACCAATGTATTGCCCTTTTCCTTGAAAGTTTAGAAAATTTCAGAGGACCGAGCATTGCAATGAGTACTATCTATTTCAGCTTGAGGAACCCACCATTACTATAAACAGAGGGTGGTGGAGGAATGCCTTTCAGGCTGAAGGCCTGTGACAAATGGTGTGCCACAAGGATTGGTGCTAGGTCCACTGCTTTTTGTCATTTGTATAAATGATTTGCATGTGGTTAGTAAGTTTGCAGGTGACACCAAAATTGGAGGTGTAGTGGACAGTGAAGAACGTTATCTCCGTACAATGGGATCTTGATCAGGGCCAGTGGGCTGAAATTTAGATAAATGTGGAGGTGCTGCATTTTAGAAAGGCAAATCAGGGCAGGACTTGTAAATTTAATGGTAATGTTCTAGGGAGTGTTACTGAACAAAGACCTTGAAGTGCAGGTTCATAGTTCCAGGAAAGTGCAGTTTCAGGTAGATAGGATAGTGAAGAAGGCATTTGGTATGCTTTCCTTTATTGGTCAGATTTTTGAGTATAGGGATTGGGAGGTCATGCTGTGGCTCTACAGGACATTGGTTAGCCCTCTTTTGGAATATTGTGTGCAATTCTGGGGTGTCTTCTATAGGAAGGATGTTCTGAAACTTGAAGGGGTTCAGAGAAGATTTAAGGATATTCCCAAGATTGGAGGATTTGAACTTTTGGGACCTGCTGAATTGGCTGGGTCTACTTTTCCCTGGAGCCTCAGGCTGAGGGGTGACCTTATAGAAGTTTATAAAATAATGAGGGCCATGGATTGGGGTATATAGACAAGGTCTTTTCCTTGGGGTGGAGGAGTCTAGAACTAGAGGGCATAGGTTTATGGTCAAGAGAGGAAAGATTTTGAAAAGGTTGTCCCTGAGGTCCCTTTTAGAGGGTGGTGCCTGTATGGAATGAGCTGCCAGAGGAAGTTGTGGAAACTGGTACAATTATAACATTTGAGAGGCTTCCAATGGCATATGAATAGGAAGAATTTAGAAGGAGCACAGTGGTTAGCACTGCTGCCTCACCGCACTGGAGACCCAGGTTCAGTTCCCGACTCAGGCGACTGACTGTGTGGAGTTTGCACATTCTCCCCGTGTCTGTGTGGGTTTCCTCCCACAGTCCAAAAATGTGCAGGTCAGGTGAATTGGCCATGCTAAATTGCCCGTAGTGTTCGGTGAAGGGGTAAAGGTATGGGTGGGTTGCGGGTCGGTGTGGACTTGTTGGGCCGAATGATCTGTTTCCACACTGTAAATAATCTAATTTTAAAAAGGGAACAAAAAGGATATGGGCTAAGTGCTGGCAAATGGGACAACATTAGTTCAGGCTATCTGGTTGGTATAGACTAGTTGAACGTTCTGTTTGTGCTGTACATATGACCTATTGCCACCTGATACTTGTCATATTTAGTTTACAGCCAGTAATAGACAAGATAAAGGAGATGCTTTTCTTCATTAACACTTCTAAATTTGTGACTATGTTGCACAATTTTACAATAAAAGGTACTTCAATTTTGTTTTGTTCTCGTGCAATCCCACATTATAGAAAGTTCTGGAGTTTAATGGCAAAACATTGATGCAATTTGGGCTGCAGGTTTTTATGTTGAAGGTGGTACAATCAAATGCTATCCTACTCTCTTCCATCTTGTGCTGCAACTCTTCTTCTTCCTCAAACAGAGAAATACTCATTAGGAACCCAATCGTAGCAATTCAGAACTTGATCAAATGGACATAATAGGATCGGGCAGATGAAGAAATATTTCCCATAAGTTTCTAAGGCCATAAGTGCGACTAGTGCTGTTAAGTTGAAAATAGAAAACCATTATTTAAAAATCCTGTACTCTCAAAATTCTGACCAAAGTAAAGGATTTAACGTATTCTAGTTGTGGTTATTACAGCTCTTAATTCTTCTCATACATTAGTGATCTCCCATCTGGCAAACAGGTAAAAAAAATCCATGGTGGGCGGCACGGTGGCACAGTGGTTAGCACTGCTGCCTCACAGCGCCTGTAGACCCGGGTTCAATTCCCGGCTCAGGCGACTGACTGACTGTGTGGAGTTTGCACGTTCTCCCCGTGTCTGCGTGGGTTTCCTCCGGGTGCTCCGGTTTCCTCCCACAGTCACAAAGATGTGCAGGTCAGGTGAATTGGCCAAGCTAAATTGCCCGTAGTGTTAGGTAAGGGGTAAATGTAGGGGTATGGGTGGGTTGCGCTTCGGCGGGTCGGTGTGGACTTGTTGGGCCGAAGGGCCTGTTTCCACACTAAGTCTAATCTAATAATACGTATGATACATTTAAAGCGAATACAGAACAGAAAAGGAGTAGATACCTATATTACTCCATAATTTTCCTCTTATTTGCATCTGAATTACTGCAAAACTGATCTGAGGTTATATGGCTTGAGAATGAATGAACTAAATTGGATAAGCAGCCATAAAATGTTAAAATTCCTCCATTTATGCTGTGAATGGCTGTTAATAGATTTTGTTTTGCTCAGATTAAAGAACTATTAGAAGTGATGTCCTGCAGGGAATGGGCAGTGCTGTCTATGTTCACTGGAGTCTCAATCTTGATACTTACTGTCAAACAAGTTAGAATAGGTCAGCAGGTGGTAGACAGAAGTTAATATGGTTAAGTGTGGGATGAGAATTGTCATTGGGGTGGAAGAAATTAGAATATGCATTTTAATAGATATATGTAGGAAACAGAATAAAGGGCCCAGAGATTAAATTCCTTGAAAGTGAAAGCATAGTTAGATAAAGCCATTTTTGTAAAATCCAAAGTGACTTTTTTAAAGAAAAAGAGCAAATAAGAGAAGTAACTGTTAAACTGATGAGGAAATGGAGGGGAGATAACTATTTAATGCTGTAACAAATGCAATGCTTTATAGAAAGAACCTAAAAATCCTTTACCAAGATGGGAAAATAGTTTTGAGATTTCACCTTATTGGCTTATTTCCATTGTAACAAAGATAGATCTGAGAAAAGATTAAAATAAAGAATGGTCATTTTGATCTAAGCAGCTGAAAGACTAAACCACTAAAACAGTTAAACATGACTTCCAGCATCTCAGTAATTGTATACCTTCCAAAATTAAGATTGACATTTAAGAGCAGTAATAGTGTTAGGGATCAAAAATACAACAATTTCAGGTGACTGTAGACAGCAGTGAGAATAGTGAGGGAAAAGGAGAATACAGAATGTCCCCTGTCCTCACCCTATAATGGAGATGAGAAGCAATGGAGGCCTACAGCTTGCACAGCAGTGAAGGGAAAACTTACAACGTGACCACTAACCTTCAGGCTGATCTTTGCTCCAGGGTTACTGCAGATTCCTTAAAAAAATACATAATCCATCATTTTGACTTCATGACCTGTTTCTCCAGCCATATGTAGAGATCATCTTTTCAGGAAAGATTAGACATTGTATGTTAAAATAGCCATTAATTTTGTTTTAACATTAAGGTTTTTTTTAAAAAAAAAACATCCTTTCACCTGTTTTGAATGGGCAGAATTCCAGCTAGAGTAATATAACGTAGCATGAATACAGCAAAATTATCTCTAGAATTGGTTATAGCATGGCAATGTATTCCTTGCTCTTAACATGAGATGAAAATACTCAGCTGTGTACTGAATGTTTAACCAAATAAAGAGACAGATTGATGGGGATTGTATGGCAGAGATGCAAAATTGACAGCTATGTTGGGGTTGGAAAGGGCAATTCACTATTATGCATTGTGATCACCCATATTCAAATGTCATCTTCAGTTACAAGGCAGTAGAAATCTGTTCTTGTTCCATAATTTCGAGATCCCAGATCTGCAATATCCACATCATTTCTTTCTGCGTACTCAGAAGGAGGTTCCACACTGGGATTAGTCTTCATCTTAGGAAGAGCAAATACGGGTGGGGGAGGGCCTTTGTAAATTGGTGCTCTCACTCCTGGGGGGAGAAAATAAGGACAGTCACTACGAGCAGTACATATTCACACGTTCCTAGTTTGGGGGAAATTTCATGCTCCATGACATTAGTCTTTCTTGAAATTGTAATTACTTACACTCATGCTAGATAATGTTAGAAATTGAGAAATTGAATAAGTAGTCAGACCATTTTCACTGGAGTAATACAGTCATAGAAATCAGTTACTAGGAAGTGATACAAAATATGATAGAGCCAGTATAAATGCATTTAAAAGGTTAAGCATAACTAATTCTACTAGATAAGATGAGAAAGCAGATGGGAAGCAATTACCTTGATGGACCTATTCTTCCTTTTTAACTATAAATATACAAGACAGTCTCCCAATGTTCCAGCCACAGTACTTAGAAACAGAATCTATGCTTCTCAGAAAATCCTCAAGGTTAATCCCAAGGGAACTGTTGATTATTTCACACACACTACCATCATTACCCAAGTTGTTAAATTTGTAAGTATCTATCCATGTGCCAGAGATGATAGATATGCTGCCTTAAAACTTGCCATTTCTCAACCCATGTCTGGATATTGTCCAAATCTTGTAGTTGAACGTGGACTGCTTCAATATTTGTAGAGTCACAAATGGTGCTGAACATTGTGTAAGTATAGGCAAACATCCACACCTTCTGACCTTATGATGGAGGGAAGTTAAAGATGGTTGGGCCAGTGATATTACCCTGAGAAGCTCCTGCTGAAATGACTGACCTCCAATAACCACAACCATCTTCCTACATGCCAGGTATTATTTCAACCAGCAGCGAGTTTGCTTCCTGATTCCTCGATATCTCACACTGTCGAATTGGCCTTGATGTAATTCTAATTACACCTCTTTTTGTCCCTGTTTGAACCAAAGCTGTAATAAGGAGCTGAGTGGCCTTGGCAGAACCCAAATGGGACATTGCTGAACAGGTGCTACTTGATTGCACTGTTGATGACAACACCTGTTAATTTTTACTGATAATTGAGACTCTCGACTCCTGTAAGACAAGAAGCGATAAATATTTTTTTAAAAGTCATAGAAACTCATGTTTTCATAGTTCTGGTTAACGCTGTCCTATTTCTCCCATCTTATCAATTTTTTAGTCAATGTTCATGTTATCTCTATGGTTAGATTTACATATTTCTGCGTCTATGCTCTGACCAACCTTCTGACTTACCACAGGTCTGTGCTTAACTATCTGCTTTTTATTTAAGTTTTATATGATCTTTTGGCATTTCTAGTTAACTGTGGATTGTGGGTCTGCCCCTTGGAGTTTTTCTTATAAATATGAATGAGTATGTTCTGTACATTCTGAATTATGATCCACCCCTCCACCTTTTCCTAGCTTCCTATCATGAAGAGTATAGACCATTAAATATTCAGGTTCCAATCCACGTCATCCTGTAGTGATAGGCTCTGAAATGGTTACCAGATCATTCTGTTTGCCTTCCAATTCAGCTGTTTTGTTTCAAATACTAGGTTTTTTCAGCTATCATCTTTTATTCTTATTTATTGATTCTCTCCACATTCTATCCTCTACTCTGTTTATCATTTCCTTTACCAATACCACTTTATTTTGATTTCTCTATTCTTTGACTTACGTGTTCCCATATTTAATCCCTCGCCTCTACAACATAGAGCTGATATTAAACTAATTTGCTAGTCATGTAGGTTAGAGAATTCTGGCCTCAGCATGGTTCAAGCGAAAATCATCCCATCAAGCCAGATCTCTCTCTTCCACTGTACTGGTGTCTGTGCTCAAATTGGAACCCACTTCTCCCATACCAGTCTTTGAGCCACACATTCATTTCCCTAATCTGATTTGTCATATGCCAACTTGCACATGGCTCAGACTGAAGGGGGACCTGAGACTATAGGATTGAGGGACTTGGATAGGATTAATAGCATGTTTCCCCTCAGAAGGGTCAAGAACTAGAAGGTAGACTTTTAAAGTTCAATAGCAGGAGGCTTAGACAGAATTTTAGGAAAAGAGTTTTCACCCAGAGTGTGGTGGAGGACTAGACTACATTGGCTGGGGAGGAAGGAAACTTCAACCTTTTAAAAAAAGTACCTGGATGAGCACAATATCCTAGTATTCAAGGCTATGAGCCTTATAGGAGGAGAATGTCGGCAGTAGTTTATTTTTTGGCTGTACTAACTAAAGGGCTGAAGGGCCTTTTCTGTACAATAGGATTCTGTGTAATCCATTACATAACTTTCTCTCCAGCCCTGAGCAGATGTGTGCTTCCTGCACCCTGGAACTACCACACAACAGAGCTCTCACTCTTTTCAGGCAACAATGGCAAGCCTATCTCCTGTCATTATCATATTCCTTTTTGCTCCCCCTACTTTAATGCTTCTTCTAATATGGTGCGAGAGAGTCTGTTTGCTCATCCACCTTGCAGCCCCTTCTCTTATCCAAACAACCTGAAAGAATCTCCAACCTGTTGAGACAATAGCAAAGGCTGATGCTCCCACATTCTCTTGACCTGTGTCTCTCACTGTATGACTATCTTGTTGCAGCATATCAGCTGAAGTAGAAGAAAAACTGAAAGTACTACAGATGCTGTAAATAAAAAAACAAATTTTTGGAAAAGCTCACAGGTCTGGCAGCATCTGTGAAGAGACATCAGAGTTTACATTTCAGGTCACTGCACCAGAAATGATAACTCTCATTTCTCTTTAAAAGATGCTGCCAGGCCTGTTGAGCCAAAGTAGAAGACTCTATCCCCCAAGTATGACTGCCATCTCTCGTACCAATGAATGGAGGTAATATTCCCCTTCCCTGCTGCTCTATCTGTAGTTCAGTCTCAAGCTCAAACACTGAGCTGAAGCTGCTCGAACTTCAAATGCTTGCCCTGAACCAACCTGGTGTAGCAATTGTGACATGCTGCATCTGTGACACAACCTGTCCTGCCATCCTCAGTGTTTTAATTAACAACCTTATTTTGTTCAATCATTTATTATCCTTTGTTTTAATATATTTCGTAACCTTGCCATTAGTAACTATTCTCTGAAACTTAGGAATAAAATAAATCTTCGTTATGTACCAGATATTCACTAAATCACTAGCTCCTTCACTTGTAGCAAAGTAAGAACCAATTCCTAGAAGTTGAAATGTTAGAAAAACCAAAGGCAACAGATCACTTCTTTCCCTTCTCCTGGTCACCCAGCTTCCAGCACAGTACTGTAAGGTCACACTCAAGTGCCTAAGTCATACTAAATTGAATAGATTTATACTAATGGCCTATCTGACCCAGTTATTGAGAAACCAGTTTCAGCTGTCTCTTTTTAATTAAGCTCAACTGCTTTCTAGCAGTTGTTAAACCTTGATTGAGAGCAACTTCAGAATTTCAACTGTAGATTGTTATATGCTAACTATAAAAAGTTAAACTTGTTCTAAAAGATTCCGATCACTTACCTCACTGTCAGCATTCAATGCTGAAGTTGTGCATGCTTAACTGCTATGAAGAATTTTTCTAAAAATTACTGGTTGGGCCAACAATCATTACCCATTCCTAGTTGCCCTTGAGAAAGTAATGTTGGTGAGCTGTCTTCCCCAACCACTGCTGTCCATTTGGTACGGAATCATCCACAATACAATTAGAGAGGGAGTTCTAGGATTTTGAACCAGTGATACTGAAGGAACAGCAACTCCTCAAGTTAGGCTAGTGAATGAAGTGGAGGGGAATTTGTAATCCCATATATGTACTGTCCTTGTCCTTCTAGATGGAGCGGTTGTGAGCTTGGAAAATGTTGCCGAAGGACCCTTGGAAGATTTCAGCAGTACATAATGTAGATGGTAAATATTGTTGCTCTATGCATTGGTGGTGGAGGGAATTAATGTTTGTGGACAAGGAAGTGTTTATGGACCAGACCAAACTTCCTCAAAATATATTAAGAGGATGGTCTATACCCTAACATTTTTTTATTTTAAAAAGTGATTCGTCACATTCCAGATGCAATTCAATTGGTCAACCTACTTGGCTTGAAGCAAAACAGTTTATCTATTTTCATACTACTATTAAAACACAAAAGAAAAGAATTAACTATAACTCTTGAAATGCTAAACAAAATAAATATTAACCACTAATTAACTGTTCCAATATGGTAACATCCCATAAACATGCTCTTGCCAAAGGCAAATTCAGTAAAATACATTATCTCACATATAATTCTAGCAACAGAAAGAGAACCACACTTTTTGTTGTAATAGAGTGGAATAGAAGCGTCCATATCCAGCTTTAAGACACCAGCAACTGAAGGCTAAAACTAAAAAGAAATCCTGGTTCTGTGGGAGCTTGACCCCACCCATTCAGGCTGCTTCTATTGTTCCAACTTATTTTTAAAAATCCTCAAGGCCTCACAAGCTGTTTATTTTATTGGCTTTGGAGTAGATTGCTCAATACTTCTGTCTCAACCCTTCATGGAAAAAAAAGGACAAAATATACCTCTTAAAGTCATATTATCCTCACAAAGTTTTGCGAATGGATTGAAGATTTGGGTCATTTTCATAAGCATCTTGATCCTCTGGGTCAGTTTGTTACTCAGTTGAAGTTGGTAGCTGCCTTTCCAATGGTGGTTCTTCCATTGTCATTTATCTCAAGAGGGTTGGAAATATAAAAGCAGTGACATACTTCTGAGACTTTATAAAGCTCTAGTCAGTTCCCATTTAGAATACTGTGTCCAGTTTTGGGCCCCGCATCTCAGGAAAGACATACTGGCCCTGGAGCGTGTCCAGGGGAAATTCACATGGATGCTCCCTAGAATGGTAGGCCTAACGTATGATGATTGGCTGAGGATCCTAGGATTGCATTTGTTACAATTTAGAAGGTTGAGGGGAGATCTAATTGAAACTTACAAGATAATGCATAGCTTAGAAAGGGTGGATGCTGGGAGGTTGTTTCCGTTAGGCAGGGAGACTAGGACACGTGGGCACAGCCTTAAAATTAGAGGGGGTAAGTTTAGAAAGGAAATGAGGAGACATTTCTACACCCAGAGAGTGATGGGTCTTTGGAATTCATTGTCACGGAGTGCCGTGGAGGTTGGGTGTCTTCAAGGCAGAGATTGATAAATTCTTGATCTCGCAAGGAATTAAGGGCTACGGGGAGAGTGCAGGGAAGTGGAACTGAAACATCCGTCAGCCATGATTAAATGGCAGAGTGGACTTGATGGGCTGAATGGCCTTGCTTCCACTCCTGCATCTTATGGTCTTATATTGGCAGGGAAAGCATAGCTCAGTAGGATAGAACAAAATAAAGATGCAGCACTGTTCCACCTTTCTCTTGATCTCAAAACAATCACTTGAGCAGCTGACAAAATAAGTGGCTATCAGGGAAGGATCTTATGAGACTGTGAAGTTTGTGAGGGTAGCCACTTTTCTCTTTAATCCTGTAGAGGGCCAGCTCAAAATATTTTTGGTAGCATGGTGCCTGCTGCTCTCTGCATTTCTCTTAAAGCTGATGTTGAGAGAAAGTCATGACTACCACAGGTCTGCCTGCTCTAAAGCCACATTGTGCCACTAAATCTAGGAGTAATTTGGTGATATGTCTGTGATTTTTACATACTATAATTAAAAGAAGGGTTACCATTGTTACTCGAAGTTTTACTTCTTTGCACGAATTGATCAAATAATTGTCAACATATTACCTTGCTAATGTCTGCATAAATGCCTTGCCTAGCATGAAGTTGTTATATACTTTTAGAGTTGAGACAGGATGGATGTTTCATTGATGAAAGAGCAAAATGTAGTTCAAATCAATCTTTGCCAAACATGGTTACTGCAGCTTTGCGGATGATTAATCATAGAGATTTCCAAGATTTATCAGTGAGACCTCATCACAGAATGTTTGCCATTTGTATCACCCCTAGTGCATGGACTGTTGATGCACAGCACAAAAGAAGTGATCACACTGCCGTCATTACACAGCATGAAAGAGTGAGGCAAGCAAATAGGAGACCAAAAATTTGGCAATTTCAGAAAACCACAAGCAGGAGTCTGGAGCCTGTGATTAGGCTAACCAGAGGCCTGAAAGCTGGGAAAATACAACGAATACAGATTATCGGGAGACAAGATTTTTAAAAAAAACAGACCAGCCAGGAAACCTGGAGATGGAAGAGAATAGAATCAAAATAATTGAAGCCACGAGAGAGCTGGAGAGAGTGAAATAGCATTTTACAGTACAGAGAGGAAGTCAGAGCAGCTTGAGTAATCTCCAAAGATGAATCTAAAATACCATTTCAATACAGTGATCACCATCTATTTTCAATGCTTCCCTCCCTCCCAAAAATATGCCTTCAGTTTTTATTCTCATACACAGCAGTAGGAATATACTGAGTATGCAAGTGTGTTTACAGATAAAGTGCTTTGCTGCATTTATACCAAATTTAGCTTGAATTATTTATAAAGTCCTCAGTCACACTTGAGCACTGCAGTGAATCATATTTTTTGCTTGTTTGCAAATACACTTAGTTAATCAACGACAGTCAGATCATGGCTATAATAAAGAGAAAACACTGAAAACTGCAATAGTATTATTTAAAATAAAAATTAATTAATGTTCTGAATTTGATTCCTTCAACTGCAAGATGATAAAGTCTTTTAGTAAAGTTGGGAGAATACAAGAGGCAAGGGAGATATAATAATCCATTCACTCAAAAAGGAACTGTATCGGCTGAGTAATCCATAAATTATCTGTTGAAAACTGGTGATGCAAAAAGTAATTTTGGTGATTAGCAATGAAATGGAATTAACAATCAAAAGAATATGCAAGTAGTTAGTGAGAACCATACAAATACACAGGTAAGACAAGAGGGTAGTTGAAGAAGCATCACAAACTCCAAATACAGATAATCTAAATTTAACACAAGAAAAAAAAGAATAGACCAATGTTAAGCACATTCAGCCTTCCTCTCCTAAACACACTACAACTGCATTCTCATAACAGGTTTGTACCTAACATCAATTAGTCACTTTACTTCTCTTGCATCCAACGGTTACTGCAATCTCACACCAAATCACTATCAACATTTCTGAATTTTGGATATAGTGGAGGTCTGAAGTCACTAAAATCACTGTTCAGACTAGAGAGCCCTACCCTACCCAGGAAAAATGTCCTTGTATTTTAAAAATTGGATATCTATTTTCATCTGTAATTTTCATCTTTCTCCATTCATATATTACTGAACTGTTCACATTTTTATCACCCGACTACCTGTGCCATTGCCATCCTGGTCAACCTACCTTTCTTAACCCTCCATGAATTTTAGTTCATTCAAAATTCCGCTATCCGTAATGTATCCCGTATTGGCCCACAACTCACTGTTACTTGATCCTTGCCCAACTGTATTGGTTCCCGGTCCCTCAATACCTCAAATTTAAAGTCCGCATATTTGCATTTAAATAGTGTCGAGCTTTGTCCTTCCACTTCCTCCAATCTTCGTAAAAAGCATTCTGTTCATCAGATTTTCTCTTCCTCAGCCTTTGGCCTTATGCATGTCCTCCCACTTTGCTCTTTACTTTCACCCATTTAGGTTCAACATTGTGAAATTTGCTCATAGCCTCCATCTCACCTTTTAAAACCCACCCTTCAACCTGTCTAAAATGCTTACAGTTCTCGGGCTTATAACACATGGTGAGGTTACTTAATTACTTGTAGTCTTTTAAACTTTACTGTGTCCCATGTGACATTTGAGAGGGGTGTATTCAAATTAGTCACTCCACTTACCCAAGTCCCCTTCAGGATCAGGGTCACATCTGCAGTCCAGGTAATCTGGATTAAGGATTAGCATAGGATCCTTGTCATCCTGGAGTCGAGTCTGGGGATCTGCCATAACACTTCGGTGAGAAATTTTCCGAGGTAAGAGCAATCGTAATTGTTTCCAGAATTCAGAGGAAGGTGTCTGTTAAACAAGTGCCACATGAATGCAAGGTGAAAATAGGAATGAAAGTCCAGATGTTCAACTTTTTTTGACATACAGGTCCACATATAGTAATTTCATACACTCCAACCCTATCTTCAGTCAACAGTTCTCAAGTTTTTTGATTCAACAGATTAATTCCATTTTAGCATCCAATTTTAGAGTATCTTGCAGACCAGTTAACCTAATGTCATTAGCAGGGAAAGTGTTAGAATCTTTAACAGGGTTGTACAAAGTCAGCGCAGATTTAAGAAAGGTAAATCAAGCTGAACAAATCTCCTGGAGATTTGAGAATGCAACTAATGGAATAGATAAGTGATAATTCATAGATGCATTTGATGAAGTTTTGATAAAGTCTTAGAGAAGAAGTTATTGGCAAAGTTAAAGCACTTTGGGATGGGGATAATATATTGGCATGGATCAAGCATCCATTTACAGACAAGAAGGAGTGGGAATAAATGGGTCCTTTACTGTGACAGGAAGTGATTAGTGAGGTCCTGCAAGGATTAGTGATTAGGCCCTAGCTATTCACAATATATACAAATTACATGGTTGAGGGGACCAAATGCAACATTTCCAAGTTTGCTGACAACATAAAACTGGGCAAGTCTGTGAGTTGTGAACAATGCTTCCTCCGTGTATGTGTGTGCAGCTACTGTACACAGCAATTAGTGTTGGCACAAATAGCATCAACTTCCAGTTCCAGAAGCTGCTGCCATGCACGGACCTTGCAAGCCCATGCAGCTGGGACGAAAATTAGAGGGAATGGTAGTTGTGAAGGAGATTCAAGGAGTTAAAGGTGATTTAGAGAAATTGAATGAACGGGGAAACAAATGGCAGATGCAATACCAAATGGCTAAATGTGAATATGCAATTTGATGTGAAAAACAGAAATGAAAATTATTATTTAAATGTCATATATTGGGAAGTACACAGGAACATTAGTGACTATGTTAGCAGATGGGCATTTGCATTAAACAATTAGGAAGACAAATGGCATATTGGTCTTTGTTGCAAAAAGATTTGAGTTCAGAAAGAGGGATGCCTTACTGCAGATTTACATGGCCTTGGTGACTATACCTACAGTATTGTACGCAGTTTTGGTCTTCCTAACTAAGAAAGGGTATGCTTGCTATAAAGTGATAGTAGAGGAGATTCATTAGGCTGATAGCAGGGAAGGCAGAACTATGCTGTAAGAAGAGACTGACTTGACTGGGTCAGTATTCACTAAAGTTTAGAAGGATGAGACAGGATCTGACTGAAATATAAAATTCTAGCAGGACTGTGCAGACTTAACACAGGGAGGATGTGTTCCCTTGTTGGGGAGTCTAGAACCAGGGAGTACAGTCTAAGGATCTCTGTCTTGTTGAGTACACACTGTTGGCATGGTGTGGTGATGGTGGAGTGAATTAATTTTTAAGTGGATTGATGGCATTCAAATAAAATGGTCTGCCTTGTCGTGGATGTTGTCGGCACCACACTCAATTACAGGGAGAAAGTGAGGACTGCGGATGTTGGGGATCAGGGTTGAAGGGGGTGGTACTGGAAAAGCACAGCCAGTCAGGCAGCATCCAAGAAGCAAGAGAATCAACGTTTTGAGCATAAGCTCTTCATCAGGAATGAGGGGGTGGCCCAAGGGGATGAAGAGATAAATGGGAGGGTGTGCGGCTGGGGGCGGGGGCGGGGGGGGGGGGGAGATGGGTGGGTAAGGTAGCCGGGAGTGTGATAGATAGATGAAGGTGATAGGTCAGAGAGGAGGATGGAGCAGATAGGTGGGAAGAAAGATGGACAGGTAGAAGTTCAAGAGAGCAGTGCCGAGTTGTAAGGCTGGATCTGGGATAAGATGACAGGGGATGTGGGGAGGGAGGGGGGCTGCTATTGGGGAAACTGGTGAAATCCACATTGATCCTTTGTGCTTGGACGGTCCTAAGGCAGAAGATGAGGCTGTCTTCCTTCAGGTGTCAGGTGGCTCAAGTTTGGCAGTGGATGAGGCCCAGGACTTGCATGTCCTTGGCGGAGTGGGAATTAAAGTGTTGGGCCACAGGTAGGGGTTGTTTAGTGCATGTGTCCCAGGGATGTTCTCTAGGACATTCCACAAGTTGGCATCCTGTGTCCCCAGTGTAGAGGAGACGACATAGAGAGCAACAGACACAGTAGATGACATGTGTGGAAGTACAGGTAAATCTCTGTCAGATGTGGAAGGGTCCTTTGGGTCCTTGGAAGGAGGTTGAACAGTTCATCAACTTCACAAACACCTTTCACCCTATCCACTCCACCCTCCTCTCCAATCTGTTACCTTCATCTACCTATCACACTCCCAGCTACCCACCCCCTCCCATTTATCTCTCAGCCCCCTTGGTCTATCCCCTCATTCCTGATATACAGCTTATGCTTGAAATGTTAACTCTCCTGCTCTTTGGATGCTGCCTGACCGGCTGTGCTTTTCCAGCACCACACTCTTTGAGCTCAATTACAATTGTAATTTGTTCCTTGTAGATGATGACAGGATCATGGTGACTCAGGCAGTGAGTAATTAGACACAGAATTTCTGGACTCTCACCTCTCTTGTAGCCATTCTATTTATAAGGCTAATTTAGATAGGTTTCTATTGAATGGTTCAATGAGCCTACATTGACACTGAAGATTGGGTTCTACTTTTACTTACTTAAGTGCACATTCACTGTGTTGGGTGTCAATGTGTCCCATCCTTTATTCTGGAGTGAAGGTATCAAACAGCTCCACCCAAATTAGCAGATGAAGCTAACAGCCCTTGGCAGAAAATAATTAACACATAAGCTCTGTTTCCTAATTCAGAATTCCCCATTTAGTCCCAAATAAAGAACTTAATCGGATACAGCCATCGTCATGCAGGATTTCCTGTTGCAACGGTAAGAGTCATAGGATTTTACAGAAAGCAGCCATTTGACCCATCTAAAAATTGTGATGGTTCTACGTGGCAATCCCAGGATGACCAATCTGCTGCCTGAAATACAACAGTGGGTGGAGGAAAGTAAGGAGACAGAAACTGTATGTAGATGAGTGAACATCAAAACTTCAATTTTCACCCTTTGAGAGGTACACTGGTTTTCCTATCAAAATGGCTAACTTCACACTTTTATCACATATTAGCAATCTGTCATATTCTTGCCTGCCCAGTTTATCTGCCTTAAATCCCTTAAACTCATTTTGTATCCTACTTACAACTCTCAGCCCTAAGTTTGTGACATTAATCAGTGTTGGAAATATTACATTTGGCCCCATTTTCCAAAACATTGATAATAGATTGAGTGTTTGGAGTCCAACCATTGATCACAGCCTGCCAACCTGAGGATGACCCATTTATTCTGAATTTCGGTTTAAGTCTGTTGACCAATTCTCAATTTATGCCATATGTTACTCCCAATCCAATGTTGGACCTCATCTGGTAATCCAAGTACACTATATTCACTTGTTTTCCCCTTATCTATTCTGCTCGTTACATCCTCAAAAAACTCCAACATATTTGTCAAACTGATTTCCTTCATAATTCCATGTAGATTTGGCTCAATTATACTATCCCGTCCTTCAAAATAGATTCAATAATTTCTTTTCCTACTAACATCAGGTTAACAGGTCAGTAGTTTCACATTTTCTCTCTACCCCCTTAGCTATTGAGTTTACATTTGATACCATCTAATTGAAGAAAATATAGAAGATGACCAAAATGCCACCATTATCGCTACAGCCACCTCTTCCAGCATTCAGTAGCTTAGGTCATCATATCCATGGATTTTGTCAACTTTCTGGAGAAACTGTTAGAACTGTACCACTTTTTTTCACTAATATAAATTTCTTAGTCCCTTAGGTCACCGGTATTTCTGGGTGTTTAAAAATACTTTCAAAGACAGGTGCAACAATTTGTTTAGTTTCTCTTTTCAAATTCCTTATTCTTCATTATAAATTGTCCTGACACCATTTGTAATGGACCTACATTTGTATTTGTTAATCTTCTGCTTTTTACAAACTATCAAAGCTTTTGCATTCCATTTTTTATATGCCTTTGAATATTCAGTTCCCAGTGTGGTCATTAAGTAGTCATATCTGTAAATGCAGTTAGATTATACATGTTTACTTCTATTTGTGGTGTCAATTCATCTATCTGGTTTCTAAATGTATGCAGCATTTGTGGAATACCTTTAACTTTGCTAATTCAATTTTTTTTCCATTTCTTGATTCTACTTAATATTGGCCTTTGTATCCATTGCTCTCCAATTTTATATGAATTTCCTCTTGGAATCCATCCCCCTACCAACTAGTTTCAGTCCTCCCCCACAACACTAGTAAATCACCTTGCAAAGTAATTTTCCCAATCCTGCTAAGGTGTTATCCATTCTCCTTTTACAAGCCTATCTGCCTCAGAACCAGTCCCAATGCTTCAGAAATCTAAAGTCCACCATCCTTTATACCACTTTGGCTATGCATTCATTTGGGTGTAACCACGTTTTGAACTCACTTGCATGTGGTATTGGGAGTAATTCTGAAATCACTGCCTTTGAAATCATGTTTTTCAGTTTCTTTCTTACCTGTCTAAAATTTGCTTTCAGGACCCCATTCTTCTTTCTACCCATGTTATGAGTACCCATGTGAGCATGCCCTCAGACTGTTCACCTACCATCGTAAAAATATCCTGTAGCCACTCTGATATCCTTAACTCAGCACCAAGGAGTCAATTTACCATCCTAGAGTCATATTGACAACAGAAATACCTTCTGTTCTCCAACTATTGAATTGGCTACCAATACTGCTGTTTCACTCTTCTTCCTCTTCCCCTCATAGCTGAAGCAGCCATAACCTTGGTAATATCAGCATTCCATTGAGGAAACACTGCCCTTACCAATATCCAAAACGGAACATCAGTTAGTAAATGAGATGGATACAGGAGACTCTTACTGGTCCTTCTAGACCATTGGATGGTCACTCATTTCCTCTCTGCTTGCACACTCCTCACCTGTGTTGTGACCACTTCCCTAAACATGCTTTCAATTTTGTGAAGACATGGCTCAAGAACTCAAGCCCAGCACTCAATTCGCTGCAGCTGGTAATACATCTTGTAATTGCGGTCATTTAGAAAATGTGTTGTGACCGTAACTTGCCCTATTTCACAGGATGAGCATTCCACACAGGTGAGCTGCCTTGAAATGTGCTTGTAGAATATTTATAATAAACTGGAAACTAGAAAGTAAAATTTTATTAATCACCAGCTGCTCAATAATCAGCTCCTTCTCCTGTGCCAACATCATTCTTTATTCTGATATTGAAATCTGTTTGTGCTGTGCTCTCACCAATGCTTTTAATTTCAAAATCCAGCTGCCCATATCCTAATTAACAACAAATCCTGTTCCTGTGTTCATTAACTTATACTAGTTCCTAGTCCAGCAATGATGCAAATTTTAAAAATCTCATCCATTTTTACACATCCTTCCATGTCTTTGGCCCTTCTTCCCTTTCTCTATAACTACCTCAAGCCCTATGACTCAAGGTTTCTGTGCTCCTCCAATCCAGGCTTGTTGGGAATCTTCAATTGTAATTGCTCCACTATTCGTGCCAAAACCTTTGGCTAAATCGGCCTAAACTTTGAAGTTCCCTCTCAATGCCTCTTCACCTGTTCAGCTCTTTCCTTTTTTAAGGTGTGCCTAAAACCAACAATTTGACCAAGCTTTTGAGCATCTGCTTTATGTGGCTGTGTGTCAAATTTTCTTTGACCCTGTGAGGGTCTCTTGGTATTTTCTAATTTTGTTAAAAGAACTATGTCAGTGTCGTTATTAATCTTCATTTCGGACTGGTAGGGCTGTAGGCTTTATCAATCCCACAACTACCATGTTAAAGTCTGAGTGTAGCATGTTGTCTTCACTGTTTAGCATATCATTACATCCGCACATATGAATTATGAGCAGGATCAGGCCATTCAACCTGCTCCATCATCCAGTAAGATCATGGCTTATCTGACTGTAATCTTAAATTTGCATTCCTGACTGTCCCCTTTTCCTAACAGGAATCTGTCCAGTTCTGCCTTAAAAATATTCAAGGATTCTGCTCCACTACCTTTTCAAGAACAAATTTCCAAATTCACCTGGGCTTTGGCAGAATACCTAGATTGATTCGTTTAGTGGCTGCAAAGATAATGAAAGTACAGAGAAACCTCTATTATCCGGCATTTGATTAACTGAATTTCAGATGATCTGAACAAGATCACAAGGTCCCGTTCGGGCATTTACTGAATACTCCCCACCCATGTCCTTCGGATAATCGAGGTTCTTGAAATATTCCAGAATTCACCAGATTCTGGGAGGGACCTAGCTGATTGGAAGACTGCCAAACTTCGAGAAGGGAGAAAGACAGAATGCAGAAAACTATAGACCAGTTAGCCCAACATTTGTTGTTGGGAAAATGCTCGAGTCGTTATTAAGGAAGAAATAAACAAGATATTTAAAAATGCTTAGAATAATTAAACAGAGTTAGAAATTGTAACATCAGGTTATAGTTCAACAGGTTTATTTGGAATCACTAGCTTTCAAAGCGCTGCTTCTTCATCAGGTGGTTGTGGAGCGTAATCATACGACATAGAATTTATAGCAATAGGATTGCAGTGTTATGGAATGTGATGTTAAACAAATTTAGCTTGCCTCTCGCAGAATGATCATGTTAGTTTTGGTTCCTTCATATGTAAATTACAGAACTTTTTTAAAACTTACATTCTCAAAATAGCGGTTAACAATTGTTGCCATCTCAGCTCAGATAATGCATTAAAGATGTGAAGTTAAAGACGGTGTCCCAATGTTAAGTCAGACTGATTCTATTTCTAAAGTGGGATTTACAGAATTATACATGGATTTGTACAGTTTTTGAGCAAAATAAAATATAATTCTCAGGTTTGAGGGGCGGAATGACTTATTTGTGTATGTTCTTATGAATTATGTCCCTCAAAGAGTTTCTTCTTCCTTCTCCCTGTATTAAACAATGACCCTTTGTTTTAGTTTCTCACCTAAGTGGAAACATCCTCTACACGTTTCCTATGTAAAGACCCTCCAGGATCTTGTATGTTTAGTCATTTCTTACTCTTCTAAACTCCAGTGGTTACAAGCCTACCATGTCCAACCTTTCCTCATAAGATAACCTTCTCAATCCAGTATTAGTCTGGTAAATCTTCTTTGCCTCCAAGTGCATTTACATGCTTACTTAAATAAGTTGTCCAATACAGCCAGATTTAGCTTCGTGTGCCCTACATGACTGAAATTTAACATCCCTACTTCTGTGTTGGATTCTGCTCATGATAAATGACAACATTCTTTCGCCTCCCTAATTACTTCCTGCACCTGCAAGTACCTTCACTACCTTTTGGAATTCATCCATAACAGCACCCAGAACCGCCTGCATTCCAGAGTTCTGTAATATATCAACATTTAAATAATACTTCCTGCTAAAACAGACAGACAATTTCAAGTTTTTCAATATCATACTGCATTGGCTAGATCTTTGGCTACTTATTTAACTATCTATAACTTTTTTGGCTTCCTTATGTTTTCTTTACAATTTACTTCCTTATCTCTTTTTGTGTTTTAACCAACTTGGTAACTATACCTCTGTCCCTTCATCGGAGATGAACTGTAAACAGTTTAGGGCCCAGTATTGATCCCTGTGGCATATTCCTCATTACATCTTGCCAAGCTGGAACAAACCCATTTTTGCCTGTCGCTATTGGCAATTATCCACTACATTATTACTAGGTCACCACACCATAAGCTTTTAAACTTCCAAAATGACCTCTTATGTGGCACCAATTAAATGCCTTCTGGAAATCTGAGTACAGGTCATCTGTCGATTCCTCTTTATTCACAGCATGTGTAACCTCCTCCATCAGATTGGTCAAACACAATTTCCCTTTTACAAGCCAGACTGATTCTGCCCGATTGTCTTGATTTTATCTCAGTAACCTTCACAAATTAATAAAGAAATTGTTATAACATTTTCTCTGTGATTGATTAGCTTAAAATCTATCTTTTGTTTCCTGCTTTCTGCCTCCCTTCCTTTTGGAATAATTACATTTGCTACTTTCCAACTTAATGGGATCATTAATTGGAAAATTAAAACTAGTGCATCAACTATTTCATTAGGTGCTTCTCTTAAGACCCCAGGATCTAATACATTAGGATCCAGAGTCCTGTTAGCCCATGGTTTCAACAATTTACTCGGTTCTACTTCTCTGGTGATTGTGATTTTCCTCATTTCTTCCATCCCTTCAATTTTCTGATTTAATTCCTGCTTCTGGGATTTTGTTTGTATCTTCTATAGTGAAAACCAATGCAAAATAATTCTTTGATTCATCTGCTATTTACATTTTACCCTCCCATGATCAATTCTCTAGTTTCACTTTTTACAGAACCAACACTCATTTTGTGAACTGTTCTTCAAATATTCACAGAAACTCTTACTATTTATTTTATGTTTCTGGTTAACTTTTTCTCACTCAAAGTTTTCCTTCTTTATTAATTTCTTGGGTTATTCTTTGCCATTTTTGTCTAAACCAAACATCTAATCTTCAACTTTACACAATTACTTACTTTTAGTTTGGCACAATCTTTGATGTTTCTAATTAGCCTCAGGTGGTGGGTCCAAGGGATTTTTCTTGCTCGTTTGTATGTACCTGTACTGTATATTCTGAAATAGTCACTTTATGTCTGCCGTTCCAAATCTACTGACTTATTCTTTCACCTAATTTGTCAATTCACTTCAGCCAGCTCTGCTTTCCTGCCCTCTTAATTTCCCTCAAGTTTAAAATAATAATCTTGGACTGACTTGTCTCTCCCTCAAACTGAATCCAAAGTTAATTCTTATTATGGTTGCTGCTGCCTAAAAGTACCTTCACAATGAGATAATTAATCCTATCGCACTGCACAATACCATGTCTAGTATGGCCTGTTCTCTGGTTGACTCCCGAACATACTGTTCAAAGAAACTGTCTGTAAACATTCGATAATCTCCTCATCAAGGCAATTTTATCATTGACTTTTCTGACGATAAAAATTTCCTCAATTATTGCTGTATATTTCTGACAAATTCACAGCATTTTTTCCTTTATGCTGCTCACTGTGTGGTTATTGTTTGGGTGCCAGTTCAGTGTTTTTAAGTTGTTCATCAAGTAACAAGTTTGTCCATCTTCAGGAATGTGTGATTCTGCTCCTCATTGAGTTTGAATTGGTCTTCTGACTTGATGGGGATGCATACATGAGGGACATTCTGGACTCTCATGTCAGAATGTCACATTTTGACTGTGTAGAGTCACCATAATCATAGGAGCATTGAAACAGTAGTAGGCTATTCAACCCCCTCTGCTTGTTCCATCACTCAATTAAAATCATGGCTGATCTGTGGCCTAACTCAAATGCATCTGTCTTTAACTCATTCATTCATATTTTTGTTACACAAAAATGTATCTGTCTCAGATTTAAAATAAACAACTGATCCTGCATCCACTGCTGTTTGTGGTAGGCAGCTCCAAAATACACCACCTTTGTGGTATAGAAATGTTTCCAAACATTCCTCCTGGTCTGTCTGGCCTTAATTCTTAGACTATGCCTCCTAATTCTAGAATCCATAATCTACTCTGTCTTTTCCTGTGAATATCACAAGACCATAAGAAAGAGGAGGAGTAGGCCCATTAAGCCTGCTGCACCATTTGATAAGATTATGGCTGATCTTTTCCTGGACTCAGCTTTACTTCGTGAAGATTGATCAAATCAGCCTTAACCTTCTAGGTTTAGAGAAAACAGGTCTAATTTGTATAGTCTCTCCTCATAATTTAACCCATGTAGTCCATGTATCATGCTTATAAACAAACCTACATTGTGCTACCTCCAAGGCTAATATGTCCTTTCTGATGGAGTACTGTGAGCAGCCAGCACACAAGTGGGGTTTAACCAGCATAACCTCTGCTTGTCTATATCTAGAAGATTAGCAATACAAAGGCCATCGTTCCATTAGCATTTTTGATTATTTTCTGCACATGTTCATGCTACGCATCTGAACCAAGTCCCTTTGGACATTCATGTATTTAACTTCTAGAAAGTTGAATAGAAAACAGCCATCTAGGAAATACCCTGATCTATCTTTCAATCCAAAATGGATAAACTCACATGTGCTTGCATTGAACCCCACATGTGCCACACTTTTGCCTATTCACTTATTCTATCAAGATCACTTTGTAATTTTATGCTATCTATACTGTCTACAGTGCAGTCTAATTTTGTGTCATCTGCAAACTTGAATATATGACTTTCTATGCCATTACCCAAATTGTTAATAAATAGTATGAACAATTGGGGCCCTAACACAGAAGACCACCACCATTCTGCCAATTTTAGTACATACCTATTATCCCTACTTTCAACTGCCAGCCACTCAATTTTCCAGCCATGTCAGTACTTTTCCCTCAATTCTGTGGGATTATCCCTTACTTAACATTCTGCTTTGTGAGATTTTATCAAATGCCTTCTGTAAATCCACATAAACAATGTCTATGGACAGTCCCCTGTCCACTACTGTAGCCACCTCTTCAATAGATTCAGCGAAGCTTAATCAGGCATGCTGGCTCTCCCTGACGAACTGAAAATTTTGCTCAATTAGCCCATTCTCGTTTATAGATTCTAACAATTTTCCCATCTACAAATGTTCGGCTAACTAGTCTACAATTACCTGATTTTCCTCTTTCACCCTTTCTAAAAAGTGTAGTGACACATTTTCAATTTTCTAATCCAGAGGGATGACTCTCCTATCTAGGGATCTCCAAGATTATAGTTAGAGTGTCAACAATGTGCTTCCCCACTTTAACGTTCTCATATGAAAACCGTCAGGTCCCAAAGATCTGTCACTATTAATTTTCTTAGTACCAATGTTTTACCTGTGTTAATTTTATTCAGCCCCTGCTCCTGATCCAAAATTGGCACTTTCAGCAAGACCTATGAGATCATTGGGCTGCTCTCTCATTGGAGGAAGACGACTGATATTGTAAGGGCCACCATGCCTCAGGTGAGGGGAGAGGTTGAGAAGGAGAGTCCTTCATAATAACCTGTTGGTGTGAGCATTGAACACTCACTGTTATCACTATTCCATATCTCTATTTTTCTGTTTCAACTTGAATAATTTATCCGCCATTGAACACCAAAGAAAAGTATATTCACAATCTGTCTCTTTTTGTGTGCTAGTGTTTAAGATTTCTAGTTTAGGTTGCTAGGTGCATTTGGCTTATAAGTTCAGCTAACATACCATTGATGTGGAAGTCCACAGCAGGAGAGTAAAACTTTTCCTCTGTGATTTGAGAAGTTGAATAGCTGGGTGAGATAGTTCCCTGTACTGACTTTCAAACATAATAAAGATGGGTCTTCTGGAGAGATCCAGTAGTTGCCACAGTGCTTCCCTGAAAAAGACAAGTCACTTGTCAAAATAACAAACAGCTCCTATGACACATCATGAAGAGAAGCAATGATCTAGTGATATTATGTCTAGACTATTAATATACAGACTCAGCTAACGATATGGGATTAGGGTTCAAATCCTGCCGTGGCAGATGGTGGAATTTGAATTCAATAAAAGTCAGGAATTAAGATGACAATGAAATTGTTGTCAATTGTCAGGAAAAACCTCTCTGATTTACTAATGTCTCCACCTGTTTGGCCTACATGCAACTCCAGACCCACATCAATGTAGATTAGATTAGAATTGACATCTGTTTAGATTAGATTAGATTACTTACAGTGTGGAAACAGGCCCTTCAGCCCAACAAGTCCACACCGACCCACCTAAGCACAACCTACCCAGACCTACCCATTCCCCTACATTTACCCCTTTACCTAACACTACGGGCAATTTAGCATGGCTAATTCACCTAACCTGCACATTTTTGGACTGTGGGAGGAAACCGGAGCACCCGGAGGAAACCCACGCAGACATGGGGAGAATGTGTAAACTCCACACAGTCAGTCGCCTGAGGTGAGAATTGAACACGGGTCTCTGGCTCTGTGAGGCCGCAGTGCTAGCCACTGTGCCACCCCAATGCCCTCTGGGCAATAAATATCAGCGGCACCCCCATCCCTTGAATTAAAAAAAACACATACACTAACCAATTCAACACAACAAGGACAGAACCCCCCTGGACCTCACCTTCCATCCCACCAATCTTCGTATATATTGCATCATCTTCTGCCACCTACAAATAGACCCCACCACAACAGGATATATTTTCCTTTCCACCCCTATCAGCATTTTGGACAGACGATTGCCTCTGTGACTCCTTTGTCAGATTCACGTGCCCCTCCCCCCCCCCCCCCCCCAACCTCCGAATGCCCCAAAGGGCATGTGACATAAATTTACTGCATTTCCATCAATGTCATCTACTGTATCCATTGCACACAATGTGGTGTCCTCTACATCAGGGAGTCAGGATGCCAACTTGCAGACCATTTCAGAGAACATCTCTGGGACATCCACATCAACCAACCCCACCACCCCGTGGCTGAAGACTTTTACTCCCCCTTCCACTCCACCAAGGACATGCAGATCTGGGACGTCCTCCATCGTCAAATGCTAACCACCTGGTGTCTGCATGATGAATGGCTCATCTTCTGTCTTGGTACCCTGTAACCACACAGGATTAATGTGGATTTTAGCAGTTTCCAATTCCTCCTCTCCCCGACCCAAGTGTCCACCTCGGCACCGCCTTTTTGACCTGTCCATTGTCTTTGCCATCAATTCACTCCACCCTCCTCTCCAACATATCACTTCTCCCCCACTTTCATCTGCCTATTGCATTCTCAGCTACCTTCCCCCTAGTTCCACTCCCCTTTCATTAATCTCAGCTCCCGGCCCACAAGCCTCATTCCTGATGCAGGGCTTATGCCCAAAATGTCAATTCTCCTGCTCCTCGTATGTTGCCTGACTTGCTGTGCTTTTCCAGTGCCACACTCTTGACATTAACCAATTCAGTCTTAGTTCCACCTAAAATAGTCATCTATATGCATTACACACAGTTTTACAAGAGATCCAGAACACATCAAGTGATTCATTTATATTTTGACATTTCTTACACAAATTTTCACATGGCTATATGAATACATCATTCTCCATCATCCTTAACTTTTTCTCAGCTCAATAATGTAGAAAATACCTAAAGTTCAGCCTGCACCAGTCCTGTTCCAGGTATGATTTGGATAGCACTACAATCAGACGACGGCAGCGACTAATGTTCATTATCAGTTCTGCCGAGGGCTCTAGATCAAGACAGAAACAGTAGTGAAAAGTAAAAACTAGTGAAGAAGTTTGAAGGAGTGGTACATCACAGTAACTGATTGGAGCATAAAAATTTATAACAAGAAGATTCTATTCAAATAAGTCTATGTAACAACTATGTTGATTCAGATGTGTATTAGTCCTGCAGTGCAGATTCTAAACATTTCCTCCTGACCCCATCAAGTGTCAGTTATTTCAGTTATTCTAATCATTCATTTTTATTTAATTCTAATTACACAACATGACTACATCAATAGTTCTGAAGATTTCTACAACCAGTATTTGAAAGGAATTTGGAGTTGGAAAATTGAAATTACTTTGTTGCAACTGTCTCAGGCTCAATGCCCATAAATGAAGCTTAAGATTAGATTACTTAGATTAGATTACTTACAGTGTGGAAACAGGCCCTTCGGCCCAACAAGTCCACACTGACCCGCCGAAGCGAAACCCACCCATACCCCTACCCCTACTCCTACATTTGCCCCTTAACTAACACTACAGGCAATTTAGCATGGCCAATTCACCTGACCTGCACATCTTTGGACTGTGGGAGGAAACCGGAGCACCCGGAGGAAACCCACGCAGACACGGGGAGAACGTGCAAACTCCACACAATCAGTCGCCTGAGGCGGGAGTTGAACTGGGTCTCTGGCGCTGTGAGGCAGCAGTGCTAACCACTATGCCACCGTGCCTTAAGTTTAATAAATTTGCCTTAATATATAAACCAATGGAATATTCAATTAATTACTACTCAGTAAATAATACTTCGGTTTTAAAGACTTTGAGGTTGTAGAAAGAACTGAAGACTGAGAAATGTTAGCAGCTCTAGAACACCCTATTTGGTGACAGCAAAGATCATGGTACCACAGTTTCAGGTCTGAATATTCTCTGATAGGAACAGGCAAACTCAGCCAAGTGTCCCATTCCTGATCAATAGTTGATGACTCTTGCTGCAATTCCAAAAAGATGGACTGATTCCAACTTAGATGCGCTCAACTGTCAAGTTACCAGCCGACTCTCCCTGTCCAATTCCACTCAATGAAAATGGACGCTTTTGGAGGGGGTGGGGGGCAGGGGGAGTACTTGTGACAACGAAATGGTACTTTATTCCAAAATGTCAAGTAATATTATTGCCCCCAAACCATGTAACCCATGATTGACTGTATACTATGTTTGATACCGACAGTCTGTTATGCCTCATGTACTGGGTCTCCTGATTAGTAAAGAAAAAGGCACCTGATCCTGGAAGAATGTCACAATCATCCAAGTGTAACTTGTATCCATATTTGTTCTCCAGATGTGGCTTCAGGATGAAGTTGACAAATTTGCGGTCATCATCAGCAGACACATAGGATATATAAGCATCATATAACTTCCCATCTGGGAAGAGAAAAATTATTAGAAGGGATTTACATTTCTGCTCTTCCAATAAAACAGACTAAGAACTGAGAGTTTGTCTCACAGTCATTATTTGCTAGTTTTCTTACAATATGTAGACAGTGTCAGTCTTACATTCATCTGACAATAAATAAGGTCCAATCAGATTTGAGAAACAACTCACTGAACATGCTCCCACTGTCAAAAGATACAACTTCAACCAATCCCCACTCTTATGCAAAACTGTGGAACTGCAAGGAGAAAGACTTATTACTAAACACAATGATTTACCAGAAGGTAAATAATTTCACAGCAAGGAATTCAATACTGATAGTAAATTCTGTTTTTTTGTCACATGGGTTCCTGCAAAGCACCGACGATCAGGACCCAAGGAGCTGTTTACAAGTGAAGCTGATTGGTTCTCAGCTAACAAAGCAGGTTGGAACTGGAAACAACTTACAGATCACAGACACACAGAAACAGAAAGATACAGAACATGCATTATTGTTCTTCACAACAGAAGCTGGTGATTCTCTGAATTAAAATAAAACTCAGTTTAAACTTAAAGAAAACCAATTAACTTTCGTGCAGCAGTTGCTGAGCTGTGACTTTTGAATCAATAAATAAGACATTTTCCAAGTGAGTCAAAGAACAAAGAAAATTACAGCACAGGAACAGGCCCTATGGTCCTCCAAGCCTGCGCCGATCCAGATCTCTATCTAAATCTGATACCTATTTTCTAAAAATCTGTAACCCTTTACTCCCTGCCCATTCATGTATCTGTCTAGAATACATCTTAGATGACACTATCATTCCCATCTCTACAGCCTCCACTGGCAATGCGTACCAGGCATCGACCACCCTCTACATAAAGAATTTTTCACACACATCTCCCCTAAACTTTTCCCCTCTCACTCTGAACTTGTGACCCACTAGTAATTGAGTCCTCCACTATGGGAAAAACATTTCTTGCTATCCACCCTGTCTACACCTCTCATGATCTTTTAGGCCTCAATCAGGTCCCTCCCCAACCTCCCTTCCAATGAAAATAATCCTAATCTACTCAACCTCTCCTCATAGCTGCACCCTCCGTACCAGGCAACGTCCTGGTGAACTTCCTCTGCACCCTCAACAAAGCATTCACATCTTTTTGGTAATGTGACAACCAGAACTGTATGCAGTATTCCAAATGGGACTGAACCAAAGTCTTATACAACTGTAACATTACCTCCAACTCTTGTACTCAATACCCCGTCCGATGAAGGAAAGCATGCCGTATGCCTTCTTGACCACTCTACTGACCTGTGTGGCCACCTTTAGGGAATAATGGACCTCAACACCTAGATATCTCAGTTCCTCAATTTTCCCCAGGACGTTTCTGATTTACTATATAGTTTGTTCTTGAATTGGATCTTCCAAAATGCATCATCTCACATTTGTCCAGATTGAACTCCATTCGCCATTTCTCTGCCCAACTCTCCAATCTGCTGTATTCTCTGACAGTCCCCTTCATTATCTGCTACTTCACCAATCTTTGTGTCATCTGCAAACTTACTAATGGTAAATCATTTATTTATTTCGCAACCAACGGTAGTCCTAGCACGGATCCCAGTGGAACACCACTGGTCACAGGTTTCCATTTTGAGAAGCTCCCTTCCATTACTACTCTGTCTCTTGTTGCCCAACCAGTTCTCTATTCATCTACCTAGAACACTCTGTACCCCATACGACTTCGACCTTCATCAGCCTGCAATGGAGAACTTTATCAAAAGCCTTACTAACGTCCATGTATATGACATGAACATCCCTTCCCTCATAAATCAACTTTGTCACCTCTTCAAAGAATTCTATTAGGTTTGTAAGACATGACCTTCCCTGCATAAAACCATGCTGCCCATCACTGATAAGCTCATTTTCTTCCAAATGAGAATATATTCTAACCCTCAGTATCTTCTCCAATAGCTTCCCTGATGTCAGGCTCACAGGTCTGAAATTACCTGGATTATCCTTGCTACCCATCTTAAACAAGGGGACAACATTAGCAATTCTCCAGTCTTCTGACACCTCTCCAATGTTCAAGGATGCTGCAAAGATATCTGTTAAAGCCCCAGCTATTTCCTCTCTCGCTTCCCTCAGTAACCTGGGATAGATCCCCTCCAGACCTAGGGACCTGTCCACCTTAATGCCTTTTAGAATACCCAACATTTCCTCCCTTCTTATGCCAATGTGACCAAGAGTAATCAAAGGTCTATCCCTAACCTCAACATCCGCCATGTTTCTTCTTTGGTGAATACCATTGCAAAGTACACATTAAGAATCTCATCCATTTTCTCTAACTCCATGCATGTCTTTCCTCCTTTGTCCTGGAGTGGGCTAACCCTTTCCCTAGTTACCCTCTTGCTCCTTATGTATGAAAAAAAAGGCTTTGGGGTTTCCCTTAACCCTACTTGCTAAGGATATCTCATGACCCCTTTTAGTCCTCTTAATTCCTCATTTCAGATTGGTCCTACATTCTTCCAAAGCTTTGTCAGACTTCAGTCACCTAGACCTTTTGTACGCATCCTTTTTCTTCTTAGCTAGTCTCACAATTTCATCTGTCATCTATGGTTCCCTAATCTTGCCGTTTCTATCCTTTATTTCCATAGGAACATATCTCTTATGAACTCTAACCAACCTCTCTTTCAAAGCGTCCCACATATTGAATGTGGATTTCCCTTCAAATAGCTGCTCCCAATCTACATTCCCCAGTGCCTGTTGAACTTTGGTATAGTTGGCCTTCCCAAAATGTAGCACTCTTCCTTTAGGACCACTCTCATATTTGTCCACGAGTATTCTAAAACTTATGGAATTGTGATCACTTTTCCCAAAGTAATTCCCTACTGAAACTTCAACCACCTGGCCGGGCTCATTTTCCAACACCAGGTCCAGTATAGCCCCTTCCAGAGTTGGACTATCTACATATTACTCCAGAAAATCCTCCTGCATGCTCCTTACAAATTCTGCTCCATCTAGACCTCCAACAGTCAATGTTGGGAAAATTAAAATCTATCACCACCACCCTGTTGCTCCTACATCTTTGTGATCTCTTTACATATTTGTACCTCTATCTCATGTTCATTGTTGGGAGGCCTGTAGTACAGTCCCAAAATTGTTACTGCACCCTTCCTATTTCTGAGCTCTGTCCATATTATCTCACTGCTCGAATCTTCCAAAGTGCCCTCCTTCAGCACAGCTTATTTGACCAGTAATGCAACTTCTCCAGCCCTTTTACCTCCCTCACTATCCTGCCTGAAGAATCAATATCCTGCGATATTTAGTTACCAATCATGCCCTTCCCTCAACTAAGTCTCAGTAATGGCAGTAACATCATACTCTCAGGTACTATTCCAAGCCCTAAGGTCATCTGCCTTACCTACTGTACTTCATGCATTAAAACAAATGCACCTCAGGCCACCGGTCCCTCTACTCCCTGCCTACTCTTCCCTTTTGTCATACGGATTTCATTATCTAGTTCCTTACAGGCTTTAATTAGTCCCTCCTTCCTGTTCACTAACCTCCTCATTTGGTTCCCATTCCCCTGCCACATTAGTTTAAACCCTCCCCTACAGCATTAGCAAAAGTAACCCCAAGGACATTGGTTCCAGTCCGGCCCAGGTGTAGACCATACAATTTGGAATAGTTCCACTTCCCCCAGAACGGATCACAATGTCCAAGAAATCTGAACTCCTCCCTCCTGCACCATCTCTCAAGCCACACATCCTGCTTATTCTGTCATTCCTACTCAGACTAGCGCATGGCACTGGTAGCAATCCTGAGATTACTACCTCTGAAGTCCTACGTTTTAACTTGCTTCCTAACTCCTTAAATTCTTCTGTAGGACCTCATCATGTTTTTTACCTGGTGGAAAGTCAGTTGCTTTACACTTCTTAAAAAAAAAACATCAGTAGGAGCTTCTCATGAAAGACAACTAAACATCAATTGCTTAGCTAGCAAAAACAGGATCATTGCAACATCAAGATCAGGAAAAAAAGACCACTGAACTGACTTTCCAGTTTTTTTTCTACCTCCGCCAAGAGTTCCAGGAAATGTTCTGAGAACCTGGGTTCAAATCCCACCATGGCTGATGGGGGAAATATGAATTCAATAATAATCTGGAAATAAGAGTCAATGATAACCATAACACCATTGGTGGTTCTCAGGAAAAAATCTATGATTCACAGTATCCTTTAGGTAAGGAAACCTGTTGCCCTTACCTGGTCAGGACTACATGTGACCCACAGCAATATTGGTGACTTAACTGCCCTCTGGACAATTAGGGATGGGCAATAAATGCTAGTGAAGCCCACATATACAGTCAGGCGTAGACAGAAAATAAACTAGTGCTATAGATGGAGGGAAAAAAGTGAGGTCTGCAGATGCTGGAGATCAGAGCTGAAAATGTGTTGCTGGTTAAAGCACAGCAGGTTAGGCAGCATCCAAGGAACAGGAAATTCGACGTTTCGGGCCAGAGCCCTTCATCAGGATGAAGGGCTCTGGCCTGAAATGTCGAATTTCCTGTTCCTTGGATGTTGCCTAACCTGCTGTGCTTTAACCAGCAACACATTTTCAGCTATAGATGGAGGGAATAAAGTGCTGGGGAAACTATTCAATGGCACTAATCCTCAGGATCTAATAGATATACCTTTTGTTTCCAAATCCATTCACTTCTGATCTTTTCCTTCAGGTGCTTTACCTTCTTCACACAGAAGCACAGAGCAACTGGTTCACAAATTATAAAATATCTAACCTATTGTTTATAAGCAACTTACAATTGACTTTCTTTAGCTTCAGGTCTTTCAAAGGAGAGGTAAAGAGATACCACCTCCACTTCCAGAATTCCAAGCACTTCTCACTGTATCACTCAGAGCCACAAAAGTTGTTCAGCTATCCTGAGATTTGTTGTCAGGTTGATAATGTTTGTCATCCACAACTGGTCACACTTCCACAAATGAACCAGTAACTTGTTGCCTGTTGAATCTCACTTTGCATACACTGCTTGATGCTGGGCCATCTACAAACAGCTTGCTCCACTGCTTGAATAAAGCAGTAGTGATGTGACTTACAACTATTTTCTGTAATTTGCTCTCAAACTACAGCAATTGCTTGCTTAATCCTTTGTTGCAAAACTGCCCTTTCCCCTATTCAGGTCCACAACCAAAAGTAAAATAAAGCAAAATAAAAACAGCCTACACTCAGACCTCTATAAGATTCTGGCACAGCCAGGTTTAAGTACTTCTCCTCAGACAGGCACAAAATTAATACACTTTTCTTAATGTATAAATTATTCGAACTTTCAACTAAAAACCACTCAGCAAATAGCATTTTGGTATTCATTATTCCGTACATAATTATCCAAATTCTTCCATCTGATAATTCATTTCCAGCTATCAAATTGTTCCAAAATTGCCAGGATATTCACTCTGTACACAACTTATTTGATTTTTCTTATTGTTTGAGTTAGGCTTTGAACAGTGGTCCTTGACATGCAAAACATTTACAGAAGGCAGATGTATTTCAACCTTTTCTGTACTGAGCATCATGAAGCACCGTGACAGAATATACAAGGGTGAAGCTGGTAAAGCACAGTACATCAGGCAGCATCCGAGGAGCAGGAGAAACAAAGTTTCAGGCATAAGTCCCTCATCTGGACTGTGAAGGGGGATGAGAGATAAATAGGAAGGTGAGGGTAATTCTGATAAGTTGGTGGGAGGGTGGAGCAGGTAGGTGGGAAGGAAGATAAGACCATAAGACATCGGAGTGGAATTAAGGCCATTCGGCCCATCGAGTCCACTCCGCCATTCAATCATGGCTGACGGGCATTTCAACTCCACTTACCAGCATTCTCCCCGTAGCCCTTAATTCCTCGTGACATCAAGAATCTATCAATCTCTGCCTTGAAGATATTTAGCGTCCCAGCCTCCACTGCACTCTGCGGCAATGAATTCCACAGGTCCACCACTCTCTGGCTGAAGAAATGTCTCTGCATTTCTGTTCTGAATTGACCCCCTCTAATTCTAAGGCTGTGTCCACGGGTCCTAGTCTCCTCGCCTAACGGAAACAATTTCCTAGTGTCCACACTTTCCAAGCCATGTATTATCTTGTAAGTTTCTATTAAGTCTCCCCTTAATCTTCTAAACTCCAACGAATACAATCCCAGGATTCTCAGCCGTTCCTCGTATGTTAGACCAACCATTCCAGGGATCATCCGTGTGAATCTCCGCTGGACACGTTCCAGTGCCAGTATGTCCTTCCTGAGATGTGGGGACCAAAACTGGACACAGTACTCCAAATGGGGCCTAACCAGAGCTTTATAAAGTCTCAGTAGCACAACGGTGTTTTTATATTCCAACCCTCTTGAGATAAATGACAATATTGCATTCGCTTTCTTAATCACGGACTCAACCTGCATGTTTACCTTTAGAGAATCCTTGACTAGCACTCCCAGATCCCTTTGTACTTTGGCTTTATGAATTTTCTCACCGTTTAGAAAGTAGTCTATGCTTTTATTCTTTTTTCCAAAGTGCAAGACCTCGCATTTGCTCACGTTGAATTCCAGCCATTTTCTGGACCACTCTCCCAAACTGTCTAGATCCTTCTGCAGCCTCCCCACTTCCTCAGTACTACCTGCCTGTCCACCTAACTTCGTATCATCGGCAAACTTCGCTAGAATGCCCCCAGTCCTTTCATCCAGAAAAATGCCCCCAGTCCCTTCATCCAGATGGACAGGTAGGACAGGTGCCTCAGATACTGCCTGACCTGCTGCGGTTTTTCAGCTTCACTCTGACTCCAAATCTCCAGCATTTGTAGTCCTCGCTTTCTCCAGCGTGACAGAATAGAAATATAATTACAAGTCTGACTGCATACTTCCAGCTACTCTGTAGGCTAATGTACTACTGGATATGGCACTGAACCAGTAAGGAGATTACAGCTTCATTCTCTGATCAAGCCCTGGTAGATAATTTCAGCCAGAACAGTATTATCTGCTTCAGTGACATTGGATAATTTTCTTGTTCTTGACCAATGTTCCTGATTACTATCCACTGGGCCCTACCGAAATGTGTATGCAAGAGTTTTATGGAATTTGGCTGTTGCAATGCCATAATAAAGTGCTTTGTTAACACTCGATGTATAATGGCACAACTGAAGAACAGCTATTTAGAAGAAACTGGGGGCTGGTGGGTAAGGAGGTCAAAATCTACACCACCAAGAGCTCATGCTTACAGAGTGGAGGGAGAGAACATTGATCAATTATAAATCAGGCACTAACACTAAGGAGGTCAGACAGAATGTGGTGAAAGGTACTTAATATTGTAGCATGGAGACTGGTTATCGGAACTAACAAAAAAGGTCATCGACCTGAAACATCATGTTGGTAACCTTCCAAACAGACACCACCTCACCGGCTGAACATTTCCAACTATTTTCTATTTGTACTTCAGATTTCCAATGATAAGCATTTGCTTCCAGCAGGTTATTTTTCTTGAAATGGCAACTATTATTCAGTTACATTTAGTTTAGCGATGGAAAGGGATAAGTCCATGTCACAGATCAAGAGCTATCGATGGGGCAAGGGCAATTATATAATGCGATTAGGCAAGAATTAAGATGCATAGAATGGGGTAGCAAAATGCAGGGGATGCAGACAACGGAAATGTGGAGTTGGTTTAAGGAACAGATATTGCGGGTCCTTGATAGGCCTGTCAAGCACAGGATGTTTATCCTTAGATAAGCACATGGATGATTTTGGGATAATGTAGGGGGACGAGCTGAGAATAGTTCACAGGTCGGCGCAACATCGAGGGCTGAAGGGCCTGTTCTGCGCTACATTGTTCTATGTTCTGTAGTGAAAACTCCCATGATATAAGAAACTGGTCATGGATATTGTGGTACTGAAGAATCTTACTGACCTTCTTTTTAAAAGCAGCCAACTATTATACACAAACGTTACATTTCTTAAACACAGTGGTATTAGAATACAGCAGAGAGCGACATCCTTCTGGTAGCATGTCATGGTCCCAGTGATCCCAAGGCAAGACGGAGTATGGGATATTTATTCCCTCATGTCACATGCTATAATGTCCTTTAAAGGTATGCTCCCAAAACTGGAGTGACACATAGCACAACATCCAATATTATCAGGAATTTCCTTTTGAATTTGATTTTTCCAGATATTCGAAGAAGAATTGCTGATGCATTAGGATTATTCTCAAGTTTTCATTATCAAAGAACCTGAAGGAAAAAAAAAGACTCACCATTCATTTCAAATTCACCATATTTATTTCTGTACCACAGCTGCAGATCCAGTCGGCACTTCACATACAGTAATCCAGCCAGGAGCAATGCAAATAGCACCAGGAGAGCACCCAGTACTGCTGGCACGTGGCTGGCATTATCTACAACCAGGAGAAACACAGTAGGTAATAGGCATTCTTACATTAAGTGGCTATGATGTGGAGGAGCAGGTGTTGGACTGGGGTGGACAAACTTAAAAATCACACAACATCAGGTTATAGTACAACAGGTTTATTTGGAAGCATAGCTTTCAGAGCTACCTGATGAAGGAACAGCTAGTGCTTCCAAATAAACCTGTTGGACTATAACCTGGTGTTGAGATTTTTAATATTAACTGGCTCGAAGAAGCTCTATAAATAAAATGGGTACTTCGCGATCTCATTTCTCAGCACACCCAGAATGAAAAATTTGGCAGCTTTCCAGATACTGACCCTCCGTAGCAGTGGGGCTGTGTTGTTTAAAATACATTTCATTGTTGTAGAACGTTTATTGATCAAGTTGAGGAACAAAAGTCTAAAGGATGGGTACTTTCCAATAACAGGCATTGTTAGAATCATGCACTTCCAACTCTGGAACAGTTAAGTTCTTCTATCTGTATCAAGCACATACCTTAAGACACACAAACCAATAGGTCTTATATCCATCAGAAAGAACAAAATTGGTATTTAGTTTCATGATGACGAAGCTTCTATTTTACATAGTTAGTATAGAATAAGTAATGAAATGGAAATAGGTGTGTTGATTAGGAACAGTCATGGATTTCTGAAGGAAAATCCAGTATGACTAACTTGCTGGAGTTTTTGAGAAGTAACAGGAAGGTCTGATGAGGGTTAATCTGTTGATATTGTTACATCGACTTCCAGAAGGCATTTGTTGTAATACAGACCTGTGAGGAATGTTACAGGCCATGGAATAAAAAGGGACAGTACCAACATGAATACATGTTGGTTGAGTGATAGGAAACAGAGTTGTGGTCAATAGAGTTTTTTCCCCCCCCTAGCTGCAGGAGTGGGTGGATAGGAGGCACATGAGATTCAATGTAGAAAGCTGCGAGATGCTGCCTTTGGTAGGAAGAACATTTAAAGGCAATATAAAATAGGGAGATACAAGTCTGGGGTGGGGGGGGGGGGGGGTGCAGGAGTAGAGAGGCTTAAATGTATGGGCATAGATCATTGCAACTGGCAGTTCAGATGGAGAGGGCAGTTAACAAAATATATAGTACCCTTGGTTTTATGAACAGGAGTATAGAGTACTTCCTTTAGACCAAAGAGGTAGCCATGGGCACTTGCATGGGCCCCAACTACGCCTGCCTCTTCATCAGGTACAAGCAGAAAATGTGTTGCTGGCAAAGCGCAGCAGGTCAAGCAGCATTCAAGGAGGAGGAGAATCGATGTTTCGGGCATGTGCCCTTCTTCATGCCCGAAACGTCGATTCTCCTGCTCCTTGGATGCTGCCTGACCCTTCTTGGATGCGGCCTGACCTGCTGCGCTTTTCCAGCAACACATTTTCAGCTTTAAACCTCCAGCATCTGCAGTCCTCACTTTCTCCTCTTCATCAGGTACGTGGAACTGTCCATCTTCCATAGTTACACTGGTACTATTCCCCAACTTTTTCTCTGCTACATTGATGGTGGTCTCCTTCCTATCAGAAGGATGTTGTGAAACTTGAAAGGGTTCAGAAAAGGTTTATAAGGATGTTGCCAGAGTTGGAGGATTTGAGCTATAGGGAGAGGCTGAATAAGCTGGGGCTGTTTTCCCTGGAGCGTCGGAGGCTGACCTTTTAGAGGTTTACAAAATCAGGATGGGCATGGATAGGATAAATAAACTAAGTCTTTTCCCTGGGAGGAGGGAGTCCAGAACTAGAAGGCATGGGATTAGAGTGAGAAGGGAAAAAAGTTAAAAGGGACCTAAGAGGCAACTTTCTCCACACAGATGGTTGTGTGTGTATAGAATGAGCTGCCAGAGGAAGTGGTGGATGCTGGTACAATTACAACAACATTTAAAAGGTCTTTGGATGGGTATAAATGAAAAGGGGTTATAGGGATATGGACCACGCACTGGCAAATGGGACGAGATTAGGTTAGGATATCTGTTCGGCATGGAAAAGTTGGATCATAGGGTCTGTTTCCATGCTGTACATCTCTATGACTCTATCACTGTATCGCCACCACCTCGTGCTCCCATGAGAAGATTGAACAGTTCATCAACTTCATGAACACCATCCACCCTGACCTCAAGTTAAACTGGACAGTCTGTAAAAATGCTATCCCTTATTCCTAATTCCTCCACCTCTTCCACATCTGCTCCCATTAAGAGTAATTCCATTGCAGAACATCCCAGATGGCCTCCTACTTCAAGGAACACTATTTCCCCTCCCACGTGGTCAACAATGCCCTCCAGCTCATCTCCTCCACTTCCTGCACCACCACCCTTGATCCCCACCTCTCCAAATGCAAGGGTAGAACCCCCCCCCCCGGTCCTCAGCTTCCACCCCACCAATCTCTGGATACAACGTGTCATCCTCTGCCAATTTTACCACCTGTCAGACCCCACCACCAGAGATATATTACCTTCATGACCTCTATCAGTATTCCAGAGACTATTCACTCCAAGATTCCCTCATTTAGGTCCACACACCCCACCAACTCACTCTCCATTCCTGGCACTTGCCCTGAGACAGCAAAAGGTGCAAAGCCTGTGCCTACACACCACCTCCCTCAGCTCCATCCAAGACCCCAAAAGATCCTTCTCCATCCGGCAGTGATTTTCCTGCACATCCGAACACCTCATCTACTGCATCCATTACTCTTGAAGTGGTCTCCTCTACATTGGGGAGACAGGACACCAACTTGCTGATGTTTCAGAGAAGATCTCTGGGGGACACGCACTAAACAACCCCACCGCCCTATGGCTGACCGCTTCAATTTCCCCTACCTCTCTGCCAAGGACATGCAAGTCCTGGGCTTCCTCCACCACCAAGTCCTAGGCACCCAGCACCTGGAGGAAAAACGCCTCATCTTCTGCCTTACGACCCTCCAACCATACAGCATCAGTGTTGATTTCACCAGTTTCCTCATCTCCCCTCCCTCCACCTTATCCCAGATCCATCCCTCCAACTTGGCACTGCCCTCTTGAACTCTTCTACCTGTCCATCTTCCTTCTCACCTATCTGCTTCAACCTATCATATTCATCCCCCACCTTCATCTACCTATGCCCTTCCAAGCGCCCTTCCCCGCCCAGCCCCTTCCTATTTATGTCTCTGCCCCCTTGCCTGCCTACTCCCCCCGCCCCCCTGCCCCTCGTCTTAGAAAAAGACTAAGAAGAGATTGGATATAGATTTAAAATCATGAGCAGATTGGATAGAGCAGATCTGAAGAAGCTCTTGCTGCTCATAAAAGCAACAAGAATAAGCAGGCATAGGTTTAAAGTGAGTTGCAAAATGAACAAATGTGATGCAAGTAAAACATTTTCACAGAGTATGTCATTTGTGTACAGAATGCACTGCCAGGAAATATGGTGGAAATTGTTTCAAATGAGACATTTGAGAAGGCATTGGACAATTATTTGGATAGAAATAATGAGCAAGGTTACAGGGAAAAGCAGGAGATCCCACTATGGAATGACGCTTATATGAAGAGCTGATGCAGACATGGATAGAATGGATTCCTCTGTGCCATAACAGTTGTGATTAATATTGACACTAGCCATAGTCTCACAATGACTCACAATCTCTTTGTAATGTGAAGGTTGCTGATCCTTTTCTAATGAAGCAGGCGAAGATTCCATAGTCACTCTCGCCCATCATGCTGATGTTCAGAAGACTAGAGAGAAATTTCTCTGAAGCATTATGATTAAACCTGGTGAACAAGGATACAGAAAAGACACCATTACATTATCTAATGCAGAGTCTAACATCAATCTTGCCACTGGTCCTTTCATCCTCAGCTGCACATCTGTATTTGACTCACTACAATGGAATATCATATGCTGCCTCCCCAGGGCTTCTACAATGATAATTTCAAATGTTACCATGTTCCTTTATCATTCACAAAAACAGTTTTCATTTGTCCCTAGCGTTAACTCACAGGTGGAACTCTTCCTTCTTCAGTTAGAAAGCTATGAGTTCATATCCCATTCCTGGATTTGACCATATTCTCTCTGGGTCAGTGTGGCATTGGTGGAGCGTCACCTTTCAAAATACTTCTCACATGACAGAATCATGAAACAATACAGTACAGGTGGAGATATATCAAGATACCAAATCTTTGTCTGACATGTGGAGATAAATGTACATAGTACTATTTGAAGTTCAGGTAAAGTCTGCTTAGTGTTTATCAACTGAAAAGCAGGAAAATATATTATCTGACCATTTATTTTACCTTTGACTATGTGATTGTATTGGGTGGGAATTGGATGCTGTGTCTATCTACAAAATAACAACTGCTTCATTTCAATTCAATGGCAATGAAGCACTGAGGAACCAAGTCTTGTATCATCCTAATCTTTGCTTCAAAGCCCATCATATTTCTACATTCTTACCTCTGTTCAGCTCTGTCCATTTCACTCCACTTTGTTGAAACTGAATCCACACCCTGCCTTTAAATTTACCCCCACCACTGCTGGAACTCTCATCCATACCTTTCCCATCTCTAGACATCTTACTGGAGAAACAACCATTAATTCTTTTTCATTTAAAGTTGAGGGGAAATTTTATTCTTGCATTGGGACAATTCTAGATAACTTCATCATGTGGATCTGTAATATAATATTGGGAAGCAGATTTTAAACTGGGCTAACCTGCAGGTAAACAAATTTTGAGAATTAATTGTTTCCCATTCAGGTTGTGAACCTTTCACACTCAGCATGTCCAATACATGTAGCCAATTGCATTGTGCTGATTGGGTGAGGAATGCTGGTACTCAGATCAGGAAATTTTTAGGTCGGGTAGTTATGTTCAATAGCCCAGAAAATAATGGTCCATTGTAATGCTTTGGCAACTAATTTATTACAGGCCAGAGATTGAGTTTAATCTGTACACTTCAGTGGCATACTAGGTATTTATTTACTGGGAAACCTAGGTCAGATTTCTTTTTAGAAATATAAATGTTTAAGAGTTGCAGCATAACACTGAAATCTGGGTGTATCATAGAAAGACTACAATAAGGTAGAATTACAAACTTCAGATATCAAAGAATTGGAAGCTGATGACTGAATTAGAATGAATTAAAATGTAGTTCTTAAACGAGAAGGTAATTTTGTGAGGGTACGGTGGGGGTTCCAGCAATTGACAAGGGGCATAGCAGGTAGTTGTTCACTAAAAAATACTTCACAATATTAGATTCGGAAGGTAGGTAAATAAAAGTATTTGTCAACATTTTTTCTTGAAGTGGTTTGCTATCAAGTCAGAACCTCTCATCAGTCATTATTTTGATGTACATAAACAGACAGTATGTTTGAACAATTCCAATGAACGCAATATCAAACAGTTTATTCTGTTAATTTGATCTAAAGAAAAGCTGGTCATTTTAGAAATGCTGACCAAGTACTTTCATGGATATAAAATGCTGCATGCCTCATGAGCATTTCCAGCACTTTACAGCAGTGTTGTCCAACACATGTAGCTTATTGCATTTTGCTTAATAAATAAAAAGTAACCGACACCATCGTTTGGTGAGTGATCTCAATACTCACATTACATGTACGTACATACTCCTAACATTTTGCATGCCTGTCTAAAATGGCTAGGTGAAAGACAGAACTTTTTTTTTAAAACTGCTGCATGGACTTTGTTAGATACTAACGGCTAGTTTTCCACCAAAATGTTGCATGACACAAGTTAAAGGGCTGGACTTCAGCACCACTGAAACAGTAACGCTGTGTGGTCAATTGTAAAGTCAGGCCAGCAGCTGGAAGTAACCCAACCAAAAATGCATACTTTCAACAGATGGGTCATAGCAAAGTGGGGACTAGTTTGGCACTGCTTGTTGTGCAAATCAGCATTTTCAGTCATCATTCCAAAGTCTAAACGTCGCTTGCAAGTGTTGAACACAATCCTATGTGGTGAACAAAAATGATAAAATTATTTCATAATTCCAAATTTTTGGTGAGAGCAAAGCTTTGCACTGAGAGGTAGCAGATGTTTGTTACACAAACATACACAACGAAGCACATTAACTTGTATTTGACCATAAAGGACCCCCACCAACTTTTACAGATGCACCATTGAAAGCATACTGTTCAGGTGCATAACAGCCTAGTATGGCAACTGCTCTGCCCAGGACTATAAGAAACTACAGAAGGTTATGTGCACAGCTCAGACCATCACGGAAGCCAACCTCCCATCTATAAACTCCATTTACTAGTACCATTGCTGCAGAAAGCCTGCCAACATCATCAAAGACTCATTACCCAGCTAGGTAATGCCCTCCTACAACCTCTTCTGTCAGGCAGAAGATACAGAAGCTTGAACACGTTAGCAGGTTCAAGGGCAGCTTCTTCCCTGCCGTAATTAGACTGAAGAATGTACTCTCTGACTTCAAATAATGTTGATCTTGCCTTGTGCACAGTGTAACCTGCATACCTTATTCTATCCAAGATTTTTTTTTCACCACATGATCTGTATGTCCTTGCTTATTGTGGTCTGCCTGTACTGCTCACAAACAAAGCTTTTCACTCTACTTTAGGTACATGTGACAAGAAATCAAATCAAATCATTGCTGAGAGCTCATCTGATAGTGGGAGATGGATTGGGAAGTTAAACTAATAGTGGAGATTAATCCTGCCTCAGAGCTATTGTTCTGTATGATTAATGTGGGGAGACAGGAAGGCCTAAGCAACAATGCCACATTAACTCCATATATTATGCTGAAGATGGAATTATAAATTGGTAGAGTTATTACCTGGTCTCCTCAGTGGAGATGTATTTACTACTGTTCATGATCACATGTCCATCTTTACTCCACTCGATGTTTGAGTCACACCAGTTGAACTTCTGGTCATAGAGTAGCTTCACTGTACAATTCAACACCATCCAAAAGCCAACAGGCAGAAAGTAAGTCTGATTTCCAGAAGGAGACAGGAATGTGGGAGCTACAGTACAGCGACTATCTAAACAAAGACAAAAACACATTACTGCACAAAAGCCGTTACTTCATCGTGGGGATTTAGAATACCTTTTCACAAAAGAGGGGGATCTGCATGATGTCTTTTATAGGAAGAGGACAGGCACTTCCGTGGGCTAGCATGCAGCCAAGCCAGGAACAGCCTTATGATTTACCATCAAGCACAAAAAAATTAACTAACAAATGAAAAATAATGAACAAAAATAAAATCTGTACTTCTGCCATTTTTGCACAAAGAATCAATTTAACGGTTCTCTTCATTTTCTGCATGTATATTTCCTAGCTAATTTACCTGCAGCCCTAAGTGCTACATAGATTATCACCCGAGCTCATGTGTGTTTATGCTAAATAATTAAAGGAAGTATAATGATTCAATTGTTAACATTCAGTTTAAACATGAACTACATGGTAGAACAACCTAAAAAAAAGTGTGATCTTGAAAAAGAGAGATTCACTTATTCCCACTCTTCTTTTCTAAAAAGCACACTCAATTTTCACAGTACAATAGTAGTCAATAATACAACAAAGACAATCAAGCAAACTTGAAGTTTAACTCCTGATCCACATTATGTTAAATTTTGTCAGGCAATACTTTACATTGTCTGATTGACATGACTATTCCTGAGATATGGAAGGGAGAAGAGATACCAAACTGGTCTCCTGCTCCTACTTATTATACAGTGCTGTGGCTAGAAAGTGATTGTGTAGATGTTAGATGAGGGTATGTGGTTCAGACATAAAATTTTCCAAGGTCAAATATTTGGTCTGGCAACTTGAATACTTTTATTATTCAGTCAGGAGAAGTGGGCTGCACTTTTTGGGCCAACATTTATTGGATGGTGCCAGTTTCTTGACAGTTGCTACACTCATCTAGGTAAGGGAAAGTACTTCACAGTCCTGACTTCTGCCTTGTAAATAGTGGACAGGAAGTGAGTTATTCATAAGAGGACTCCAAGCCTCTGACATGCTTTTCTAGTTACAGTATTTATATGATTAACTTGAAATTGAACTAACTAATGATACCTTTTAACATGTTGATACTCAAAGATTCAGCAGTGGTAACACAACTGAAAGTCAATGGACGACGGTCAATTTCTCCCCAGTTGGGGATGTTCGCTGCTTCGAACTTGTGTGGTTCAAATGCTCCTTGTCAGCCCAAACCTGGATAATATCCAGGTCTTGCTACATTTGGACAAAGGATGCTTCGGCATCTGTAGAGATGTGGATAGTGCCAAACACTGTGCAATCAATTGGTGAATAACATTACTTCTGACTTTATGATGGACAGAAGGTCATTGATGAAGCAACTGAACATGGTTGAGCCTAGAACACCACCTTGAGGACCTCCCACAGAGCTATCATGGGGCTGAGATGATGAATGTCCAACCACCACAACATTCTTTTTTTTAAAAAAAAATTCAGAAATGCTCTTATATACAACTGCACATCCCCACCAACCTCTCTCCCCCCCCCCCCAGTAACTCAGTGATGTTTTCAAATTGATTAATTTTCGTGCAAAGCCCATTTAAGGGCAGTAAAATAATCTTCTTTTGTTCGAGGTATGACTCCACCTAGCTGCCTTTACCAACAAGGCAGGTGTTGTCCAGGCCATCATGATTGAGGAGGAAACTCAGCTCCTGCAGGGGTTTAAATTTGATAGAGGAGACATTGAATAGACTGTCAGTATTTAAAGAGGACAAGGTGTTGGGACTGCATGAGATGCATCTAATTATACTGAAAATAGAGAGAGAGAGGAGGAATTGCAGAGGCACTGGCAATTATCTTCCAGTCTCCTGGGATTTGGGGTGGGTGACAAAGGATTGGAGAATTGCAAAAATTGCAAAGGGATACCCTTATTTTAAAGGTTTGTAAAGATCAGCCCAGCAATTATAGCCTAATTAGTTAAAGTTCAGCGGAAACTTCTGGAAACAATTGGTGGGAATAGAATTAATAATTACATGGAAAAATGTAGATTGATATTGAAGAGTCAGCATGGAATTAAGAAAAAATTATGTCTAATAACCTTCTGGAGGTTTTTTGAAGAAGTAACAGAGAAAGTTAATGAGGTGAAAGCCATTGATGTGGTGCACAAGGATATCCAAAAGGAATTTGATTGAGTGCCACACAACTAACTTCTAAGGAAAATACATTGGTTATGGAATAAAAGGAGCAGCAGCAATATGAATACCAGACTGGCTGAAGGATAGGACAGAAAACAACAGTTAATGGTTACATTTTTGGGCTGGAATATGGTTTGAAATGCAAGTCCCCAGGAGTCGTTATTGGAATCCTTGCTTTTCCTGATATACATAAGTTATCTAGATCTCAACGTGCAGATAACAATTTCAAAGTTTGCGGATGACATAAAAGTTGGAAGAATTGTAAACTGTGTGGAGGACAGTGTAGAACTTCAAAGGATATTGAACAACACTAAAATGGACACTAAAATGAAGTTCAATGAAGAGAATTGGGATAGATGATGCATTCTGGCTCGAAGAACATAAAGACAAATCTAAAATAAAGGTTACAACTCTAAAAGATGTACAGGACCAGAAAGCCCTAGGTAGACATATAGGTAATTTATTAAAGAGGTCTGGACAGGTATAACTGATACTAAATCATACAATATCGTACACTTCACAAATAGGAGTGAGCAAAACCCTCTACTGGATGGTTACTCAGCAGCAGCTCCCATCTATGTCTGGCTCCTCACACCTCCAGAAGGGAAGTAAAAAGCCCAGACCCAGAGTCTCACTTGATCCAGCCCATGAGTTTGCAGATTGTGCTTAAGTACAATTCTGCTGCTACCGATGGCTTCAGCACCTCACAATTGCTCAATCGAGATACTGGATCTATTTAAGATCCATCACCCTTCACATTTAGCCCTATAGCAGCACCACACAACACAATGGAGGGTGTCCTCAATTTGAAGACAAGGCTTCATCTCCAGAGGATTGCACAGTGTTCACTCCTATCAATACTATACTGGACTAGACAACTGCATTTTCAACAAATAGTTTGGTAAGGATGAGGTCAAGTTTGTTTTTCCTGCTTTCCCAGTTCCTTCACCACCTGTCACAGATCCAGTCAAGTATCTTTGTCCTTCAGGAGTCTGCCAGCTTGGACAGTAGGGATGCTGCTGAGTCACTCTCGGTATTGGACATTTAGGACCCCACAAGAATACAAGCACTTTTAGTGCTTCCTCCAAATAGTGTTCAACACGGTGGAGTGCTGATTTATCAGATGAGAAGGCATGGCAAATGGTAATAGAAGCAGGTTTCCTTGTCATTGAACCTATGAAGTAGAATAATAGAATCCCTACTGTGCAGAAAGAGGCCATTTGGCCCCATCAAAACTGCACCAATCCTCTGAACAGCATCTCACCTGGACCCATCCCACTACTCCATCCTCAGAAACCGGTGTGGGATTTTTAACATGTCTAACTCACCTAATAGGTCCATGTTTGACTTGATGCCATGTAATGTCAAGAGATCTGGAGTCAATGTAGATACTTCCTAGAGCAACCCTCTCCCTTCTGTATACCACTGTGCCTCCACCTCTGCTGGATCTGACAGGATATACCGAAGAATGGTGATGGAGATGTATGGAACGTTGTCTGTAAGTTATAATTCTGACAGTACGATTAGGTCAGGCTTTGGCCTGACTAATCTGTGAGAAAACTCATCCAATTTTAGCACAAGACCCCAGATATTAGGAAAAAGGAAAAGGAACTTTGCAGGATCAACTGGACCAAGTTTTCCATTGTAGTTTCCAGTGTCAAGGCTGATGACTGGTAGTTCTTTTACATTGCTTTGAGAATTTGTTGTGGTTCGATATAACTAAGTGGCTTGCTAGGTCATTTGCAGAGGACATTTAAGAGTCAACCAAATTGTGGTGGGTCTGAAGTTACATGCCCATAGAAGGCCATCAGATTTCTGCCTTCGAGGCCATTAGTGAAGCAAATGGGTTTTTAAGACAATTGATAATTGTTTCATGATGATTGTTAGACTTTAAATTCTACATTGCTTGATTTTCAATTCCAGAATCTGCTGTAATGTGATTCAAACCTTAGTTCCTAGCGTATTACTGAGGTTTTTGGTTACTCGTCCAATGACAATACCATGACATCACTACCTTGTTGGGGGGAATGGATGAAAGACTAGCAGCAGTGTGAAGAGACAAAACAAATAAAATAATTGATTCTGCAGAATAATAGCAATTCCCAACTCATTAATAAAATTATTGTAAGGTCATTGTCTCCACATTATTAACTGTGCTATTTTTTAACTCCTGAGACTGATGTTGACTCTCAGCGCAAGGCAAAAAGTCAACAAGGTTTTCAGGTGAACAAGAGTACACTAGTAACCTGATATTTCAAGGTGATTGTATTCTCCTAGTATTCAAGTGCCGAGGACAACAGGAAATGTGGAGCTGAAGCATGTGGAATCTTGCACAGTTAATCAGTGACAACTTCACATAACATATCCAGGCTCAGTGAACTGAAACAGGAATGAGAAGGTTGAATCCAGCATCTCTGATAAAAAAAAAACGATTGTTGCATCTTTAAGAAATGCAACATTACTCCAAAGGATATCAATAAGGATTTGTTTGAAGGTCACATCAATGGTAATGTAATTTGTTTTGTATAAAAACCCACTCCTCAAGTTCAGCCATGCTTACTGTGTCAGGACAGAGTTAAATTTCTTATGGAGCCTTTGTTCTTTCCACCGAATGATTGAACTATGCCCAGGAGTCATTTTGATGCACATTATTCAAATGGATACTCATTGCATTTGACATCAGGATAGTGTGCGTTATTTATCATGAGTGGACATCACAACTAAGTTGATTTCTGCCTCATTTGAGGTCCATACTTTCCAGTTGAAATCATTGGATATCAAGGAGGAGGAGGAACCTCACATTAGTTTCAGTGAGCCTGATCTTTTTTCAGACTTTAAACCAACTATTTACATGGATCTAAACACAATGCAGTCAGTATGCTGCTTGGAGAAGGGATGGAAAAAATTGCCGGAATGTTTGCAAGACCACACACAGCCCATGCAGGGAAATTACAACGGCTTCTTGTTGAGTATTCCTACATTTGGGGAGCAGGACATGTTTACATGCCATGTGCCAACAGGATCAGCTCTCAGTCTACAAACCCAGGAACAGCTTTTTCCCAGCTGCTATTAGACTGGAATGAACTCTCTAGCCTTAAATAATGCTGATCTTCCCTAACATACGTCCTGTGAAATGTAACCTGTATGCCTCTGTCCAAGTCTTTTCAATCTGTATATCCTTGCTTACTATGATCTCCTTGTATTACTTGTAAACAAAGCTTTTCACTGTATGTCAGTACATGTGACAATAAATAAATCAAATCAGTAGTAGTTTGCTACTAGCTACCAGGCCTTGTTGAAGGCACTATATCTGATTAAATGAAATACATGCACAAGAGCATCCTTTAGTTCAAGTTTTAATGGATAATTCCATGAAATTCTGTGGTCTGAACAGTGAAATCCAGATGTGTTCTGTGATGTCTACAGTAGGACATAAATCTAATGCTGGACTCATAACAGTAGAATGTAAACGTAGTCTGCCACAAGGTCAGCTCTGTGCATGACTATGTCCACCAGTGAACGAAGGTAGAGGTAATATTTATGTGCCATAGATCTCAAAATTAATAGATGAATTTCAATGAAACTTGGGAAACACGTAGGGTATGGCCCAAGGAAAAACTTAAGTTTTTAGCTAAGATGTTGATCTGAACATGGATTCTAGAGTGCTTTTTTTAAAAAAACAAAACAACATGTAAAAATGTCATATATCCTATTTTATATTGTATTTTTTTCAGAACGTCATGCATTGTCTCAGCTGCTGAGATGAAATTTGTCACAATTGTCAGAATACAGGCTGTTTTCAGAGCAAGTTATTTGATGTGGTTAGCCTGAAATCTCAAGCTCTTCATAATAACTTCTTAAATTCTTAGTTATTTTTGTTTTCAACTTTGTAGTTACAGAGCATCAACCAGGCAGAAAAATAAACCAAGAAAGACCGCTTTACAGTAATAACACCAAGTTAACGCAGCATTGAGGAGAGTGGGGGATGGAGGGCATATGCATTGTATTGAGTGCCTGCTTCTTCGTTACTGAACATCAACATCATTCTTAGTGTTTCTGGCCCATGTTTCAGTCTCAATGGATTCACACAATATTTTTTCCAAGCCCGTTATCAACTATCCCATTCAGGCACTTATGTATCTGGCACGCACTTATGACTGCCATTCACATCATAAGCAATGCATGGACATAGAGACTTCAATACTTTATGCTACCAAAAAAAAATCCTATAAAATATCATATTTTTCTCTAACATTTACAAACCTGCATTTCTTTGCAGTAGACCTCTCAAAAGACTGAAGGATGAAATATAGGAAGTTGCTTTCATCTCTCCAAACTGGTGTTCTGACTATTCATCCTCCAACTACCCATTCAAACCAATGCTCTTCCAAATCAGGTGCTGCTAAACATAAAATTTTATTTGATCCTTTTGATTTTATAAACAATTTACAACATTGAGTTGCTAATTCCTTACCTTCTATACGGAGTTGCATAGTGAAGGAGTGAAATCTCTGTCTGTTCAAGCTGACTACGCAAGTATAATTCCCAGCATCAGAGTTGTGGAGGGTATGGAATGTGAGAAATGCAGTTCCATTTGGATAGGTGCTGTTAGTTATATGTGAACTCTGGTTAATATTAAAAGGAAGGCAGTTCTTGATCCACTCAACAGTGAATTCTGAGGCAGATGGTATCCGCTGCAGCAGTTCCTTGCTCAGTGGACAAAATAAATAATGTTCCTGCTCCTGCTTTGTCCAGACATAATGGTCATAGAAGCGATCGGCATCAATACATGAGAAATCTGTTGATATATATTACAAAATGAAAGTAATGTCTTTGCCTCAGGTTTTATAAATTCTTTTACAGTTGCCTGAAACACAATTCAACTGCAACCAGATTTGATCTATTACATAAAACACCTCACCAGCTTTATCCAACTAAACTTTCAGTCATTCATCTCATTTGCATTCTGTTAACTCACCCAGGTGGACTTGTGCAACATGCTGCTCCTGCCATGTCAAAGCCATGGAGTAGCCAGACAACACCAGGCATGCCAGAGCTCCAAATGGAGCACAAACTGCGCTTGAAGAATTTTGAAGACAACAGCTGAGTGTATGAGACAGCTAATTACACTGGATTCCAGTTTTGTGCCAGATACCCAAATCTTCACATAATCAACTCAAGGCATTCTTTCTTTCAATGTTTGTGATAAGAAATCCAAGTTTTTGCCACTACATAAGAACTCCAATATTTCAATCTGAATATGCAGGAGAGCAGAGTGCATTCATCTCTAAAATCACCACAAATATTCAAGAGAACAGTACTCCTCCTCTTAAATATTAGGAATATCAAATCATTGTTTTTACATCCCACAACAAATTCAGTTTCTAAAGCACTGACTCCACCTATCTCCCTTTTTAACCTTAATGTCTTAGCTGATTTCAAGATGATCGTGTCAGTCAAAGCACATTCCCAAAAATTCCAACATCTTAACTACTGACTAACCCATGCCATAAACAAAACAATTACTAACTCTATGCACTTGTATTTTTATAATAAAATCCACTGTAATTTGTTCTGACAAAGTCAAGTTGTTTTTCCAAATAATGAAAAATAAGTAGAGAAGAATGAATTTTAAAAACTTTTGTTGGAAACAAAATTTAAAAATTAAATTAAAAATTAATTGATCAAAAAGGATGAGACGACCCCACCCATCTTCAGCTACAATCTTTTCCTAACTACAATCTGTCCTCAATTAGGGATACTGCATCAGAAATGTTAAATATGTTTTCTCTGTACAGATCCTGCCAGACTGAGTTTTTCCAGCGATTTCTGGTTTTGTCTCCAGAGAATGTGTTAGCCTAATGACAGGCGTATTCTTTAATTAAAACCTAACAGGGGACTGACAGATTGAATAGTTGGTAATAAACAATTGCTACATATCATAGAACATGAAAAGTCTGCAAAACTGTAGTAATCTACAAGTGCAAACATTTCTACAATATTGCAGGCAAATATCCACCATATATTTATTCTGAGGATAAAGGAAGAGAACAAAAAGTCAAAAGGAGGAAGAAGAGGTTTATAAAATCATGAGGGGCATGGGTGAAGCTAATAGATAAGATCATTTCTCATGGTTGCAGGGGTGGAGGGGGGGTAGTATAGAACTAGAGAACATAGGTTTACATGAGAGGGGGAAAATTTAAAAATGGATCTAAGGAGCAGCTTTTACACACAGAAGGTGATGCGTGAGGAGGTGTAGGAGGCTGGTACAATTAAAACATTTAAATGACATCTGGATGGGTATATGAATAGGAAAGGTTTAGAGGGATCTATGCCAAGTGTTGGCAAATGGTACTAGACTAATTTAGGATATCTGGTCAGCATAGAGTTGGACCAAGGGTCTGTTTCCGTGCTGTATATCTCAATGACTCCAAGTGCTTTCAGTGTAGTGGCGTAAGGGTTAACATCTAAGTCAGTCAAACCTGTCATTCTGTACACAGGCACTTTGTACCTTTCCACTACCTGGAGCCACACAGTATAAATTCAACTGAGCAGCAGGTGTTGTGTAAATACTGCTGTATCTGCCAGTTTCTGACTCATGCTCACATGATACAGCTCAGCATTTCAAGCTCCTCTCCCACTGCTCATATGTCTCACAGACTCTTCTCGACCTAAAATAGATAGATTTCCTGAAATGACAGATAGAGGTGGGAAAATAAAACAATTGAAGGTGCGGCATGGGAGAACTGCCTAAGGGCATGCAGGTGAACCGAAACTATGTAACATTGTTCCCATGGTTCTGAGAGTCAGACACAAAATGCAAGTTCCCGAACAATTGTGTACTTGTCCAGCAGGTTGAGTGTCCCCTTAGGAAGTCTCTCCAGGGCCAGCAGAACAGATTATTTGCACTGAATCTCATAATGAGAAGAAAATCCATTATCAATAGGGATATTGAATATTTAAAAAAGAACAATTTCTGAAATACAACGCATCTTAAATGGGGTCACACAATACTACAAGCTGACCAGTATTATCATTTGGGCCTGTAACCTTCAAGCACCTCCCTCCTCTCCCTCAGCAACTGCTCCCCAATTGACTGGCAACATTCTTGTAATAATATTTTGGGATGCAATTCACTCAAGCTAGGAATCTAGTTCAGTCTTTTCAACTGGATAAAAGTGCAGCAACAAACAGGAACAGTGCTGTTGTGTGATTTCTCTTAAACTTTGCAGTTAAAATAATCCAACTACAACATTAACACTTGCAATCTGACTATTGCTGCAGTATAAGCCAAAAACCATCATAAACTCTGAACAGGTCAGACAACATCTATAAAGAGAAGAAAACAGTTAAACATTTCATGTCAATCATCTTTCTTCAAAACTTGAATGTCTTCCAGTTCTGATGAAAGGTTATCGTGCTGGAAAATTAATGCTGTTTCTGTTTTTACAGATGCTGTCAGACCGCCTGCAAATTTCCAATATTTCTGGTTTTATTACATTTTATCGATCTTTGATCTCAAAGTTTCACTTTTTTTTCTATGTTCTCCTCTTTTCTCTTGAAGGTGCATAGTTTTGCAGGTATAAAGTTCCACAAAATCGAACAACCTCCTAGTACTTTATTTATATGGCCATCTATTGTGTGTAATAGATGGGTTTTGGCATGATATTATCTATATTGTACCATCTGAACAACACCTGTCTCACAGGTAGGTTTGCTTTAAGCATTGCAGTAAAGGTCAGAGGCATCAGCTCTCTACAAAGGTGGTGGCCAATTCAGGGAAAGTCTTTGAAACATTAGTGACAGCTCTTAAACTCTATTTGACCTAAAATAACTGCAGTAATTTCACATTTAAGATAAATGCTCACATACCTAAAAGTGCACCCTCCTATTCTCAAGACTGATCTTAATCATGTTTTAAACTGTATTTATATAGTTTCAGAACGCAAGTCCTTTTAACCGGATGGAAAAACATTCATGTTTTGAGTCAAAAGAGTAGCTGATTAAACCAATTTGAGCAATTCGTGACCCTTTTCCTCTCCTTCTCTATCATTCCAAAAATCTAATTGCAACTCAACTTTTGGTCATTACTGTTGATCACTTTTACTGACCTCTCATTTACTTCTTACGGTTAAACCTTGGAATTTCATGTTACACCAAAAACACAATATACACACACAAGTTGTTTTTGATCTGTAAACATTAGATTAAGAATACCAACAGTTTCTTACTCACACATTGTCTACCAAATCTGCATTCTCAGAAATATACATTCTACTCATAGGACAAATTATATTGACAATGAAAGTCCAGAAACAAATAATAGATTGATGCGGCCTATTTAATGTTGATACCAACTGATCTTACCTGGCTTTGAGGTTCCCCCTGTCTTCAGATCATTTTCTTCAGCAGTTCCAACTCTACTCAGTACACAGAGAGTCAGTGCGGTACAGAAAGTTCGAACCCACAGAAATTGCTGGCTCTTCCACATTATATCGGCGCTCTTTGAAGATTGTTATTGTTGTTTTTCGCTGTACAATACGTACCACGGGACGGATTACAAACGCAGGTGGGTATGTAGGAGAAAATAACGCACAGGTTCACTGCAATGTCCAAACTTATATCCTGGGCATTCCAAAGTATCACACACTATTCAGCAAGTATCAGGTAATGAGCACAGACTACCAGTTCATATTGAGTCTTCATTTAAACCTCAGCAACTTCTTCCAATTACATCAAAACTCAAACGTTAAAGAACGCAATAACAAACAGTTCGGTTAAAACGTAGGTATCAAAGAGTTTAACAGCCTGCTCCAATCCAACAATTAAAATCCAACCGACATTTTTTTTTACATTGGTTTCGGTTTCCCCCAGCACTAGATATGCATTTTAAATGTTATTTTTCTGGGAATTCATCAACAGGAATTAATTGCTGCCGCTTCCTCGCTGCTGCGATCGCTCGAGCCGACTGGAGCAGGTGCGCTGATTCCAGGTTCCAGGGCTCCACACGCTGGGATTGTAGTCCTGGCTGATGCATCCCAAAGCTTGAATGAACGAGGATCGGACGTAATAAGGACTACAACTCCCGACATGCACCCGCCACTTGTGCACCGGCTCAGGACACGATAGCAAAAGAGCCAGGTAAGAGGGGGCGGGGCTAAAAGGGATGAGTGGTATTGTATCCAGTGGTGATGCTGGAGTATGGTATGCTGGAGGGCTGGCGACTGGTCTCTGGAATATTGGGAACCAGGAGAATTGCTTGTAGCAATAGTAACGAGAGACAGGCGTGGATTACTGGAACACTGAGAAGGGTCAACAGAAGAGGGTCACTAGTGGCTCAGTGGTTAACAGTGCTGCTTCACAGCGCCAGGGACCTAGGTTCGATTCCAGGCCTCTAGCAACTATCTGTTTAGGGTTTGCACATTCTCCCCATGTCTGCGTGGGTTTCTTCCCACAATCAGGTGGGAGCATTAGTCAGGGTTAAATGTAGAGCAGTAGGGGAATGGATCTGGGTGGATTACACCCTGGAGGGTCAGTGTGGACCTAATGGTTTGTTTCCACACAAGGGATTTATGATTTGAAGAATATGGGGAAGGGACAGGAGGTGAGAGTCACTGGAACAATGGAGTGATGAAGGCCAGAGTGACAGCATTTGACATCAAGACTGCATTTGACTGAGTTTGAGCATCGACGAGCCATAGCAAAACTGGAATGAATGGGTATCGGGGGGGGGGCAAACTGTCCGTTGGTTGGAGTTATACCTGGTGCAAAGGAAGATGATTATCATTGTTGGATATCAGTCATCTCAGCTCCAGGTGTTTCTCAGGATAGTGTCCTAGGCCGAACCGTCGTCAGCTGCTTCATCAATGATCTTCCCTCCATAATAAGGTGAGAAATGGAGATGTTTGCCACTGATTGCACAATGTTCAGCATTATTCATGACTCCTCAGGTACCGGTTCAAATGAAACAAGACCTGGACAAAATCCAGGCTTGGCAGGCAAATGGTAAGTAATATTTAAAGTCTGATTGAAAATTTGTAGCTCGGGTGTCCGTTGTTGTGGTTCTGTTCGCCGAGCTGGAAGTTTTTGCTGCAAACGTTTCGTTCCCTGCCTAGGGAACATCATCAGTGCTATTGGAGCCTCCTGTGAAGCGCTGCTTTGATGTTTCTTCCGGTATTTATAGTGGTTTGTTCTTGCTGCTTCCGGGTGTCAGTTTCAGCTGTAGTGGTTTGTATATGGGGTCCAGGTCCATGTGTCTGTTAATGGAGTTTGTGGATGAATGCCATGCCTCTAGGAGGCATGTCCTAGAGGCATGGCATTCATCCACAAACTCCATTAACAGACACATGGACCTGGACCCCATATACAAAACACTACAGCTGAAACTGACACCCGGAAGCGGCAAGAACATCCATCAACAGACACATCGACCTGGACCCCACATACAAACTACTACAGCTGAAACTGACACCCGGAAGCGGCAAGAACAAACCACTATAAATACCGGAAGAAACATCAAAGCAGCGCTTCACAGGAGGCTCCAATAGCACTGATGATGTTCCCTAGCCAGGGAATGAAACGTTTGTAGCAAAAACTTCCAGCTCGGCGAACAGAACCACAACAACGGTAAGTAATATTCACACCACCAAGTGCCAGGCATTGACTGTCTCCAATAAGAGACTACCTGAACACTGTCTGTGTGACATTCAATGGTGTTAGCATCTCTGAATCTCCCAGTATCAACATCCTGAGGGTTACCACTGACCAGAAATGCAATTGGACTTACCAAATAAAAAATGGCTACAAGAGCAGGTTAGAGGCTAGCAATACTGCAATGTGTAACTCATCTGCTGACTCCCCAAAACCTGTCCACCATTGAAAAGGCACAAATCAGGAATGCGATGGAATACTTCCCATTTGCCTGTCAAGAAGCTTGACACTAGCCAGGCCAAAACAGCCTGTTTGATTGGCACTACATCCACAAGAATCGGCACCTGATGCTCGGAAGCAGCATAGTAAATTATCTACAAGATTCACTGCAGAAATTCACCAAAGATCCTGAGAAAACACCCTCCAAACCCACAACCATTTCCATCTAGAAGGCCAAGGGCAGCAGAAACATTGGACTGCCTGCCAGTTCCCCTCAAAACTACTCACTCTACTGATTTGAACCAATCTCACTGTTCCTTCTCCACTGCTAGCTAGCCAGTGATGCCCATGTCTTATTAGCGAATAAAATAATGGACAGGAGGAGAGTAATTGGATGAATGGGAAGGGACAGGGAGAAAGCATTACTGGAACAATGTGAAAGGACAGGACAGGAGAGGATTACTAGAATAATGGGAAGGGATCGTTGTTGAAGAATCACTGGGGTATGGCACTGGAACATTGCAAGGGGAGAACTTGAGAGAAGAACTGGAACATTGCAAGGGGAGAACTTGAGAGAAGCACTGGAACATTGCAAGGGGAGAACTTGAGAGAAGCACTGGAACATTGGAGAGGGAGTACTTGGAAGATCACAAGAAAATAGCGAGTCAATGCCATGGAGTATCACAAACAATTGGGAGGAGAAAACACTGGACGGGGAATGGTTGCATCAGATTGCAAGTTGGCAAATGTGCTACTACTTTTCATGAAATTATCTTAACATCAGTTGTTGGGAAAATGTTAGTTATATATTATTAAGGTAGCCTTGGAATAGAGTAGGATGATTAGAACAAATTTTCAAAGACAGATTGCAAGTTCTGAAATAACTTTTTGAAATCTCCCTACTCTCACCGCCTGTACACAAAAGATTGTGATTCGATTTCTCCCCTTTATTTGGAAAGTATGTGAATGACATATTTACGCCATTGTTCTATTTGTACTTACTGATTTTTTTTAGGATTACAACAATGCTGTGAAGGTAAAAAACAAAATAAGGTTTATTTCAGGCACTCATTGATGTAGGGGTTGAGTAGAATGCTTTACAACACAAGTACAATAACATGGTGGGATAGAATTAGAAAAGATAAAAAGTTAATTAAACTAGTAACTATTGAGGAGAACAACCAAGAAATATAATGGTCATTGATTGTTTGACTGACATTGACTTCAAAGAGGGCTCTGGAAGATCATTACTGAGTCCAGTCATGTGATTGTAGCAGACATACGTGTGTGCTGTTTACTGTTTTCAGTAGTCACTCTACCATCATCATAGAGTCATACAACATGGAAACAGACTCTTTAGTCCAACCAGTCCATGCTGAACACAATCCCAAACTAAACTAGTCCTGTCTGCTCCTGGTCCATATCCCTCCAAATCTTTCCAATTCACATACTTATCCAAATGTCTTTTTAAACGTTGTAATTACGCCCACATCCACCACTTCCTACTCCTATTTTCTATGTTTCCATTATAAAAATCACACAACACCCAGGTTATAGTCCAACAAGTTTATTTGTAAGTACAAGCTTCATCATCAGATAGCTAGTGGGGTAGGATCATAAGATACAGAATTTATAATTAAAAAATCAAAGTATACTGATACAATGTATTGAACAAACCTAGATTGCTGTTAAATCTTAATCACTTAGAATGAGTTGCAGGCTTTGATTCATTAATATGTAAATCCCAGAACTTTACTTGAAAGAAATTCTGGGATTTACGCACTAAGGAATCAAAACCAGCAATGCATTCTAAGTGATTAAAACCTAACAGCAATCTAGGTGTGTTGAATACATTGCATCAGTTTTATTACATTTTGATCTTTACTATAAATTCCGTGTCCTATGATCCTGTCCCACTGATGAAAGAATAGCACTTCAAAATCTTGTACTTACGAATAAACCTGTTGGACTATAACCTGATGTGTGATTTTTTAAACTCTGTCCACCCATCTCCAATACCAGCACCTCCACATCATACCTATATACATATGCATAGACAATAACTGGTTTCTACTCCATTCATGGAGCCATCATGAACTTATTTTGCTTTGCTACTTATATCATACAAATGACATTGAAAACATTGGCAGATGAAACATAATGTGGTGAAATGTGATTCACACTTGTAGGAAGAATAGAAAAAAAAAGTTGGGTTTAAATTGGTGAGAAATTATTGAATACAATAATTTTCCTCCAAATTCTAATCACATCACAAAACAAACTATCTGGTTTCCAGCATCTACAGTCATTGTTTTTACCTCGTTGATTTTAACCCTACTGCGAATCCTCTTGCAAGGATGCCTGCCTTGAAGAAGTTTTCCTCCTCTCTCTACAAGAATCTCAGGGAGTCCCTCTCCCACTGCAACTCCCAGGTACTCTATGCTACTTTCTCCCCAGCCCCACCCTCCTCTCATTTATCTCTCCACCCTGCAGGCACTCTGCCTCTATTCCTGATGAAGGGATTTTGCCCCAAACATCGATTTTCTTGCTCTTCGGATGCTGCCTGAACTGCTGTGCTTTTCCAGTACTCTAATCCCTAATATAGGGGAATGCCTATTGCTTTTGGAAGAAAAGTCACTGCTGTCCCTCCTGCCCCACAATCCTGAAGGCGAGGAAAGTCCCATCAGGATTCGCCACAACTTTAGGCAAATTCTCCTGATGGAACACATCCTCTGTCTTTGCCTTTATTTCCTCTTTTCTTCAGTCCCTCCCTTGCCATTTCTTTGCAGGCTCTGCTTTTCTGATCATAGAATTAGAATAGAATGGAAAGACATCATTTGGCTCACTGTGCAGGCTTCAATGGATCCTGATGGCAGGCTTGTATACTGGTAAACCTTTATTAGTACTCAGCTGGCTGTTTTGTCACCAATACTCCTGCCTCGGAACTGTCTTGGGGAAAGACTAGGCAATCCATGCATCCTTTGTCCAATTACCAACTCCCTGGCATTATGAAATTATTCTGAATTAATTCTTTGTATTCATATACCATGCCTACCAATTTAATTTTGTCCAATCTATATGAAATGATCCATGAAAATTATCCTTTTTGCAAACCTCTATTATTTCTTCCTGTATACTCTAATCCTACAGTGTGGCTACAGTTAGGGGACCTATAAACTACTCTCACAAGTGACTTCTTACTGTTGTTATTTCTCAACTCTATGCAAACTTATTTTACACATTGATCTTCCAACCTAAGATCATCTTTCACTACTGTATTAATTTAGAAATCATACCATACCACGTGAAAGTCCAACAGGTTTATTTGGAAGAATAAGCTTTTGGAATGCTGCTCCTTCATCAGGTAGCTGTGGAGCAGGATCATAAGACACAGAATTTATAGCAAAAGATTACAGTGTCATGCAGCTGAAATGAAATATTGAACAAACCTAGATTGCTGTTAAGTCTTTCATCTTTTAGAATAGGTTGCAGGTTTTGGTTCATTAATATGTAAATCTCAGAACTTCTTTTAAGTCACATTCTCGAGGTAACTTAAGGTTTTATAAAAAACCCCATGTGAGAGCGTGAGACGTATACTCCATCACACTCACGTCCACACTCTACCAAGCATACACACACATAAATACACACTCTCTCACATGCACACACTCACATGCACTCTCTCTCTCTCTCTCTCTCTCTCTCTCTTGCACGACAGGGTGAAGTTGCATTTGCAGAATTGTATTTGCCGACACATTCTATTTTGCTCAAAAAGCAAACAATCTGCAAGTAGTAAATGCAAGCAGTCAATCCATGTAGCATTTTATAAATTCCTACTTTGAAAAATAGAACCAGTCTGACTCAAGATTGGGATGCATACGGACTCTAACTTCACACCTTTAATGCATCGTCTGAGCTAAGATGTCACCTTTTTTAAATAAAACCTTAAGTTATCTCAAGAATATGATTTAAAAGAAGTTGTAAGATTTACATATTAATGAACCAAAACTTGCAACCTATTCTAAAAGATGAAAGACTTAACACCAATCTAGGTTTGTTCAATATATCATTTCAGTTGCATGATACTATAATCTTTTGCTATAAATTCTGCTATAAATTTTGTTATAATGTCTTACAATCCTGCTCCACAGTTACTTGATGAAGGAGCAGTGCTCTGAATGCTAGTACTTTCAAATAAACCTGTCGGACCATGACCTGGTGTTGTGTGATTTTTAACTTTGTCCACCCCAGTCCAACACCGGCACCTCCACATCATGGCCACTGTGTTAATATTATTCTCTATTAGCAGACACCTCAACACCACTTCATAGCTTCCTGTCCTCCTGAACTGTTCTAGTATTCTTGAATATTTAGGTCTCACCATTCTTCACCTTGTAACCATATCTCTGAAATGGCTATACATATTTATTTCTTTGTGCTATCAATTCAGCCATTTTATTATAAAAACTGTAAGCATTCAGACACATAGGCTGAATCTTACTTTTTTTTAGCTAAATGTCAGTTTCATTCCATTTCATGGAATGTTTCACTCTGCAAGGCCTCACAAGTTTTTTGCAGCTCCACCTTATGAATAGGTTATGTTAGATCCAGTAATATGTAATGAAGTAGGATTAATAAGAAATCTGATAGTTGAGGATCCTCTAAGGGTAGCAATCACAACATGAGAGAATTTCAAAGTCAGTTTGAGGGAGAACAACCCGGGTCTTAAACTAGTGCTCTCAAACTAAATAAGGGCAATTACAGTGGTATAAAGAAAGAATTATTTAAAGCAGGCTAGGTATATAAGCTAAGGGAAGGTTAATAGATAACCAGTGGCAGATGTTTAAGCAGCTATAATGCTCAGCAAAAATGCATCCAGTCAAAAAGAAGGACTTGATGAGAAGGATGAATAACCCATGGTTAACAGAATAGGAGGGTATCCAGTTAAAAAAAAAGTGTACAAAATGGCAACACATGGTAGGCTAGCTGATCGGGAATTTGTTTAGAAAACGTAGTTGAAGACTAAATGGAAAAGAAATTGATAATTGAAGTAAATTGGCGAGAAAAAAAAAGCAAGTAGTAAGTGTGTCTCTGGATATATAAGCGATTAGCTAAAGTGTGTGTGGGACCCTTGGAGGATGTGACAGGAGAATTGATAACGGAGTACTTGGAAATGGCAGATAATTCAATCAACTATTTTGCATCTGTCTTCATCTTGAAGAACCCTCTAAACATCCCAAGTACATCGAATAAGCAAATGGGAATAAAGACCTTACACTTTCTTTATCATGGGAATAAAGTATTTGACAGATTAATGAGATGGAAAGCAAGCAAATTGCCAGCACTGATGGCCAGTATCCAAGAGTTTTTGCGGTGAAGACAGTGAAAGCATTAGTCCAAATATTCCAGAACACACCAGATTTCTAGAGGGCTCCAGCCAATTGAAAAACTGCCAACATGATGCCCCTGTTTATGGAGGGGGGTGGGGGGGGGGGGGGGTGGAGGGAGACAGAAAGCAGGAAACTACAGGTCAATTAGCCTAACACTTGTTATTATAAAAATGCTAGAGCCCATTATTAAGGAAGAAATAACAAGATAATTTAGAAAAGCTTAAATATAACTAAACAGAGTCAACATGATTTTGTGAAAGGGAAACTTTGTGACAAATTTCTTAACAGTTCTTTGAGGATGTAACAAGCAAAGTTGATAAAGGGGATCTGGAAGATGTAATATATTTGGGTTTCCATAAGGCAGTTGATAAAGTGCCACACAAAAGCTTATTGCACATGATAAGCACTCATGGTATTATGTATCATACACCAGAACGGATTGAGGATTTGTTAATACACAAAAGACAGCGAGTCTGGGTTAAAGTGTCTTTTTCAGATTGCAAAGACATAATTAGCAGGGTGCCATAAGGCTTAATCCTAATGCCTCAATTATTTACAATTTATGTTAAGTGACTTGGTGAGTGGGCAGAGTGCAATTTATCCAAATTTTCTTGTTCATACAAAAATAGATGGGAGGACATTTTTTGATGAAGACACAGGGAATCTACAAGGGAATGTAGATAGATTAACCTTCACAGATTGATTTAATGTAGTTGAGTGAGAAGTAGGAAGAATTGGTAAGAAGAATTAAAAGGCAGATTACAATTGAAATAGAGAGAAATATAACACAGATGTATGAAACACCAAAAATAGGATGCAGGTGCAGCAAATAATTAAATGAAATCATGCCTTTTATTACTCACTGTTTAGAATTTAAAAACAAGGAAGTCTTATTTTAACTGTACAGCATATTTATGAGGTTGCACCTGGAGTACTGTGTAGTGTTTCAGTCCCTGTATTTAAGAAAGAACATACTACTAGCATTGGAGCCAGTTCAAAACAAATTCACCAGGTTGATTTGTGGGATGATGAGGCTGACTTATCAAGAATTGTTTATTCATTCGAGGTTAGCAGAATGAAGAGATGATCTTGTTGAAATATACAAGATTCTGAGGAAACTTCCAATGGTGGAAAATCAAAACCTGGGGCATATACTTACAAAATAAGGGGACATTCACTTGAATCTGAGATGAGAATGAATGTCTGGAATTCTCTTCCCCAAAGAGTTGTGAAGTCTAGATCACTATGGGTGGCACAGTGGTTAGCACTGCTGTCTCACAGCGCCTGAGACCCGGGTTCAATTCCCGACTCAGGCGACTGACTGTGTGGAGTTTGCACGTTCTCCCCGTGTCTGCGTGGGTTTCCTCCGGGTGCTCCGGTTTCCTCCCACAGTCCAAAGATGTGCGGGTCAGGTGAATTGGCCATGCTAAATTGCCCGTAGTGTTAGGTAAGGGGTAAATGTAGGGGTATGGGTGGGTTGCGCTTTGACGGGTCGGTGTGGACTTGTTGGGCCGAAGGGCCTGTTTCCACACTGTAAGTAATCTAATCTAATCTAATCTAATCTAAAAGTATTTAATCATATTCCCGGATATTCAAAAATCTTTGAGGAGTTGGTGTTAAGTGGGATTGAAGCCTGAGACATGATCTCACAGAATGGCAGGGCTGACTGGCCTACTCCTATTTAAGGTTTAACGTTTTTACCGTATCTCCAAACTTTTCTGTTCTGTCACTAACTTCATCCCAATTTCTCTATCTACCCATCCTTTGTATTGCATTTTCCAGTTGTGACCCCTCCCTCAAGGACTCCCCTTTCCCTTTTCCCATATCATACACCTATATGCCCTCCCGGTCTCTCTCCTCATCTTTCTATTTGCCTTTTATTTGCACATTCATGCGTTTGGCTTCAACAGAACGCCTGTGACGCCCTCTAGCAATCTTGAATTCTTTCTTCCTTTACTCTCACCCATTCTTCCTCCACATATCTCTATACTCTACCATTAATATTTTTGTCCTTCCCTACCTGCACATCCTGTCAACCTCTAGATTGTCCCAACTTACTATACTTTTCCCCTCCAACCATTCTACCATATCAATCTTAGCTCAGCCACGTTTTCCAATTATTTTGAGCCTTCTAATGCGAAGATTAAAAATTGCACTCTTGAATCCTCATGCAATGCTATAGAAGAACATCAATTTTAAGATGATTATTTTCTAAAATAAAATTGCTCAGATTTTAAACATGAAATGGAATTTTACATGGTCCTCTATCATTTGCATTTTGAAAGCTTAGCTGAGTAGCTACATAGTTTGTTGCTATTTTGCTGGACATAGTATTGAAAGTTATGTAAAGCAAGTTTTGAGAAGATTTGTAGCTCAGATTGAGATTCTGGATGTAGGTTTACTCGTTGAGCTGGAAGGTTCATTTTCAGGCGTTTAGTCATTTAGGTAACATCTTCAGTGAGCCTCCGGACAAAGCACTGCTGGTGTTTCCTGCTTTCTATTTATAAGTTTGGGTTTCCTTGGGTTGGTGATGCCATTTCCTATGGTTATGTCATTTCCTGTTCTTTTTCTCAGGGGGTGGTAAATGGGGTCCAAGTCAATGTGTTTGTTGATAGAGTTCCGGTTGGAATGCCATCGTATTTTGTAAATGATGTTTGTTTTGCTTGTTCTCTGTATAGGGTCTTTCAAATTCATGAGCTGATGTTTTGTTGATGGGCTTGTGGGCTGAGTAGTCTGGCAGTCATTTCCGAGTTGTCTTTGATGTAGGAGAGACTGCTAGGGTTTCTGAAATGCCACACTACTCAGACCCCTTGGCATCATGATAGCCCACAAACCCACCAACAAAACATCAGCTAATGAACTTGAAAGACCCTTTACAGACAACAAGCAAAACTGATGTCATTTACAAAATACCATGCAAGAACTGTAACAAACACTACATTGGACAAACAGAAAGAAAACTAGCCACCAGGATACATGAACATCAACTACCCACAAAATGACATGACCCTCTCTCACTAGTACCCTTACATACAGATAAGGAAGGACACAACTTCAACTGGGACAACACATCCATCCTAGGACAAACCAAATAGAGACATGCACGAGAATTCCTAGATGCATGGCATTCCATCCAGAATTCTATCAACAAACAGATTGACTTGGACCCCATATACCACCCCCTGTGAAAAAGGACATGAAATGATATCACACAGGAAATGACATCACCACACAAAATGACATCACCACCCCAAGGAAACCTAAACAAATAAATAGAATGCGAGCCATGCCACCAGTGCTTCATCCAGAGGCTCACTGATGATGTTACCTAATATGGTGACGAAAAGTCTGTAAATGAAACTTCCAGCTCAGCAAGCAAACCTAAATCCAAAGGTTATTTAAACTTTAGGGCAAGGAAATATATATTTGATAGTGTGGATGGAAAATTTCAATTTTATACGACAGTAATTGAATGTACAAGAATCAAAATAATAGGAGAGCCAAAAATATAACAGGCATGTATTTATATTATTTTAACATTAGTTGTACTTGTACTTTACATCATATTTGTATTTTCTATAATAACAATTATAGCAATAAATAAGTAAATGAGAAAAAGACTGAGATATGAGACTGTAGCTACAAATCATAAGCCAAGAAAATTGACATGGTAGAAAACACAACAATCAGCTGTCCTACACAACAGCAGAAATGCACAGGATATTAACATCCTAACTGCAGCAATATTTAAAAGCTAAATCACCATGTCCAATCAAGTATGATTTGTCAATTTAAAGTCATGTTTGGTCCAAGGATGGTTATTTACAATAAAGTATATTTTATTTCACAATTTTCTTCACAACTAGTATGATCCATCTATCTTAGTGTAAGCAGAGTATAACATTTGGATTTTCTTCCTCCTGCCAAATAAAGGTAAAGGAGAGTCTGTCCACCAACTTGATGGGTATCATTTTCATCAGCTACGAGTCAATAATGTGACACAAATCCCTAGTGGGAAACTTATTACATAGCCTTTAGGGACGAATATGTGGGGTCTTACTGCAGCACAAACTGTGAGAGAGGGAGGTCATTTAAAGGGAGCAGATGCATCTTTTCAAAAGACTATAGACATTTTTTTAAATGTAAGCCCAGAACTTGGCTAATGCCCTCAAAATTTGAGTTGCCGGAGTCCTTTGTGAAGTGAATGATTTTTAGTATCAGCCTTACACCACTGATCTAACTCCACTGCTATCATGGTGATTTTAGTTGCTGCACTAGAATATAAAACAGTGCAGTCTGTTTTCATTGAGAAATGTAGCTTCCTTTGCTGCAGGAGATCAGATCTAGGCCTGCCCACATGATTTCCTTTAAAATTCAGTGCTGATAGTTTACTTAACTGTGAAAGGATTCCCAAATAAGCCCACTTTATCTACCCCTACATTTTCATTTTCCAGTAAAGGACCACTACATAGCAATCAGGACTAGGAACCATGTCTGTTACAGTTGTTCCCTACTTGGACTAGCCTGTTGGAGCCTTTATTGTTCTACCTCAGGTAACTCAGCATTTGATTTTAAGCATTGCACAAAAATGCAGTTTTGAAAAGAAAGACCTAGCTCTTAGGGATGACATCAACACGATAAATCCTAATTCTGATATTTTTAGTCAAGATTTATGGTGAAACATTAGAAATCCAGCATATGATCTGCCGCCAGAACCAAAATTAATTAACAATATTTCTTCAATGCACAGTGCCACTGCATTGTCATGCACTTAAATGGTAAAATTTCAAACTTTTGACCCCCCGCCCCACCTTTGGCTCCCATGATCAAAAAGTAAGAAAAACTTCATTAAAGCACTAAGCCATACAAACTAGGATGTCCAGAGTATAATATCCAGGTTGTCCCACGTTAGCTGATCTCAACCAGATTATAAGTTGACAGCACAAATGGTCTTTGTGCCCAAGGTTTTTGATATTGACTGCAACCTTGTGAATATGACTGGAAAGTGAAAATTTGGACTGATAAATATCTAGTAACATTGACACAGATATCAGTCAATGACCATTTCACTTTGATGTTCAACAATGTTACCATTGCAGAATCCACTGTGTACTACTTGCAGTCACCATTAATCAGAAACTTAACTGGCCACTTAAATACTGTAACCATAAGGGCAGGTCAGAGGTTGGATTTATGATCTCTGTGTGAAGGCAGAATTGGACTTGGATGTAACAAATCCCACGATTGAATTCTCTGCAGGCATTCCTGTTCCTATGTTATAATAAGAAGCTCAATTGATTTGGCAAAGATGCTGTTTCTATGTATGAAACAATTCACCAGACAGTGCTTTCAATGGAGGGCAAAACCAAGTTAAAATTACACCCAAATACTGATCTGCACACACTGTAATGGAAACAGTCTCCTTCAGGAGCTTAGGTACTGTCCTAGTTTAGAGTGGTGCTGGAAAAGCACAGCAGGTCAGGCAGCATTCGAGAAGCAGGAAAATCAATGGACTTTTGGAGCAAAAGCCCTTCATCAGGAAGCCTTGATGAAGGGCTTTTGCCCAAAACGTCCATGGATTTTCCTGCTCCTCGGAGGCTGCCTGACCTGCTGTGCTTTTCCAGCACCACTCTAATCTTGCCTCTAATCTCCAGCATCTGAAATACCCACTTCTGCCTAGGTACTGTCCTAGGCTAACAATAATCTTGATTCTACCTGTATGCGATTGGTCTGCATTTGTTTGGATGAGTTTGATGACTATCTCAAAATTATTTTCTATTTCAATGATGAAAATGTCACAGGAAATTTGCTATATTTTCATAAATATTTATCAGGGTCATTAATAAACTTTAGTGGAGTTAGCTTACACTACCTATCCAGGATGGTTTACAGCTAACCACAGTTTGACGTAATGTAGTTGACCTGTAATGGCTCTGGGGACAACTTTGGTCGACAATAAATTCTGCCTTGTCAGTGCTGTCCACCTTTCAAGAATAAATAGTTAGATTTAATATTTAATCAGTTATACAATATTCTCATTGTTCTGTTGAAACAACATGGCTTGTACGAAGCAGGTATGCAGAAGAAAGGATAGTATCTTGTTTTGGCTGCAATAATACTGCACACCATATATACAGCCTGTATATCAATAAAATGACAAAAAAAAGCTTCCTGAACTGGGATAGCAGCATTTGTTATCCATAAGTTGAGTCCCTGTTTTGATTTCTCATTGTAATCAGAGGTGAAAGCGTGCACTTAACCGCTGATTGTGCTACAAACAATTTAGGTTTAGAACTATTAGCACTTTGGCTTATCACAGGTCCAAATAATTTCAGGGATTGGGAGCTCTATAGGATTCTTCAAATTGTGATCTCCTGAATTTACCAGGTTTTTTTTTGGTTGGTGCAAACAGGCTCTGGGGTTTTCCAGATTGGGAGCTACAACCTTTCCAGATTTTCTAGCTGATTGTAGGATATTGGAGCAGGTGTGCTCTGAACTGTGATGTATCAGACATTTTTACCCAGGCAGGGGTCTGACAGATCCAAGGATAAAATGCACAGTGAATTCATATTCTCTCAGATTTATTCAAATCAAGTTAAAAATTAAGGTTCAGTAAAAGTTTCTTATTATAAGTCTAATGTGTATCAAAATTAGAACTTAGGAAAACGTTTAACCATGGCCATGAAGAAACATCGATAATGATCAGCTTGATTGGCACCAAACTGAATAAAGTCACCTTCCTTTTCTTGGCTGCAGTCTGGTTCAATGACTGAGTGGTACATGCTTTACTGACAGGATTCGGCAATATATTTTTCAAACGTGGCTTGCTTCACATATTTTGGTTGAATTGTATAGTAATATAAAAGGCACTACGTTATCAGCTAAGTTGTTAGTCATCCTTTTCCAATAAACATGTTTATATTATATTCATATTTTTCATGAAGTTAACTGTTGATGCCACATGGTATTTTGTGAAGCCGCTATACTTCTTGATGCTAATATCCTAAAGGGAAAAGAAAATTAGAATAACTTCACAAGGTTAAAGCAATACTTTTTTAATAATTTTTGATTTTCCCACACTTTCCCTTCACAATGTAATAATATTACTTCTATAGATTTTGAGGTTAGTTTTTGAGATTGGGTGATTGTCTAAAATGGGGCAGATATAAGAAATATGAGCAGATATAGACTATTCAGCCCCTCAAGACTGCCCTGCTAGTCAATAAGATCATGGCTGATCTGCACCAGGCCTCTTATGCTAGCTTTTGCCTGAAACGTCGATTTCGCTGAAATGTCGATTTTACTGCTCCTCGGATGCTGCCTGAACTGCTGTGCTCTTCCAGCACCACTGATCCGGAATCTGGTTTCCAGCATCTGCAGTCATTGTGTTTACTCTTATGCTAGCTGTTAGCCTTCAACTCCTTGATATTTCAAAAACATTTTTACCTTCTCTTTAATTATTTCTAGTAATCTGCCCTTTGCAATTCTCTGAGTAGGAAATTGCAGACATTCACTACCTCTAGGAGAAGAAATGTCTTCGAATTTTCATAACCAATTTCCTTCCCCCACTTTTTCAGATATTCATTCAATCCTTCCTCGCTTGCTTTTATTTCCTTCCCAATGAAAGCTACATTACCACCAAGAAAGCAACAAATTTTGATTGCAATGTAAGTTATGTCAAGAGAAAAGGACTTAAAGAAAACAAAAAGGCTATAACACCAAGTCCAGTACAGAAGAAGCTGAAGACTGGAATGCTTTGCTACTGGCAGTTGTTACACAATAAACAGTTTAGCAGAACAGCAGCTGCAAAGTCTGTGCTCTTAAGAAAATAATCAGTTTTTCATGCAAGCTGAAACAGTCAGGGGGTCACTGATTAGGATGAACAATCTAATATTTTTAAGATGAAATCGTGGATAACAGAAATTTTGTAAGGATTGGTGCACAATGACAACTTTACAGAATTTCAATCGTTCAAATAATGTATACGATTCTATTTTACAGTTGGAACGATAGATGATGCTAATAAAAGAGCTCTGGAGACTCTGCTCGTTATTAGTAAGGACAGGATTTGCATTATCAAATCCCATCTTTTCATGGATAAACAGAAGATTTAGAACAGATGTGGAAAATTTGTGAAGATGAACTCAAGGTAAGAATTAATGGTAAAAATGCTCTAACTTGTTAAACAGATAGCAACCGCAAGAGTCTTAAGACCATAAGATACAACCATAAAACATTGGAGCAGAAATTAGGCCACTTAGCTCTTCAAGTCTGCTCTGCCATTCAATCATGGCTAAAAGGTTCTCAATCCCATTCTCCCGCTTTGATCCCTTTGACAGTCAAGAACCTATCAGGTTTAAATACACTCAATGACCTGGCCTCCACAGCCTTCTGCGGCAACGAATTCCATAGATTCACCACTCTCTGACTGAAGACGTTTCTCCTTATCTTCATTCTAAAAAATATTCCCTTTACTCTCAAGTCCTAATCTCTCCTACCAAGGAAACATCTTCACAACATCTACTCTGTCCAGGCCATTCAATATTCTGTATGTTTCAATTAAATTCACTCTCATCCTTCTAAACTCGATTGAGTAGAAACCCAGAGTCCTCAAATGTTCCTGATATGTTAAGCTTTTCATTCCTGAGACCATTTTCATGAACCTCCTCTGAATACACTCCAGAGCCGGTACATCCTTCCTGCAATTAGGGCCCAAAACTGCACACAATACTCCAAATGTGGTCTGACTTATAGAACCTCAGAAGTGCATCTCTGCTTTTATATTCAAATCTTCTCAAAATAAATGCCATAATTGCATTTGTCTTCCTAACTACTGACTTAAACTGTAAGTTTACCTTGAGAGAATCCTGGAATAGAATTCCCAAGTCTGTGAATTTTCTCCCCATTTAGAAAATAGTCCATGTCTCTAATCTTCCTACCACAGTGCATGACCCACACCTTCCCACATTGTACGCCATCTGCCATTTCTTTGCCCACTCTCCCAGCCTGTACAAATCCTTCTGCAGCCTCCCTGCCTTCTCAATATTACCTGTCCCTCTACCTATCTTTGTATCATCTGCGAACTTCCCCAGAATGCCCTCAGTTCCTTTATCTCAAATGTTAGCATTTAAAGTGAAAGGTTGTCTCAATTCTGAGCCTTGCAAAACACCACTTGTCAATGGCTGTCATCCTGAGAAGGACCCTTTTATCCTCACTTTCTATTTTCTGCCAGACAGCCAAGCTTCTGTCCATGCTCACACCTTGCCTCTGACACCATAGATCCTTTACTTACTCAGTAGCCTCCTGTGTGACACCTTGTTAAAGGCCTTCTTGAAATCCAGATAGATAACATCCATTGACTCTCCTTGGTGTAACCTGCTGATTACTTCCTCAAAGAATTCTGGCAGATTTGTCAGGCATGACCTCTCCTTGATGAAACCATGCTGACTTTGCCCTATTTCACCATACACTTCTAAGAATTCAGAAATCTCATTCTTCACAACGGATTCCAGGATCTTGCCCATGACCGAGGCTAATCAGTCTGTAATTTCCTGTCTTTTGCCTTACTTCATTTTTTAAACATGAGTGTCACGTTAGCGATTTTCCAATTCTCTGGGACCGATGCCTGAAAGATCACCACTAACACCTCCGTTATCTCTTCAACTATCTCCCTTAGAACTCTGGGGTGTAGTCCATTTTGTCCAGGTGATTTATCCACCTTCTGAATAGTTTTTCAGAAGATGTCACAACAATGGGCACAAATGTGACAGAAGGGAACAGTCAGATAGGTTCATTACATTTGTAATTGCCACTACATCAATTAAAGATTTTAGGAAGAATCTTTGGACATAAAGAAAAAATACTATAGCATTGACACATTACTTGTAGATGGATGCAAGTATAGTGGGAGACCAGCCATACTTATATGCTGTAATAGCTGCAAACATTTTTGCTACAATCAGCAAATTGCACCAAAATCTGAAACAGATATAGATTGTTGCACCTTCCAAAAGTTGTTCAGTTTCTATTGGTATCTATATAGCATGTGGTACCAGGGCATTGGGCATACATGTGTAGGATATCTGGTTCCAAAGGCTAAGCCAGACCTTAAAACAAAACATGGTGACCGACTAGACAGTATAACACAGTACTAGCAGCAAGGAAAGTCTTTAAAAAGATGCATAAATGCAAATACAGTGAGATTCAGAGTCTACCATACAAAAGGCAAATTTCAGAAGATTACTAGGCTTTCCATACTGTTAATCTCACATTCTGTGCCAATGGAATAAGGTGATCAAAAACTTATACAACAATTGATGCCATATATTTTAAAAAGGCAGGACAACACACACCAAAAATTAAAACTTGATAAAACTTAATGCCAATATATTACCACTGTGTGTCCTGAAAGACATGAACCTTAGGAAGTGGCTTGCTATGGTACAGTCTATGAGAGATTGTCTCACAACTTATAACAAATCTCCAATTCCTTGCATTGGCAGAATCACACTGCAGTGTGAATGTACAAGCTCAACCTGATATTTCAAAATTTTCTATCTAGTAGATACCAGTGGTCCAGCAGTGCCAAGCCTTCTGGTTTGCACAGATCACAGTATGGCCACAATTCATGAGATTCAAACCATACCTATTAAAGTAAAATAGACATGTATTATATCTGAACCAGTCGACAGTCTCAAAAAAACCCAGATGAATTTAACACAATTACCAAATTCAGCATGATGTAACCTAAATCATTGATCCTTCAAGAACGTGTTGTGTGTATATTCAGGATAAGCTTAGAGCACAATTAAACAAGATGGACCGAGATTGAAGTTCACCCACCATACAGATTGATGTAGCTCCACAATGCGTGATTTAAAGAGAGAAGTCACCACAAAAGTATGTCTAGACCCAAAGCATCTCAATCTTTCACATAAAAGGTCTCTACACAAAATAACTGATGCTGGAAAAATAAAACCTATATCTTCCAGAAGCAGATTCTTTTCGAAGCTAAATGTGAAGCGTGAATGCTAGTCTGTCCATTAAGCAGAAAAATCACAAAAGCTCATGACATTTGAATAGTACTTTTCTGATGGTTACCTTTGATGCTCTCAGTTAGCCAGGATATATTCCAATAGTACAGATTTGTTTATTGTGACTGTACCTGACTATCTTTACATAGTTTACAGTATTGTGGTCATAGGTAAAACAAAGGCAGTGCATGACTACAAATGTAATCTACTAAAGAGAGCAGTCCAAGAAGGATTAGTACTTAAAAGCACCAAGTACCACCAAGTCAACAGCAGCCAGATAAACTTCTTTGGGTCCATTTACTCCATGCATGGGCTCCATTCCAACCCTGATAAAATTGGGGATATTCGACCAATGCTGACCCCATAGGGACAGATCATCCATATCCGTTATATACCAATTGTCCCCTGAACTAATTAAACTACAATTCTTCTCAGTCTGGATTCTATTCTATTAATAATGTTCTCGCCCAGTGATACCACCTTCCATACCAGTGATTCTGACATATTTTTCCTTTTCTCTTAATCAAGGATTCCCTTCAACCATGTTGACAGGGCTTTTGAATCAGTCTATTTCGTGCAGTGTTGCCCTTCCCCCTTCCTATTACTTCCGTAGACTCAAAGAGTGCCTCTTGTCCTTACCTTCCAGCAACTGGTTTAGACATTCATTGAATAGTCCTCCCCATTCCCTACTACCTCATCGTGATTCCATTGCCAAACACATCTTCCACTTGTCCAGTGCTCTGTGTCACTCTGGTCCACTCTTCAACCCACCCAATATACGTCCCACAATATAATGCCAAGAGATGCAACACCTGCAATTTTATCTCCTCTCTTCCCACTGTTGTTTCTTTACCTGTCCCATTACATCATCATTACATTGGTTGTTTAATCAGTCCTACATTATACTCCCAAGATTTCCATTTTTGTCTTTCCTCCCCTTCCCCTTTATTTTCTCAAACCTGTATATTCAACATAGGAATTAGGAGCGGGAGGAGGCAATTCAGACCTTTGAGTCAGCTTGGCCATTTAATGTGACTAATCGTATCCTGGTCTCAACTCCACTTTTCTGCCTGCTCTTCATAGCCCTTTATCTTGCTTTTTTTTAAAATCAGAAACATATCTTTTTTCTTAATCTGTTGACTAATTCTGCCTCCACTACACTCTGGGGCAGTGAGTTCCACAGATTCACAACCCTCTGAGGGAAGTAGTTTCTCCTCTTTTCAGTTTTGAACCTATCTCCTCGCACTCTGTATCTATCAGCTCTTGGTCAAGACTGTTCCTCAAGGGTAACATCTATTCAGTGTTCATCTTTTCAATCTCCTTTAGCATATTATATACCTCAATCAAATCCCCCGTCATTCATCTGAACTCCAGCATGTTTAAACATGAGTTATTCAACTATTCTTCGTATAGCAGCCCTTTCATTCCTGGAATCAACCTGGTGAACCTCCTCTGAACTGCCTCCAGTGCTGTCACATTCTCAAGCAAGGAGACCAAAACTGGACACAGTACTCCAGATGTGGTCTCACCAACACCTTATATAATTGTAAAAACACTTTTAGAATTCAGTCACAATAAATGCAATAAATGCCAGAATTCTATTTGCCTTTCTTGTTATATGCTGCACTTGCATACCTACTTTCTGTGATTCATGCACAAAGACTCCCAGATCCTTCTGCACTAATTAACTTTGAATCTGGTTCTCATCTAAATAATAATTTGTCCTTTTATTTTACCAGCCAAAATTGGCAACCTCATACTTATCCACAATGAACTCCATCTGCTAGGTTTTGGCCCAATCTCCTAGCCAATCAGTCCAACTGTAAACTCGACATATCCTCATCACAACCTGATTTCCCATCTATTTTATTATCATCTGTGAATTTTGCTATGTTACACTCTGTTCCTTGCAGACCTTTTATTTAGATTGTAAATAGTTGAGGTCCGAGAACTGAATTCTGCCACACCCCACCATTTACAGTTTGCTGTGCAGAGAAGAACCCATTTATCCCAATCCTCTGCTTTCTGTCAGTTGGCCTCTTTCTAAGCCAATACGCTACCGTTAACCCCCTGGGATCTAACTTTCTGGATGGTATTTACGTGATACCTTGTCAAATGTCTTCAGAATGTAGAATCTAGATATACACTTCCACTGGATCCCCATTATTCACTTTGCTGGTTAAATCCTCAAAGGACTCCACCAAGTTTGTGAAGCACAACTTGACCTTCATGAAATTGTGTTGCCACTGGTAAATTGAGTTTTGTTTCTCCAAGTGAAAAATCAGAATGGTGTGTTGCTTCCCTGGTGCCAGGGTCAAGGATGTCACAGAGAAGGTGCAGAATGTTCTCACAGGGGAGAGGGGACAGCAGGAGGTCATTGTCAATATTGGAACTAACAACATAGGAGGGGAAAAGGTTGAGATTCTGAAGGGTGATTACAGACAGGCAGTAATTTAAAAATGAGGTCCTCAAGAGTAGTAATACCTGAATTACTCCTGGTGCTATGAACTACTGAGGGCATGAATAGGAGGATAGAGCAGATGAATGCATGGCTGAGGAGCTGGTGTATGGGAGAAGGATTCACATTTTTGGATCACTGGAAACTGTTTTGGGTTAGAAGTGTCCTGTAGAAGAAGGACAGATTGTACTTAAATTAGAGATAGTGAGAAAAGATTTCAATCTGAAACTGGTACAGTTGAGAACAAAGGCAAGTCAAACAGTCAGGGACAAAGGTAGGGACAAAGCAGAGAACAAGATAGGACTGATGCATTGAAATTAAATATAGTTTAATTTAAGAGGCCTAATAGGGCAGGCAGATGTACTCAGGGCATGGTTAGAAACATGGGACTGGGATATCCTGGCAATTACAGAAACATGGCTCATTCATGGACAGGACTAGCAGCTTAATGTTCCAGGATACAAATGCTACAGGAAGGATAGAAAGGGAGGCAAGAGAGGAGGGGGAGTGGTGTTTTTGATAAGGGATAGCATTACAGCTGTACTGAGGGAGGATATTCCAGAAATACATCCAGGGAAGTTGGAACTGAGAAATAAGAAAGGGATGATCCCCTTATTGGGATCGTATTATAGACCCCCTAATAGTCAGAGGAAAATTGAGACACAAATTTGGAAGGAAATCTCAGTTATTTGTAAGAATAATAGGCTGGTTATGGTAGGGGATTTTAACTTTCCAAACATAGACAGGGACTGCCATAGTGTTAAGGGTTTAGATGGAGAGGAATTTGTTAAGTGTGTACAAGAAAATTTTCTAATTCAGTATGTGGATGTACATATTAGAGAAGGTGCAAAACTTGACTTACTTTTGGGAAATAAGGCAGGGCAGATGACTGAGGTGTCAGTGGGAGATCACTTTGGGGCCAGCGACCATAATTCTATTAGTTTTAAAACAGTGATGGAAAAGGATAGACCAGATCTAAAAGGTAAAGTTCTAAATTAGAGAAAGGCCAATTTTGATGGTATTAGGCAAGAACTTTCAAAAGGTGATTGGGCGTAGATGTTCGCAGGTAAAGGGAAGGCTGGAAAATGGGAAGTCTTCAGAAATTAGATAACGAGAGTCTAGAGAAAGTATATTCCTGTTAGGGTGAAAGGAAAGGCTGGTAGGTATAGGGAATGTTGGATGACTAAAGAAATTGAGGGTTTGGTTAAGAAAAGGAAGGAAGCAAATGTTAGGTATAGACAGGATAGATTGGTTGAATCCTTAGAAGAGTATAAAGGCAGTAGGGGTATACTTAAGAGGGAAATCAGGAGGACAAAAAGGGGACATGTGATAGCTTTGGCAAATAGAGTTAAGGAGAATTTAGAGGGTTTTTACAAATACATTAAGGACAAAAGGATAACTAGGGAGAGAATAGGGCCTCTTAAAGATCAGCAAGGTGGCCTTCATGTGGAGCTGCAGGAGATGGGGGAAGATACTAAACAAGTATGTTGCATCAGTATTTACTGATGAAAAGGACATGGAAGATATAGATTGTAGGGAAATAGATGGTGACATCTTGAAAAATGTCTGTATTACAAAGGAGGATATGTTGAAACATATAAAAGTGGATATATCCGTAGGACCTGATATGGGGTGTCCTAGAACTCTGTGGGAAGCTAGGGAAGTGACTGCTGGGCCTCTTACTGAGTAATTTGTACCATTGATAGTCACAGGTGAGGTGCCAGTAGACTTGAGGTTGGTTAGTGGTGTGCCACTCTTTAAGAAAGGTGGTAAGACAAGCCAGGGAACTATAGACCAGTGAGACTGACATCGGTGGTGGGCAAGTTGTTGGAGGGAATCCTGAGGGACATGATGTACAAGTATTTGGAAAGGCAAGGACTGATTAGGGATAGTCAACATGGCTTGTGCATGAGAAATCATGTCTCACAAACTTGATTGAGTTTTTTGAAGAAGTAACAAAGAGGATTGATGAGGGCAGATGTGATCTATATGGACTTCAGTAAGGCATTTGACAAGGTTCCCCATAGGAGACTGGTCAGCAAGGTTAGATCTCATAGAATACAGGGAGAACTAGTCATTTGGATACAACTGGCTCAATGGTAGAAGACAGAGCGTGGTGGTGGAGGGTTTTTAAGACTGGAGGCCTGTGACCAGTGGAGTGCCACAAGAATCGGTGCCGGGTACACTACTTTTCATCACTTATACAAATGATTTGGTTGTGAGCTTAAGAGGTATAGTTAGTAAGTTTGCAGATGACACCAAAATTGGAGGTGTAGTGGACAGCGAAGAGAGTTATCTCAGATTACAGTGGGATCTTGATCAGATGGGCCAATGGGCTGAGAAGTGGCAGATGGAGTTTAATTTAGATAAATGTGAGGTGCTGTATTTTGGGAAAGCAAATTTTAGCAAGTAAGGTCCTTGGGAGTGTTGCTGAGCAAAGAGACCTCAGAGTGCAGGTTCAAAGCTCCTTGAAAGTGGAGTTGCAGGTAGATAGGATAGTGATCAGAGTATTGAATACAGGAGTTGGCTGTACAGGACATTGGTTAGGACACTGTTGGAATATTGTGTGCAATTCTGGTCTCCTTCCTATCGGAAGAGTGTTGTGAAACTTGAAAGGGTTCAGAAAAGATTTATAAGGATGTTGCCAGGATTGGAGGATTTGAGCTATAGGGAGAGGTTGAATAGGCTAGGGCTGTTTTCCCTGGAGCATTGAAGGCTGAGGGGTAACCATATAGAGGTTTACAAAATCATGAGGGGCATGGATACGATAAATAGACAAAGCCTTTTCCCTGGGGTAGGGTAGTCCAGAACTAGAGGGCATAGGTTTAGGGTGAGAGGGGAAAGATATAAAAGAGACCTAAGGGGCAACATTGTCATGCAGAGCGTGGTATGGGTATGGAATGAGCTGTCAGAGAAAGTGGTGGAGGCTGGTACAATTCCAACATTTAAAAGGCATCCGGATGGGCATATGAATAGGAGGGGTTTGAAGGGATATGGGCCAGGTGCTGGCAGGTGGGACTAGATTGGGTTGGGATGCCTGGTTGACATGTACGTCTCTATGACTCTAAGTGTTCAGTTATCTTTGTGGGCGGCACCGTGGCACAGTGGTTAGCACTGCTACCTCACAGCGCCTGAGACCCGGTTCAATTCCCGACTCAGGCGACTGACTGTGTGGAGTTTGCACGTTTTCCCCGTGTCTGCGTGGGTTTCCTCCGGGTGCTCCGGTTTCCTCCCATAGTCCAAAGATGTGCGGGTTAGGTGAATTGGCCATGCTAAATTGCCCGTAGTGTTAGGTAAGGGGTAATTGTAGGGGTATGGGTGGGTTGCGCTTCGGCGGGTCGGTGTGGACTTGTTGGGCCAAAGGGCCTGTTTCCACACTGTAAGTAATCTAATCTAATCTACTCCTTTATGATTGACTCCAGCAAACTCCCTACTGCAGAGGTGACACTAACTGGTCTACAGTTTCCCATCTTTTGCCTATCTCCTTTTTTGAACAAGGGTGTAACATTAACATGTTTCCAATCCACTGGTATCTTTCCACAATCCAGAGAATTTTGGTAAATCATAATTACTGTATATACTCAAGTAATAGAGAAATTTTTTGATTACTTTTAAGGTTAAATTTATGGGGTTGACTATTATGTGGCTGCTACTTTTGAGTGGCTGAAATTTGTGCCTGGCAAAATTTAAACGTATCATTAACAGAAGCCCAAATGATCTCTGAACAAAGAAAACAAATTATGGTAATTCTGAAAACGCGGAACGGAGTAGGCGGCCGGCGGACTGGAATACCCAGGGAGGCATGGGATGACTGGCAAACTGACTCATAAATGTTGATCTGTTATCTCTGAAGAATTAGGGTCGACTTTCACATAAGATAAATGAAAAATTCCAGATATTTTGGTCAAAAATATGGTGTGAACTTTTACATGAGAGTAACTATTACTCGAGTATATACGGTAATGCATCTATTATTTCTGCTGCCACTTCTTTTAAATCCTAGAGTGCAGGTTATCAGGCCACGGGGACTTAGGTGCCTTTAAGCCTATCAGTTTACTTTATACCTTCTCCCTAGTTATTGTAATTTTACCAAGTTCCTCTGTAGTAACTACCATTTTATGGAAGAAATGATCTTCCACTGTAAAAACAGTGACAAAATATTGGTTTAGTGCCTCTGCCATTTCTGTGTTTCTCATTATTACCTCACTATTTTCATCTTGCTAGTGTTTAAAATTCTCCGAATCCTCCAAAGTGTGACTAACCTTTGCAGTATGATATGCCCTAGTTTTTGCCTTTATGTTATCTTTGACACCCTTGTTAAGCCGTAGATGATTTTTCACCTTCTTATGATTTCTTTTCCTCTTAGAAATATACTTTAATTGAGAGGTATTTAGTATCTTCCTAAGCATTTGCCATTATTCTTCAACAATCCTGCCCTTCAATATTTTTGTTTAGTCCACTTGGATCAACTCTTTCCCCAGGCCTATATAATTACCTTTGCCCAACGCTATAACTCTCATATGCAACTCAGGCTTCAATTTTACAATCTGAATTTGAAACTCTGGTATGTGGTGATCCCTCCTTCCCTGAGGATCCTTAACTACAAAACCATTTATCAATTCTTCTTTGTTACATCATACCAAATCTAAAGTAGCTAATCTGCTAGTTGGCTCCATGACGTGTTGTTCTAAAAAAAATCCCTCATACCCTCTATGAACCTTTCTTCAAGGCTACCCTTGTGAAGTTGATTAATCCAGTCGATATGTATGTCAAATCACCCTAAATTACTGTTGTGCCCTTCTCATAAGCAGAGATCAATGGATTTTTAGATATTAAACATGTAAAGGGACATGGGGATAATGCAGGAAAATGACATGATGGAAGACAGATCAGCCATGATCTAAAGCAGACTTGGGGCTAAAAGGCCTACGCTTGCTCGTATTTCTGTGTCCAGTGATTTGAACAATCTGAATTAACCATGTTTCTGTTTATATAGAGAGTATTGTTAGTGTTTACTGATTTTATTTAAATGTCCAGCATCTACAATGTTCTACTTTTGTAAACATTCATCTCATTATTATCTTGATACATGCAAAAATGGCTGTTTTATTTGTGTACATAACATCAGTGCAATTCAAAGGATTCTGAATGTGACGTACTTCAGAATTTTAAGAAATCCAATGTAGCATAGTAATTTATTTTTACACTGTCAGGATTCAGGCATCAACCTGCGTAAGTTTATATTGCCAACACCACACCAAGGCTGTGTTCATACTGGCTCACAAGGGCACCAGATCAGGACTGCACTTATACAGCACCAATAAGGCCCTATTACCATGCTGTGATTGCATTGCATTCACGGTGGTATTGTACAGAGTTGTGTTTACAACACACAGGCATCATACACCACAATATTACTGCTGTGATCACTTCATTTTTTCGCCTTGCTTTGTTACTTGGGAGGCATTCAGAGTTTTAGAGCCCTGGATTTTATAGCATCTTAGTGTCAGCCCAACAAAATTTACCTGAGCTCCTCCTTTAATCGGTCATATGTGTCTGTCAGATTTTGATTTCGGACTGATACTGGCACTTCAGGGATAAACCAAGCTGCAAGGAACTTGATGCAAATAGCAATATTCTAAAGCAGAAACGGAGACAATTGTTTGATAAGATACTCTTATTATGTGTGAACCACTAAGTACCCTACCATGTTAAAAATTACATAGGTAATTCTGATAAAATACAAACCCGTGATTGGGATGAATAGAGATATTTGTTAGTGTTTAATAAAAGTTATACTACACAGAAGATGATCTGAACCATATAAAGAACCACACAGAGAAGCATAAAAAACTAATTGTTTGTCTCAGGTTGGTTAGCAGTCGGGGACCTACCCACATTTTCTGCATTTTGTTCAGAGTTCCTATTTGCCGTGAAAGCCTAGTTTGAAAGAGTACTACATCTCCTAATGACTTTAACACTGCTGGGAAGATCAGAAATTCTGTTATGTGGACATGGAAGAAATTACTTTTGTCCCTAAACTACAGATCAGTTACTAGAATTACTTTCTCTTTAGGTTTCAGAAATGCTAAATGTGACAAGGAATCCTAGGGCCTGGTACAAAAGAGAGCTAGAATTTACCTCAAATAATAGGAGAAAGGCTAAACGAGCAGCGAAAATGTGCCAGAATTGGACAGTATGCTCATAGTTGTAATCGTTTCTGTAGTCACGATACCTGGGGATGCAACAAATGAAATGGGTTAACTCACATGGCACAGTGGTAATGTCACTTGATGAGTAAACCAGAAATACTGGCTAATGATCTGGGAACATAGATTCAATATTCACCATAGAAGATGGTGAAATTTGAATTCAGCAGAAATTCTGGAATTAAAAGTGGCCATTATTGTAAAAATCCAGGTTGGCTAAAATGGCACCAGAAATGATTAAACTAGCCCCATCAATCCTGCAAAGTTGTCTTTACTAACACCAACAGACTTTGTGAAAACTTGAAGGTGTCCCATAGACTAGTAAAGTAATAGCCTGACAATCATAGAGAATCATACCTTACTCACAACATTTCACACATCAGCATCCATTGATATGTCCTATCACATTAGCAAAACCAAGAGTGTGGTGCTGGAAAAGCACAGCAGATCAGGTAGCATCTGAGGAGCAGGAGAATCAACATTTTGAGCATAAGCCCTTCATTAGGAAAGGTGCCTGCGGGGGGGGGAGTGATAAATGGGCATGGGGTGGTGGTGGGGTGGGGAGGGGAGGGGTAGAGGGTGGGTAGCTAAGAATGCAATAGGTAGATGAAGGTGGGCGAGAAAGTGATAGGTCGGTGAGGAGGATGGAGCGGATCGATGGGAAGGATAATGGACAGGTCAAAGGTGGTGCCGAGTTGGGAGACGTGGGACTGGCATAAGGTGCAAGGAGGGGAAATAAGGAAACTGATGAAATCCACATAAGTCCTGTATGGTTGCAGGGTCCCAAGACGGAAGATGAAGCGTTCTTCCTCCAGGCATCAAGTGGTTAGGGTTTGGCGATGGAGGAGGCCCAGGACCTGCATGTCCTTGGTGGAGTGGGAGGGGGAATTAAAGTGTTCAGCATGGGCGGTGGGGTTGGTTGGTGTGGGTGTCCCAGAGATTTTCTCTGAAATGATCTGCAAGTTGGCGTTCTGTCTCCCCTCTGTAGAGCAGACCACACTGGCTGCAATGGATACAGTAGAAGACATTTGTGGAAGTGCAGGTAAATGTCTGTCAGATGTGGAAGGATCCTTTGGGAAATTGGACGGAGGTGAAGGGGGAGGTGTGGGCACAGAATTTGCACTTCTTGTGGTGGCAGGGGAAGGTGCTGGGAGTGTGGTGTGGGTTGGTGGTGGGTATGGATTTGAAGAAAGTCGCAGAGGGAATGGTCTCTCCAAAATGTTGATCGGGGTTGGGAGGGAAATACATCCCTAGTGGTGGGTCCGTTTGTAGGTGACTGAAGTGGCGGAGGTGATGAAATGTATACAGAATTGGTGGGTGAAAGGTGAGGACCGGGGGGGGGGTTTGTCCTTGTTACATTGGGAGGGGTGGAGTTCAGGGCGGAGGTGTGGGAAGTGGAAGAGATGTGCTGGAGGGCATCATTGACCATACGGGAGGGGAAATTGTGTGTTTGAAGAAGGAGGCCATCTGGGATGTTTTATGGTGGGAACAGATGCGGCGGAGGCAGAGGAATTGGGAATAAGGGATGGCATTTTTACAGGAGCAGGGTGGGAGGACGTATAGTCCAGGTAGCTGTGGAATCGGTGTGTTTGTAGTAGATGTCCATGGTTAATCGGTTACATGAGATGGAGATGGAGAGGTCCAGGAAGGGGAGGGAGGTACCCAAGATGATCCAGGTGAATTTGAGGTCGGGGTGAAAAGTGTTCGTGAAGTTGGTGAACTGTTCAATCTCCTCATTAAGGAAAATGAAGTTAGAAGATAAAGAAAGAGCGAGAGAAGGGAGAGAGAAAACAGAGAATTTGAACTTCAGAAGTTGTGACTTAGTAAAGTCAAGTTAACAGGATGAAGATTAAAAGAGAAAGAAGTGATATTTACAAATATGTTAAAACATTGCCACATTTTAATTAAAAAAAGACGTCAAAGCCTTATTTATTTCATTTGAAAAGATTGGCTAGGCAGATGGAGTGGTCAGAGGACTGTGAGTCATGCTAGTTCAGACTAAACTGGTAGGCAGAACTAGTGAGGTGTTTGCAACACGGTCAGCTAAGGGATCAAGAGATTATAAAGAGGTCGAACAGGCTATTTTAAGTGCTCATGAATTGGTACCAGAAGCGTATAGACAGCGATTCAGAAACATAAAGAAGGAACCAGGCCAAACTGATGCTAAGTTCGAAAGAATTAAGCAAAGTCTTAATTTGTTTAAGATGGAGAGGACTAATGCTATGGTGCATGAGGTAGATGTAGGGAATGCTGTTCCGATAAAACACCACTCCTATAGGCTTAATTCTTTCAAAGTCAGACAGGTCCAGAAGGAAGTGGAGGTGATGCTCAACAAAGATATTGAACTGAGTCAGAGCGCGTGGAGTTCGCCAATTGTATTAGTTCCCAAACCTAACAGGATTCAATGATTTTGTGTAGATTATCAGAAGGTCAACACCATTACAAGATCAGACTCATTCCCAATACTGACATTGGAGGACTGTATAGAGAAAGTTAAACAAGCCAGTTTTACCACTGCATGGTTATTGGCAGGTACCTTTATCAGAAACAGTGAAAGAAATTTCTCCGTTTATACCCCAAATGGGCTATATCAATTTAAAGTGATGCCCTTTAGAATGAAGAATGCACCTGCCACATTCTAAAGACTCATGAACAGAGTAGCAGCTGGGTTAACAAACTGTGCAATGGATGATGTAGTAATCTTTAGTGAGTCCTGGAAGGATCACATGGTACAGTTGGAGAGCTCTTTGAACGATTAAGAGAAGCAAAATTGGTAATAAACTTAAACAAAAATGAATTTGTGAAAATAGAGGTGACATTCTTGGGCCATAACATCGGTCATGGAAGGTTGATCCCAAGGAGCGCAAAGATGAAGGCCATCGAGGAACTTCCATGACCGACCTCGAAGAAAGAAGGGCTTTGATTTTAGGGACTGAGTAGATTCTGCAGGAAGTTTGTTCCAAACTTTAGCAGTGTAGTGGCACCATTAACAGATTTGCTGAAGAAGAACACAAACTTTTGGTGGGCAGAACAATGCCAGGAGGCATTTTACAATTTAAAACCAGTATTAACCACAGCACCAGTTTTAAATACACTGAACCTTTTGAAACCCTTCAAAGTTGTAATCAATGCTAGTGACATAGGAATTGGAGCTGTACTGCTACAGGATTGATATTGATGGAATTGAACTGCCAGTTGGTTACTTTTCAAAGAAACTTCACACCCACCAGAGAAAATATTCCACGAACAAAAAAGAATTACTGAGTTTGGTACTGGCCTTACAACATTTTAATGTTTATGTCACAAACAATGTGTCGGAGGTGGTTGTGTAGACAGATCACAATGCTTTTACATTCTTGGAACACTTTGAAGACAAAAATATGAGACTATCTTGTTGGAGTCTTATGTTACAGACCTCTAATTTAAAATCATACACGTTGCAGGTCATAAGAATGTAACAACAGATGCAGATTTAACGGATAAAGTATAGATGAGACTGAATAGATACCAATATTATATTTGTGTGTGTGCAGAAGTTAATATGAACTTAGATTAATGTCCTAAGTATGTCATGGTAATGTGATTAAGAAAAAAAAACATGAAGTCATATTTTCATTATTGGTTCATTCTTTTCTGGAGGGGGGGGGGGTGTTGTGGAGTTGAAGGCATGTACTGTACTTTTAAGAAAGAGTGAATTTTGAAAAGCTGGCAAGAATTTGTCATGTGACTGACTTGAAGGTGTAACACTTGAGTTGTAACTCAGATAATGAATTGTTTTCAGAACCATTCGAAATCAACCAATCAGTTTAAATTATGCACCAAGATACTAAAACCTAATCTAACTTGAATTTTACTATTTTGACAACATCAAACCACTGAGATGATCTTATGTTTTGGGGTATAAAAAGCAGGCATTTTGAACGGTTAGCCAGAGAAAAAAAGCATGTACTGCCATTGATGGGCTGTCTACAGACCCTCTCTCTAAAAGTTACCTTTCAATATGAAACATCTTTGCAGCAGAAAACAGAAGATGACGCAGGGGAAATCTACAGACAGAGGAAGCTTGACACACGAAGATGACAACTGATTTTGAAAACGGATTTGCTGTAAATTTTATGGGAGCATTATTGGATCAGTATATTGTTACAGAATGGGAAGTAGATAAATTGCTAAGACAAAGGAGGCTTACAGTTATAGATAGTTGTTGTTTAATGCTCTCTTTTGGAGTTAAAGAATAAATTGTTTACTTTTTCTTTAAATGGTGGAATTTGGGTAGTTCTCTGTCACTCATACTCTAACATATTATAATGCGAGGTGAGCTTTTCTGTTTGGTTTAAGTTAGCAGAGGGGTTTGCTCCCTGTCATAACAATATAGTCTTGCCACATCTAGCTATGTCTCTGGTGGACAATTAATCAGAGGAATCTGCACGATCAGAATGAGGGAGGCTTCACTAGAGTGAGACTGAGACAGTGTAACTGGAAATTTGAGTCAACGTGGACTTTCAGGGCAGAGTGCATTAAATTAAAGAGAGTTTACTGAAAGAAATAAAGTCTCCAGAGTCAGTTATGAGAAGGAGAGGAAATAAGTTGTGAATTAGAAGGCCTACCTGTATGATGGCATAATGTCAGGAGTGTAGAGAAAACAGTTAATTGGTGAATAGGTTTGATCAGTATTTCCAATCTTTAAAGTAAAGACTGGCAATTTAGCTTAAGTCAATAGATTTATTTTTCTTCTCTCCTTTTCTGAGAAACAGCTTTTTTGATTTTCATATTTAATCCACACTTATTCTAAAGGTGACAAATAGTATACAGAGTGATGAAATTACAGGTCAGAAAGGCCAAATGGAGTGTACACCCTGCATCAGATGTGAAGTCATTGGAGAATCCATGAGTTCTAGACAAGTATCTGCAAGAAGTGTCACTGACAGCATCAGCATGAGCTCCAGGTTTTGGAATTTTAGGAGTGGTTCGAGTGACTACTGTGTATCCGTGAGACAGAGGACGATGTGAATTGCATGTACAGGGAGCTGGTCACACCATAAACTAGAAGTGTACAGGCAAAAAGGGAATCAATGACTACCAGACTGTCTAAGAAAACCAGACCATAATTGCAGGAGTCTATTGTGCTTACTAATTTGTATTCCACTTTGGTAAGGGTGATGGTTCTTCAGGAAAGTCTAACCACAGCCAGATCATTGGCACCGCAAGCAACTCAGCTATAAAAAGGAGGAAGAGTGGAAGAACAGTAGTTATAGAGGATTGTGCCAGTGTATTGAATAGTCATAGGATTAGCCAGGCATTTCTGTAGCAGTAAATATGACTCCAGAATGGTGTATTACCTCCTTGGTGCCAGGGTCAAGGACGTCACAGAGCAACTGCAGGATTCATCTGGGTTGGGGATCAGCCAGATTCATGGGTCTCCATGGCGTAGATAAAGAGAGGGATGAGATCCTGAAGGCAGATTTCAGGGAGTTCAGAAAGAAATTGAAAAGCATGACCTCAAAAATTTTAGGATTACACCCAGTGCCATATGTTGGTGAGCATAAGATTAGGAGGAGTGGTCATTTGAACATGTGGCTGGAGGATTGATATAGGAGAGTGCATCATATTTCTGAAGAATTGGGATCTGTTTTGGAGTAGGTTGGACCCTTACAAGCTGGCCAGATTATGTCTTAACAGGACTGGGAGGGATATCTTCACAGGAATGTATGCCAGCGCTGATGGGGTGGGTTTAAACCAGTTTATCAGGGAAATGGAACCTGAGGGGTACACCAAATTGGAAGGAAGTAAAGTTGGTGACATGACATTGAAAAAATGCTAAATAGTTTAGAAGACAGAAGCAACAAAGTTATGCGTGCATTTTGTTCTGAAAGCAAAATGATGTCAAAAAGACAAAGGGCACTCTACTGATGAAGACATAATTTGCAACAAGGTAGGAGATCTAAAGGCAGAAATAGAGATACATGAGGATGATCTAATTTCCGTTACAGAATCATGGCTACATGGTAACCAGGACTGGAAACCAAACATTGAAAGATATTCAACATTTAGGCAGGGCAGACAAGAAGGAAAAGAAAGTGAAATCACGCTGATAATACAAGATGTGATCAACACATTAGTATGGGAGGATCTCAGATCGGAAGAACAATATGTAGAATTTGTTTGAGTTGAACTAAGAAACATTAAGGGTCAGCAGTTATTGGTTGGAATTATTTATTGGCCACCAAATAGTAGTGATAGCATGCAGAATGTAATTAATCAGGAGATGAGAAAAGCATACAGCATGGGCTGTAGAGTTATCATGGGTGACTTTAATTTGCATACAGACTGGGTAAACCAAGTGAGCACTAAAGCTGTGAAAAACAAGTTTCTGAAATGTGCTGAGGATGACTTTCTATTGCAGTATGTTGAAGAGCCAAATAGGTTACTCAGCATGCTATTTTAGAGCTAGTATTATGTGATGATAAAGAATAATTAACAACCTTGTTAAAAAAAACTTTTTTTACATTAAGTTTAAAAGTGAGATATGTTCATTCTGAATGAGGGATGCTAAATTTGAACAAGGGAGATAATGAAGGCACGAGGTATGAATTGGCCGAAGGTTGATGGGAAAAATACATTAAAGAACTATTACATGACTGACAGCAACTACATATTCTTTCAAGGTGCAAAACTCAAAAAAGATCAGTAGACCATGAAAGAAGATCAAGATTATATAAGATTAAAATAAAAGGCATATAAATTTCCCAGAATATCAGTATCTGAAGATGATTAATTCTGAGTTTGTATAATATGGCAAAGGATGACCAAGAAACTGGTAAGGAAAGAGACGAGAATATCAATACAATCTATCAAAAACAAAATCAGATTGTAAAAGTTTCTAGAGGTAGGTAAAAAAGAAATGTTTAACTAAAATGAATGCAAGTTCATTGCATGCAGAGTCAGGTGAATCCATAATGGGAAATAGGGAAAAAGCAGGGAAGCTAAATGATTACTTTGCGTCATTTGTTTCACCGATCAAGATACCAGATATCTCCAGATTTGGAGATCTGAGTGGTTAGGGAAAATGAGGAGTTGAAGGAAATTAGCATCAGGAAGAACACTGTACTACATAGAACATAGAACATAGAAAAATACAGCGCAGTACAGGCCCTTCGGCCCTCAATGTTGCGCCGACCGAATCCTACCTAACCTACACTAGCTCAATAACTTCCAAATGCCTATCCAATGCCCGCTTAAATGACCATAAAGAGGGAGAGTTCACCACTGCTACTGGCAGGGCATTCCATGAACTCACAACCCGCTGTGTAAAGAATCTACCCCTAACATCTGTCCTATACCTTCCACCCCTTAATTTAAAGCTGTGTCCCCTTGTAACAGCTGACTCCATTAGCGGTAAAAGGTTCTCAGTGTCTACCCTATCTAAACCCCTAATCATCTTGTACACCTCTATCAAATCTCCCCTAAACCTTCTTTTCTCCAATGAGAACAACCCCAAGTGCCTCAGTCTTTCCTCATACGATTTTCCTACCATACCAGGCAACATCCTGGTAAACCTCCTCTGCACTCGTTCCAATGCCTCCACATCCTTCCTATAGTATGGCGACCAAAACTGCACACAATACTCCAGATGAGGCCGCACCAGACTCTTATACAACTGCAACATGACCTCAGGACTCCGGAACTCAATTCCTCTGCCAATAAAGCCCAGTACACCATATGCCTTCCTCACAGCACTATTTACCTGGGTGGCAACTTTCAGAGATCTGTGTACATGGACACCAAGATCCCTCTGCTCATCCACACTACCAAGTAGCCTACCATTAGCCCAGTAATCCATCTTCTTGTTACTCCTACCAAAGTGAATGACTTCACACTTAGCTACATTGAATTCCATTTGCCACCTTTCTGCCCAGCTTTGCAACTTGTCTATATCCCGCTGTAACTTGCCACATCCTTCCTCACTATCCACAACTCCACCGACTTTTGTGTCATCCGCAAATTTACTCACCCAGCTTTCAAGCCCCTCCTCTAGATCATTTATAAAGATAACAAAAAGCAATGGTCCCAAAACAGATCCTTGAGGTACACCGCTAGTAACTGCACTCCAAGATGAACCTATACCATCAACTACTACCCTCTGTCTCCTTCCAGCCAGCCAATTTCTAATCCAAACCTCTAATGCACCCTCAATGCCATACCTCCATAGTTTTTGCATTAGCCTACCATGGGGTACCTTATCGAACGCCTTACTAAAATCTATATACACAACAACTACTGCTTTACCCTCGTCCACTTCCTTAGTCACCTGCTCAAAGAACCCAATAAGATTTGTGAGGCACGACCTGCCCTTCACAAAACCATGCTGACTATCCTTGATCACGTTATTCCTATCCAGATGTTCATAAATCTTATCCCTTACAATTCTCTCTAAGACTTTGCCCACCACAGAAGTCAGACTCACTGGCCTATAGTTACTCGGGCTATCCCTACTCCCCTTCTTGAACAAGGGGACCACATTCGCCATCCTCCAGTCTTCTGGTACTATTCCCGTTGACAATGACAACATAAAAATCCAGGCCAACGGCTCTGCTATCTCCTCCCTAGCTTCCCAGAGGATCCTAGGATAAATGCCATCAGGCCCAGGAGACTTATCTATTTTCATCCTTTCCAGTATTCCCAAAACCTCTTCCCTACATACTTCAATGACATCCATTCTAATCACTTGTGACTCAACAGTGTCCTGTTCCTGAGTGAATACTGACGAAAAGTATTGATTTAGTGTCTCTCCAATCTCCTCCGCCTCCACGCACAACTTCCCACTACTATCCTTGACTGGACCGATACCTACCCTAGTCATCCTTTTGTTCCTGACATACCTATAGAAAGCCTTTGGATTTTCCCTAATCCTACCAGCTAAGGACTTTTCATGTCCCCTTCTCGCTGCTCTTAGCTCTCTCTTTAGATCCTTCCTGGCTACCTTATAACTCTCAATCGCCCCAACTGAACCTTCACGCCTCATCTTTACATAAGCCGCCTTCTTCCCTTTCACAAGGGATTCCAATTCCTTATTAAACCACGGCTCCCTCACAAGACCCTTAACTCCATGCCTGACTGGTACATACTTATCAAGGACACTCAGTAGCTGTTCCTTGAACAATCTCCACATACCATTAGTATTCTTCTCTTGAAGCTTGCTTTTCCAATCCACACATCCTAAGTCATGCCTCACCGCATCATAATTTCCCTGCCCCCAGCTATAACTCTTGCCCTGCAGTGCACACTTATCCCTCTCCATCGCTAAAGTAAAAGTCACCGAGTTGTGGTCACTGTCCCCGAAGTGCTCACCTACCTCCAAGTCTAACACCTGGCCTGGTTCATTACCTAGAACCAAATCCAGTATAGCCTCACCTCTTGTTGGCCTGTCTACATATTGTGTCAGGAAACCCTCCTGCACACATTGGACAAACACCAACCCATCTAACGACCTCGAGCTATAGCTTTCCCAGTCAATATCTGGGAAGTTAAAGTCCCCCATAACAACCACCCTGCTACTTTCACTCTTCTCCTGAATCATCCTCACAATACTATCCTCTACTTCTCTCGGACTATTAGGAGGCCTGTAGAAAACACCTAACAGGGTGACCTCACCTTTCCTATTTCTAACCTCAGCCCAAACTACCTCAGATGGCAAGTCTTCCTCCATCGTCCTTTCCACCGCTGTAATACTATCCTTGACAAGTAATGCCACACCTCCCCCTCTTTTACCCCCATGTCTGACCCTACTAAAACATTTAAACCCTGGAACCTGCAACAGCCATTCTTGCCCCTGTTCTACCCACGTCTCTGTAATGGCCACAACGTCGAAGTCCCAGGTACCAACCCACGCTGCAAGTTCACCTACCTTATTTCTTATACTTCTGGCATACTTCTCTGGTACTAGAGAAACTAATGGGGCTGAAAGGATACTAGATTAAGTCAGGGAACAGTTGATTGTCCCTGGCAACACTGCAGGAAGTATGCTTGGCTGTCGCTTCTATCAGACCACATGGATGTTTAAAGCTGCAGTTGGGGGCACTGAGGTGTCTACAAGAACCAGAGGGTGTGAAAGATAGTAGCTTCAGGGAGGTGGTCACACTGCAAATACAGTCATATAGATGAGAGACTGTCAGGAAAAGTAAGCAGGTAGTGCAGGAGTACCTTGTGGCTAACCCCTCTCAAATAAATATATCATTTTGAATACTGGGAGATGGCCACTCATAGGCAAATAGCACTGACAGCAGGTCTTTAGCACCATGACTGGCTCTGCTGTTTACAGAGTTATGTTAAGGTCCAAGTGATTGATTGTGATAGGGAACTCTTTAATCAGGGACCTAAACCAGACTTCAGGCTTACCTGGTGCCAGATTCAAGGATATCTTGGAGCAGTTGGGGTAAATTCTCAAAGGGGAGAATAGCCAGAATTTGCTGTACTCATTGTTACAAATGACATAGGTAGAGAAAGAAATGAGGTTTTGCAAAACAAATACAGGAAATTAGGCAGGAAGTTAAAAAGCTGAACCTTAAGAGTAGTAATCTCTGGATTACTCCTGGTGCCTCATGCTAGTGAGAATAGTTCAGATTAATGTGTGGCTGAGGGTTTGGTGCAGGGATTCACATTTTTGGATCATTGGGATCTTTTCTGGGGCAGAAGAGACCTATAGAAGAGAGACAGGGTGCACCTGAATTGGAGGGGGACCGATATCCTAGTGAGGAGATTTGCTAGTCTTACTCGGGACTTTGGGGAGAGGTGGGCAACTGTAAGCAGTTGGGAGACGAGAGAAGATTGAGGCTGGTACAGTAGTTAAGGGGAGCAAGTGAAATTGACAAGGAAGGCAAGAACATAACAGAGAATGAGATAAGATTGATGAATTAAACTGCATTTATTTTAATGAAGATGCCTGATAGATGAGGCATTCTGGATTAGTGGTGCTGGAGGAGCACAGCAGTTCAGGCAGCATCCAAGGAGTAGCGAAATCGACGTTTCGGGCAAAAGCTCTTCGTCAGGAATAAAGCATTCCTGAAGATTCCCCTCAAACATTCCAGAAGATTCCCCTGGCCTTGGAAACTACCCAGATGCCATTAGCCATGCGGCTGCCACCCCCACGTTGATTGATGATGTCACTTCCGCCCCCATCATGGCCACTCCCACAACCACTTCCACCCCTCACAATTCCTCATGCATCACACGTGACATCACTTCCGCCCCTCACATCATCGCTGATGCCACACGCTCAGTGACTTCCGCCACCCCTATTGCCGTGGTCACCACCACTTCCGCCCCCACCAGCGCCACTCACCTGCATTCTGCTCACGCCCCCCCCCCACAGACTCCACTGTCACTATCCCCACCCCCCAGAACCCCGAAGGAAACACTACCCCTGCTCATGACTCCACCCCCATTACCCCACCACCACACCCACTCCAGTTACAGGTTCCGCCCCCCACTCCCAGCTCCACACCCACACCAGATCCCAGCTCCCAGCCCTGCCAAGTTTTCACCATCCCCCCAGACCTCTCCCTCACTGAGGACGAATGATCAGTCCTCGGCAAAGGACTCACCTTCATCTCCCTCCATCCACGCATCTATGAATTTAATACAGGCCGTGACGTCGAACAATTCTTCCGTCACCTCCACCTCCGAGCTTACTTTCACAATCAGGATTCCCGTCCACCTTCCGAGGACCCCTTCGCCCACCTCCAACACACTGCATCAACCTGGACACCCCGTGCTGGCCTATTACCTGCCCTTGACCTCTTCATTTCCAACTGCCACTGGGACATTAACCTCTTCAACCTGTCTATCTCCCTCTACCTGTCTACTCCAACCTCTCACCCTCACAATGTGCAGCCCTCCAATCCCTCTACTCCAATCCCAACCTCACCATCAAGCCAGCGGAAAAGGGGGCGCAGTGGTAGTCTGGCGCACTGACCTCTACACCGCTGAAGCCAAGCGCCAACTCAAGGACACCTCTTCCTACTGCCCCCTCGACATTGACCCCACCCCCCATCACCAAACCATCATCTCCCAGACCATACAGAACTTCATCACCTCAGGAGATCTCCCACCCACAGCTTCCAACCTCATAGTCCGGGAACCCCGGACTGCCCGGTTCTACCTCCTTCCCAAGATCCACAAGCCTGACCACCCTAGCCGACCCATTGTCCCCGCATGCTCCTGCCCCACTGAACTCATCTCTACCATAGAAAAGCTTTATTCCTGAGAAGGGCTTTTGCCCGAAGCATCGATTTTGCTGCTCCTTGGATGCTGCCTGAACTGCTGTGCTCTTCCAGCACCACTAATCCAGAATCTGGTTTTCAGCATCTGCAGTCATTGTTTTTACTTACCTGATAGATGAGGCAGGTGAACTTATGGTATGGATGGGAACATGGGACTGGAATATCATAGCTATTATAGAAACATGTCTGAGAGAGGCACAAAACTGGCAGTTTAATGTTCCAGGGTATAGATGGTATAAAAAGGATAGAAAGGGAGTCAAGAGGTGGGAGAATGGCGTTTTTGAATAGCGACAATATTACAGCTGCAGTTAGAGAGGATATTCATGGAGGATTGTCCAATGAAGCTATATGGGTAGAACTGAGAAATGAAAAGATGATGGTCACCTTAATGGGATTGTGCTGTAGACTCCCAATACTCAGTGCAAAATTGAGGTGCAAATATGTGGAAGATCTAAGATATCTGGAAGAATAATAGGGTAGTAATGTTCTGGGATTTTATCTTTCCAAACAAAGACTGGGACAGTCATAGTGTTAGGGGCTTGGATGGAGAGGAATTTGTTAAGGGTGTTCAAGAAATTTTCATTTTCAATATGTAGATGTTCCTACTACAGAAGAAGGAAAACTCGACCTTCTCTTGGGAAACCAGGCAGGGGAAGTGACTGAAATATTAGTCGGGGAATACTTGGGGACCAGTGATCATAATTCTATCAGTTTTAAACCAGTTGTGAAAAAAAGCCTTTTATGTGTGAAACCATGCCCAACAAGTCCATGCCGACCCTCCGAAGAGTGGCTCTCCTAGATCTATTTCCCTAATTTATTATCCTATATTTACAACTGACTAATGCATCTAACCTACACATCCCTGAACACTATGGACAATTTAGCATAGCCAATTCACCTAATCTACACATCTTTGGATCGTAGAAGGAAACCTGAGCACCCAGAGAAAACTCACGCTGACATGGGGAGACTGTGCAAACTCCACACAAACAGTTGCTCGAGGTTGGAATCAAACTTGGGTCCCTGCACTGTGAGGCAGCAATGCTAACCATCAAGTCACAATTCTACCCATAGGACCTGATCAAGTGTATCCCAGAACATGGTGGGAAGCTAAGGAAGAGATTGTGTGGCCCCTTGCAGAGATTCTTGTATCAAAGACAGCTATGGGTAATGTGCCAGACGACTGGAGGGTGGTTAGTGTTGTGTCATTATTTAAGAAAGTCTACAATGAAAATTCAGGGAACTAAAGACCAGTGAGTCTGACTTCCATGGTGGGTAAGTCTCCAGCAGGAGACAGAGGGTGGTGGTAGACGGTTGTTTTTCGGACTCGAGGCCTGTGACCAGCAGTGTGCCACAAGTGTTGTTCATCATTTATGTATATGATTTGGATGTGAATATAGGAGGCACGGCTAGTATCTTTGCGGATGACACCAAAATTGGTGTTATAGTGGTTAGTGAAGGAGGTTTTCTATGAGTTAAATAAGATCTTGATCACTTGGGCCAATGGGCCAAGGTGTGACAGATGGAGTTCAATTTAGATAAATGTGAGGTGTTGCAGTTTGGTAACACAAACCAGGGCAGGACTTACACAGTTAATGGTAGGGCCCTACGGAGTATTGTTGAACAGAGAGACCCATGGGTGCAGGTACATAGTTACCTGAAAGTGGTGTCACAGGGTAGACAGGGTAGTGAAGAAGACGTTTAGCATGTTTCTCTTCAATAGTAAGGGTACTAATTAGAGGAATTGGGACATCATGTTGCGGCTGTACAATGGATTGGTGGGCTAATTTTAGAATACTGCGTACAATTCTAGCCATTCAGCTATAGGACAAATGTTGTTAAACTGGAAAGAGTGCAGAAAAAAATTACAAGAATGTTACTGGGACTGGAGGTTTTGAGTTATAAGGAGAGGCTGGGACCTTTTTCCTCTGGAGTGTTGGAGGCTGAGAGGTGACCTTATAGTGGTTTATAAAATCATTAAAGGCACAAATAGGGTGAATAGCCATGGTCTTTTCCTAGGGTCAGAGAGTTCAAAACTAGATGACATACTTTTAGGGTGAGAAGGGAAAGAGTCAGAAGGGGCTTGAGGGGCAACATCTTTCACGCAAAGGGTGGTGCATGTATGGAACAAGCTGCCAGAGGATGTGATGGAGCCAGGTACAATTATAACATGTAAAGAACATTTAGGAAAGGTTTAGAGGGATAAGGGCAGGCAAAAGGGACTAGTTCAGTTCAGGATACCTAATCAACATGGACAAATTAAAGCGAAAGGTCTTTTTCCATGCTGAATGACTATGACTCTGCAGCTGGTTGAAGGGAAATGGCAACATTTCTGGCACTCAGGAGGTGCATAGAAAGCCCTCCAAGACAGAGATCGGTCCCTGGTCTTAATTTTAGGAAATAAGCTGGGTTGTGGTTGAAGCATCAGTCAGGAAGCATTTTTCAGACAGCAATTATAAGTTCCTTAGATTCAACATTATTATGGAAAGGACAAGAATGGGCATGGAGCAGATACCTTCAGGTAAATCTGTCTCAAAACAGTGGGATGCATTCAAGAAGGAAATATGGAAGAGTACAGGGCCAATAAATTCCAACAAAGAAATTAAATGGGACAACCAAGTCCTGTGAATCCTGGATTTCAAGGGATGTGCAGCACTGGATTCAGAGAGAAAAAAACGAGGCTTATGGTGGATACCAAGGGTTCACAAAAGCAGAAGCCACAGAAGAGTATACAATATGTACATGGGCATTTAAAAAGAAGATGAGGAGAGCAGAAAGAGGATACGGAAGGTTATTGGCAAGTAAAAGGATAAAAAGGAAAAGAATAGGGCCCATTCAGGATCACAGAGGTAATTTGTTTATGAAGTCAGAAGATGTAGGTTGGATTCTAAATGAATACTTTAGGTCAGTGTTCACTCGTGAGAGGTTCCATATGGGTATAGAAATCAGGGAGAAGGTCTGTGATACTGCTAAAGAAGTTAGAATAGACATAGAGGAGGCTCTGAGTGGTCTTGCAGGCTGCTTGTAGCTTAGGTATAAATTTAGATTTGAATGTGGGAGGGTTGCTCAATAAGTTTGCAGATGGTACAAAAATTGGCAGGGTGGTAAATACTGAGGAGGATAGCCTTTGTATACAAGAGGATTACAGTAGGCTGGTCAGATAGACTGATTAATGGCAAATGGAATTCAATCCAAATAAATGTGAGGTGATGTTAGGCAGGACAAACAAGGCGAAGGAACACACGATGATTGGTATGTCTAGAAAGCATTAAGGATGAGAGGGACTTTGGTGTGCATGTACATGAATCCCTTAATCAAGACGATAGATAGTGGTTACGAAGGCATATGGTATATTACTTTTATTAGTTGAGATGTAACTTTTAAGAGCAGGGAGGTCATGCTGGAACTGTATAAGATGTTGGTTAAACCACAATTACAGTATTGCATGCAGTTCTGAAATTTATGTTATAGGCAGGATTTAATTGTCTGGAGAGGATGCAGAGGAGATTTACCATGATGTTGCCTGGGCTGGCAAGTTTCGGTTACGAAGAGAGATTGGATAAGCTGAGGTTGTTTTCCTTAGAGCAGAAGAGACTGAGAGGGAACATGATTGAGATGTATAAAATAATCAGGGGCATAGATAAGGTAAACAGGAAGAAACCTTCTTCCTTGATGGAGGGGTCAATGACTGGGGGACACAGATTTAAGGTATCGGGCAGAAGGTTTAGAGGAGATGTTAGGAAAAACATTTTTACCCACAGGGTGGTGAGAATCTGGAACTCCTTGCTTGGAAGGGCAATATAGGCTAAAACCCTCATAACATTCAAAACGTATTTAGATGTACACCTGACAATGCCAAGGTGTACAAAGCTATAGATCAAACACTGGAAAATGGGACTAGAATGATTAAGTGGTTGTTTTGACCGGCATGATGGAGATGGCTGAAGGGCCTTTTTCTGTCCAGTAAACCTCTAAGACACTATCAATGGCAGGACGAGAGGGCAATGAGGCATATTGATCTCAATCCAGTTGTTCCTTTCTTCTCAGGGAAATAGCGTGATGCTAGCAGGCACACAGAGGGAAGATATACAACACACAGGCAGTCCAGATGCTTCCTTCTCAGGACACTCACAAATGTCTTCAAGTTTCATGTGAATCTGGTGGCTTTCATGAAGAGTGGACTACACATGACTCATATCATATCTTCAAAGATACACATAACTTTAATGCCAACTAACATGAGTGTCTGTCTCACTACTACTTTTACCCTAATGGTAATGTGGAACAGATTATGTGTTGCTACATTAGCATTAATTGAACTGAATATATCATGTGCACATTACCTTGGATAACATACATTTTAATTTACAAGACAAAAATAGAAAGAACAACAAACCAACAAGTTAAACAAATAAAAGCAAAAAAATCTACAGATGCTGGAAATCTAAACAAACAGAAAATGCTGGAGAATCTTAGTGGTCTTGCAGCATTTGTGGGGAAAGACACAATTATTGTTTCAAGTCCATTACGACTCTTCTTCAGAACAATTAGACAAGTCCTTTACAATAAACAGGAAGCTAACTTCCAATTGATCAACTTAGATGTGGAAAATCAACCAAACAAACTCTATCCCCAGCTCAGTCATTTCAGGGGAGGGTGGTGATATAGTTGACTCTGTTCTCCAAGATTCTGAAATATTGCTCTGTCCTCCTCTCGTGGACATCCCTCCTGGTCAACCTCCCGATTTTCAGCCTCATTTTCTGAGGATTACTCTTGCACTGCATCTAGAACATCTTCCATTTCTGTCTATACTGATACAGGATACCATGTGTGGGCTATTTTGCAAGTCAACATCACTGGAGGAGTCCAGACATTGAATCTTCATCTTTAGGAGGCCAGTGGTCTGTTCTAGTATGGATCTGGTTAAAACATGAGCTATGTTGTATCCTTGTTCTGCATCTGCCTATGAATTTCTTATTGGTGTCATGAGCTAACTTTGGAGGGTTGCCTCTCATTTTCTGGAAGCTGTCCCTATATGGGTTGAGGACGTTGGAAATCAACAATCATCTGTGGTGCTTCAATATGTATGACCTATGGCAACTCCCAGGATATCTGGCACAGACCACCAAAAAATGGCTTTGATGGTCAAAATTCAGTTCAACATTATGGGAATCGAATCCTTTCCTTTTCATAAATGCTGCAGGTTGGTGATAAGCCAGACTCAAAAAATCTATAGCAATATCGGTGGCAAGCAATAGAATCTTGCAACTGGTGAAACAACAATAGTGAAGAATCCTTTTGTTCCAGCTGACTGACTCACTTCTTCAAAGTTGAAAGTAATGAAGAGGTGGACAACAGCAACCAAAATGCTACCAGTTACATCTCAGATTCACCTTGTGGATTGAAAAATGTCAGAGGGCCCCAGTTCCTCCTTGAATTGAACTGCTAACATAGAAGTTAAGGGTAGCTGCAACCTCAACAGCCTCGAGGCTGGTAATGCCACCCAGTCCTTGTGGCTGCAAGTATTCCTCCAGCAACTGACATAGCTCAGAGTTGATGGGGTAGGATTATCTTCTGCTGCATTGTCATTTGACATTTAAAGTGCAGGGAAACTATAAAACTTGGCTCTCAGTATTCCTCTGCATCTCTTTGATGGATCTCATCTTGCAGCTTCTCCTTTTAGAGGCTGTATGTCATCAATGAGTTTTGAGAAGACTTATAGCTCAGGTTGAGGTTCTGGATGTAAGTTTGCTTGCTGAACTGAAAGATTCATTTTCAGACATTTCATCATCATACAAGGTAACATTATCAGTGAGCCTCTGGTGAAGCACTGGTGGTCTGGCCTGCCTTTTTATTTATGTGTTTAGGTTTCCTTGGGTTGGTGATGTCATTTCCTGTGGTGATACCATTTCCTGTTCTTTTTCTCAGGGGGTGGTAAATGGGATCCAAGTCAACGTGTTTGTGAATAGAGTTCCGGTTAGAGTGCCATGCTGCCAAGAGGTCTGAGTGGTTTGACAGTCATTTTCGAGATGTGCGTCATCTGATAGAGTTTGATGCTCTCGCTGACCTTGCAGAAGCCCTTATATCCATTGCCCCTTGTCTGGTTCCTTATTATTAGGAGCATGGCCACATGTAGGGTCGGCTTGGCAGCAGGCATTTCGGTTTATTCAGCACATAATCTGTGGGGAACATCATTGGGATCACCTGTGTTACTGAAGGGATACCTGAGCCCTCAGATCTTTAACAATCAAGCCGAATATTTTACTTCTTACAGTAAGGCATGGAGACTTCCCAAGGAGGTCATTGTCATGCCTTGATAAGAAAATGGGAGATTGCAACCCCACCAAATGCATAATGGACAAATAAAGTGTGTATGCTCCATTGGGAATAGACTTCTGACAGTACACTATCATGAAAAGCAAGCTGCAGTTCTGATGCTGATATAGCTTCATGCCATACAGTAACATGTCCACATCTTCTCTGAATCATTTATTCGTCAGTGCTCCGCATTGCCATGAACTGCCTACCTCTTCTCTGTTCTGGAAAAGCAGGCTCTAACAAGGTGCCAGTCTTAAACTCAGTACTAAAGTTATTGTATGCTTAATAGCAGGCTAAGTCACAGTGTCTGCCTCCAAGAAAGATAGACTCTAAAGCAGCACTGAAACCTATGCTAAAAAGCAGGCTATGATCCAGAAGATACCTGGCTCTGTTTCAGTGCTTAAAATTCTGCATAGGTACAGTACAACCCATGTACCATGAGCAGGCATAGCCCGGCTGTCCCTAACCTCATTAGTGCAAGCTTGGATGCTGAAGTCATGATTAGGTTGGGCTGAGATGATGTTGTAAGGCTGACGCTTTGTCAATATTAGGCTGTGTGGATGTTGGGTACAGAAAGAGTGGTCATTGACCATGGAGGCAACATGTGCAGAGGGAGCAATTTCATGTAAAGCAAAGCTAGACGGTTGTCAATCCCATGAGCTGCAATGGACATTGATGAGATAGGTTGCCAGGAACCTGTAGTGTTTTACTGGTTGGAATTTATCATCATCAAGTTTTTTAATTGCAGAGTGGACATAGTGAGTTGGGTGATTAATGAGATGCAAATGCATGGTAATCTTCCCACCCTGACAGCAAGATTCTGAACTCACCATCTAAGGCTTGAAGATTTAATCTGGTAATCTTTTCTTGATGTTGAAAATCTAATTCTTGGGCTGTCACTCAGTTAAGTTATTTACTTTACATTGATTCATTTGAGCTACCTCAGAGAAGGGAAAATATCACCCAAAGTTCTTGGCAAGACATTGCCAGCATTTAGGGTCTGTGTCACTCAGTCAAATGTGACTTGATTCCTAAGCATGAATGAGGGTTTAAGAGTCATGAGAATTCTGTGGAAAGCAACCATACATATATAAGAAGTATTTACGGTGATCATAAACTAACTGCGCATTGCAACACATTCAGGTTATGAATGCTCTGGGCTATTCCCAGAGATCATTCTGTCCACATGTACAATCAATTGTGTCACTGGAATGTGATGATGCCAGTGAAACCTTCAAACCTGGCTATCTGGCTCTCATGGTTTGTGTTGAATATCCCAAATGCATTTAACCTTGGATATGGAATATGAAGGGAATTAGAGACTTCTCTAATGCATTTGAGAGTTTGACTGTGAGATGCCACAAATATCCATCAGACAGCCATGAAAAGATCTGGCAGTGTAGAAATTCAAGGCCACAGTGATCTTTGTAGCTACAGGCGTTGAATTCTAATCCAATCCATGAGGGCCGAGGTCTTCTTGGGGTGATGCAAGCTTGTGAAATCTTCAGTCACCTATGATAGAGGAAAGCAGGTAGGTGTAGTATATTTAGTTATGTGCAAGTCGTTGATATGACCCTGGTCCTGGTCGCGAGCATCATAAGCTGCCATTTGTTGGGGCTTCATATTGGAGTTCAAGGCATTGCTCGACATGGCCCTGTGTTGCTGGTTCCTCTGCAGCTGCAACAGCATTAGTAGAAGAATTACATGCACTTGACCCATCTCCTCTATCTGAGGAGAACTATGAGCAAAACCCAAATGGAGATCTGGTCAGTATGGACTTTGAACCCCAAAATGTCCTGAATACTTTGGACCAATCAGGAGTGTGATACTTATGATTAACCATTCACTCCATCTGTGATCAAATCTACCCTCAAAGTTCACTAAAGAGAATTTGTTCTTATGGATGCATCCATGTCTGTGAACACTTGTACTATAACCCTTAAATTGGAAGCCAAAATTCATCATCCTCCCTCAATCACCTTTGACATTCTTTACATCACTTGAGCTCCATTCGATGAACCTTACTCTGCTGTCAGTAATCTTTGACCATGGCCCATTACCTCAGATCAGCTGTTGCTAACCGTCAACCCACCCTCTCTCTTCTGTCAAAACCCCCTCTTGCTGGTACACTGGAAGAGATCCCTGCTACCTCACTTCTCATTATCCTCAACCTACCCTCTGTCATTCTTAACTCTCAGGACTTCACCTTCTCTATAGAACTACTGATTTCCTGATAATGTTTGACCCACGGTCTTTCTTTAGTGATCTTTTTTTACCTCTTGCATCAGATGAGGTAAGTTGGGTACTGGATTAAAGGATTTGATGATGTTAGGATACTCATGAATTTGGAAGTAAGAAATGAGCCCTTCCCAAATGACTCAGTTGCAAAATCCCTGCCAATTGTGGAACTGAACCTTACAGACCTGGAATGTCCCAAATTCTTCTAGTCTGTGTTGAATTAGGATGACAAATGGGACACTTCAATTGGCTTCATTGTCCTGGATTAAGGAGATTGGAAATCTATTAAAATATCCATTTATTTTTATTATCCAGAGACACCTGTTGGTAAACCTCATGTATGGAAGTCAAGAATAGGATTAATATCTTACCTGCAGTGGTTCATTGAAAGTTCCAGAAACCCTAATTCATGATCCAAAGGAATTTTATTCTCAAAATCTTTCAGGTGGAATACAGAGAGGCTGTTATTAACATACCCAGTTAGGCAGCTGCAAAGGAAATGTAGGCAGGTCAGTGTGTAACAGCAATTTGCATTTTGATAGTATTTCAAATATTTGAATATATGCCAAGATACTTTGGAGTGTTAGATGCAAGTGTTAAATATAGCTAACAGTAAGAATAATGTTGATGTGAGCTTTAAAGAAAATTAATGCCTGTGTAAGGATTAAAGCTATCAGGATCTTCATGTCTACAGAAACATTATATTGATTACTTTAGATAACAGTTCAAGAGTTAAGAGATTGAACCATGACACAAAAGCTGAGTGTGCAGAAGCTTTGTGCATATGATACCCTAAGATTCTGTGTGTGTCAGAGTCCTATGATGGAAGAAGAAAAAGAGGAAGTGAAGTGTTCAGAAGCTGATCAGATCAGGTTTGCTACAGTTATCGAAAGATATAAAATAGAGGGACCCACAATAGGTTTGATGTATAAAACTTTGGGAAGAACTCAAGAGGCACCGAGGATTCAAACTAGAAACTACAGGCAAGGGATATGTGTAGTTACACCTTCCACCAAGGTCATAGTGGAGAATATAAATGCCTCAGTGTCCTCTTCATTGTTTGTACTGAAAAAAGAGATTGAATCACAGTCTTTGGAAATTAAATCCCAAAGAGCATTACAAAGTAGCAACCACTGATAGCAGGATGTTGATGATAGTTAATTTTTATTTTTCCTAATGTATTTTGTACGGATAGTATCAGAAGACCAGTGATCAACTAGCCAGTTAAGGAAGAGAACCAAAGAAAAATAGGACATTTGGACCTACTACTACTAATAGCAACCACTTAGCTGAGTTTGAGCATGCCAGGAATAAGATAGAGTCATAGAGATGTACAGCATGGAAACAGACCCTTCAGTCCAACTTGTCAATGCTGATCAGATATCCTAATCTAGTTCCATTTGCCAGCATTTGGCCCATATCCCTCTAAACCCTTCCTGTTCATGTACCCAACTTTTAAATGTTGTAATTGTAGTAGCCTCTACTACTCCATCTGACAGCTCATTCTTATACATACACCATTCTCTGTGTGAAAAAAGTTGCTCTTAGGTCCCTTTTAAATATTTCACTTCTCACTCTAAACCTATGACCTCTAGTTCTGCAGTTCCCACTCCAGAGAAAAGACCTTGTCATCTTACCCTATCCATGCCCATTATGATTTTATAAATCTCAAGAAGATCACCCTCAGCTTCTGATGCTTCAGGGAAAACAGCCCTAGCCTCTTCCACCTGTCCCTATAGCTCAAAACCTCCAACCCTAGCAACATCCTCATAAATCTTTTCTGAATCCTTTCAAGTTTCAGAACATCCTTTCTATAGGAGAGAGACCAGAATTGCACACAATATTCCAAAAGTGGCCAAATGTTCTGTACAGCTGCAATATCACCTCCCAACTCCTATACTCAATGCTCTGGCCAATAAAGGAAAGCATACCAAATGCCTTCTTCACTATCCTATTTCCTGCAATTCCACTTACAATGGACTATGAACCTCCACTCCAAGGTCTCTTTGTTTAGCAACACTCACCAGGACCTTACCATTACGTGTATAAGCCCTGCCCTGCTTTGCCTTTCCAAAATGCAGCACCTCATCTAAATTAAACTCCACCTGCCATTCCTAAGCCCATTGGCCCATCTGGTCAAGATCCCATTGCACTCTGAAGTAACTTTTTTCACAGTCCACAACATCTCCAATTTTGGTGGCATCTGCAAACTTACTAACTATAACTCCTATGTTTATCCAAATCATTTATATAAATGATGAAAAGCAGTGGACCCAGCCCGATTCTTGTGGCACAACATTGGTCAAAGGCCTCCAGTCTGAAAGGCAACCCTCCACCACCACCTTCTGTCTTCTACCTTCGAGCCAGTTTTGTATCCAAATGGCTAATTCTTCCTATATTCCGTGTGATGTAACCTTGCTAACAAGTCTACCATGAGAAACTTTGTCGAATGCCTTACTGAAATCCATATACATCATGTCCACCACTCTTCCCTCATCAATCCTCTTTGTTACTTGTTTGAATAACTGTGAACAACAGACTTAGATTCATGTCTGATGGGTCTGAAGTGAATAATTGGATCCAGAGTCGAGAGTGTGGTGCTAGAAAAGTACAGCAGGTCAGGCAGTATCTGAGGAGCAGGAGAATTAATGTTTTGGACATAAGCTCTTCATCAGGAATGAAGTTGTGAGCCTAGAGTGTAGAGAGATAAATGGAAGGGGGATGGGGCTGGGGGAAGATAGCTGGGAGTGCTATAGGTAGATGAAGGTGGGGGTAATGGTGATAGGTTGGAGAGGAGGGTGGAGAGGTGGGAAGGAAGATGGATAGGAAGGACAGGTCACGAGGGTGGTGCTGAGTAGGAAGGTTGGATCTGAGATAAGGTGGGGGAAGAGGAAATGGTGAAATCCACATTAATCTTTGTGATTGTAGGGCCCCAAGGCGGAAGATAAGGCATTTTTTCTCTGGTGGTTAGGGTTTGGTGATGGAGGTGGCCTAGCACCTGCATGTCCTTGGCGGAGTGGGAGGGGGAGTTAAAGTGTTTGGTAATGGGATGATGGGGTTACTTCATTGTGTGCCCTGGAGATGTTCAATGAAGCCTTCTGCAAGTAGGCATCCTGTCTCCCCAATGTAGAGGAGACCACATCAGGAGCAACAGATACAGTAAATGACATCTATGGAAGTTCAGAAAATTTCAGAAAGTGTCGAGTACATCTTAATTATTATTGGCCATTTCTCCAAAATGAGATTATGTAGTAAATATCAGAAACTGAAAACTGGTTTTACACTATAACTTGTCTAATTATAGATGGAGAAAGGAAAAAGTCCTGAAGCACACAAAAACAAATTGCTGGAGAAATTCAGCACATCTGACAGCGTCTGTGGAGAGAAAACAGAATTAACATTTTGAGTCCAGTGACCCTTCTTCAGATCTAAAAGCAGCTGAGAAAAGGTGGTATTTGTCATGATGATAGGAGATAGAGGTTATGGAGTAGGGTGGGGAATGGTGAAGGAGTGAGTGAAGGTGAGTGGTGGAGAAGGAGCCCAGAGTGAGAGAGAAAAAAATGTTAGGCAAAGGGATTCTTGATAGAAAGCCAGGGACGAAGGTAGGCGAGATAAGTCATAATGGGGACCATGAATGGTGAAAGTGGATTGGCTGTGCTGAAAGCAAATTCTGGATCAGTGGTGCTGGAAGAGCACAGCAGTTCAGGCCGCATCCAACGAGCAGCGAAATCGACGTTTCGGGCAAAAGCCCTTGATGAAGGGCTTTTGCCCGAAGCGTCGATTTCGCTGCTTGTTGGATGCTGCCTGAACTGCTGTGCTCTTCCAGCACCACTGATCCAGAATCTGGTTTCCAGCATCTGCAGTCATTGTTTTTACCCTGTGCTGAAAGCAACCCATGTCATGATAGGATCTACAGCATTGGGATATCATGATTTTAAGAAGCTGTTGAATATTTTGATGCCACTGTTTAAGGCTATGCCCCCTTTTCCTTCTTATCTAAGGATGTTAAAGATTTTTTTAAACTAGAAAGCTAGCCACTTCTTCAACTATAACCATTTGAATCTGTGCCTGAAGAATGAAAAGGAAGGATGATATAATTTACTACATAATGGGCTATTTGTTATAACTTCTATTCTCCATTGTGTTAAAGATAATAAGATATTGGTCTAAATTAAATTGGAAGTATTAAAGTTAACTAACCAACTATATGGTGAAAACTGAACTCCTCGTATGGCACTCCTCCCCCCAATAATTGTTCAATTCTGACAAAATTACTGTTAGAGTATTTGTTCTTGACACAGTTTGGATTAAGGACCCACTTTTCACTCAACAAAACTCTGCCCCTTATTTCCAGACACAAGCAGATCATAAATGATTTTTCTTCTGGGGCAGGAATTGAACATTGAGGTTCTTTCTGGTCTCTGATCCTACCACTGGAGAAAAGTACTGACAGGCCTACATTTTCATGTAACAACCTGCAAACTGTCTACTGGGGAGGCTGTGGGGCCAATTAGCAGCTATGAGGTCACAAATAAAGCCAGAACTGAAAATGTACAGGCCTAGTTTAAGTAAATTGCATTAGCTCTCATTTACTGATTAGTTTCCTATATTCTTCATGGACCAGAAAGAGCTGAGACCCAATGTAGGACAATCCCTCACTTTACAAATGAAGACCTGGAGGTCTGCCTTGAGGCAGTGATGGGCAGGGAGGTTCTTTTTCTAAAGGAGAAGTTCGCAATCATATAGGCCTGCAAAGATAGTTGACACCAGAGTATAATTATGAGGGACTGGGTGCAGTGCATCAAAAAGGTTCAGTTACCTCCTTTGCTCTTGCAAGGTGAGTAAATGTTAGACCTTCATGACAGTCTCTAGGCATTCTTTCTTCAGAAATATGGGAACATAAGAGCAGGAATAAGCCATTCAGCCAATTGAGTGTGTTATACCATTCAAAACGATCATCCATTTCAATGCCTTTTCCCACATTATCCCCCTAACCCTTTACATCACTGATAGATTTCTTAATGGCAGTCTCTTAGATGCTAAATCAGAGGTGCCTGAGGGCATATGTTGCTCCTGAATATGAGAGAAATGTGTGAATTACTGATCTCTCAGCAGGGTTCACTGTTATGTTGGTACTACCTTTGGAACCAGGAATTATACACAAGGTAACCAAATGGTTAATATGATCAGGAACACTTTATTAACGATGTTCACATCTCCACAGCTGAGTGATTAGATTAGATTAGATTACTTACAGTGTGGAAACAGGCCCTTCGGCCCAACAAGTCCACACCGACCCGCCGAAACACACCCATACCCCTACATTTACCCCTTACCTAACACTATGGGCAATTTAGCATGGCCAATTCACCTGACCTGCATATCTTTGTGATTGTGGGAGGAAACCGGAGCACCCGGAGGAAACCCACGCAGACACGGGGAGAATGTGCAAACTCCACACAGTCAGTCGCCTGAGTTGGGAATTGAACCCGGGTCTCTGGCGCTGTGAGGCAGCAGTGCTAACCACTGTGCCACCGTGCCGCCCACAGTGGACCAAAGCTCCGCCAATCCAGGTCACCTGAGCAGCTCTGTTAAAGGGGCAACACCCCCAACTATATATATAAAAAACATACTGCATTGAAGTGGACCTGCCAGAACTGACACATAAAACTTCTTACATCTTTTTTCTCTTTTGCCACAGCTTGAGAAACTGGTACATAATATCAGTGAAAGTGAGGAATGGTTACCATAGCACACATCATCTCTGACATGGAATCATCTTCCACAAGTATGTTCATTGCATTGAGGCAAAGAGGTACTCAGAACCAGTGAAAGCTCAACTCAAGGAGAGCTGAAAATGTGTTGCTGGAAAAGCGCAGTAGGTCAGGCAGCATCCAAGGAGCAGGAGAGTCGACGTTTCGGGCATGAGCCCTTCTTCAGGATTCCTGAAGAAGGGCTCATACCCGAAACGTCAACTCTCCTGCTCCTTGAAAGCTCAACCCAACCCAACCTGCTGGAAAGATATGAGCTCCTAGCATCACCTGAGACTGAAGGAAGCTGTATGTAATAAAAATTTCTATTTTTGTTTTTGATATTATTTTGGGCATTAAAGGGGAGTATCCCTGATGGAGAAGAAACTGCAATTTGTAGAATTAAGAGGGTGCCTTCACTCCTATCTATCCAAGTGCAGTCTAAAAACTGTGCTGCATTAAAACATCTCAGCATTGCTTAGTGATTCTGCAATGAAGTGCTTCTAATGCAAGAATATCACTCTTTCAATCCCAAATGTGTGCAGTACTTTAGTTGTGGTCTCACCAGTGTCCTGTACACACCTCAGAACAAACAACACACCTTACAAGTGCATCTTTTACTAGATTATCTTGCAAGCCTACAGATAGACTAGCATTCAGTAAGAAGGAGGTGATAGTGGCAGCTGTGGTCTCAGATCTCAGAGCTGAGCTCAACTGAGTTGTAGGACTTGCATGAAAAGAGGATTTACTTGCTTTTGCCCAAAACGTCTATTTTACTGCTCTCGGATGCTGCCTGAACTGCTGTGTTCTTCGAACACCACTAATCCAGAATCTGGTTTCCAGCATCTGCAGTCATTATTTTTACCTAGTAACTGATGTGTACCCACATGACTTATTGCCCTGAGACAATGCAGGCTGAGAATGGAGGATTCCATTCAACTTGTACACACTAACATTACTAAGGGCTTTGAGAAGAGAATTCCTTCATTGAGAGGATTGCTAAACAGGACACAAACATATGCAGCAGCGCTCAGAATACATGCAGGAACTAGACATTGATGTTTACAGAAGGCAGGCCGCATTATGTAGCCTTAGTGAGCGGCACTGATAGCAAGAAATATTTGGAGCAGAATCCAGTTGTGCTCCAACTTTGACTCCCCAACGGCCATCCAGAGCACCAACCAAACACCGAGATAGCCAGATAAAAAATGAATGAGGTGCCACTCTAAAAAGGCATTATTAGTCAGTTGGGCTTGTCTGAGGGACTGTGAAGTAGGATCTAATAATAGAGATGTTTACTTGGCACCTTCATTTTTAAGAATGACTGCCACCTTCTTCTCATCTGCAAGCAGAAATAAGTAAGTAGGTGACTTACAAGGCCACAAAAGAAGCATAACATAGAAGCATCACATAGGCTGAACAGAGTAAGTCACTGGTAATTGTTTCATCTCCAACCGTGCACGTATTCTAACTTTACACTCAATGTAAGTACTGAGTGTTCCCCTTCCCTATCAGCGTTCCGCAAAGATCCCCTCCCCTATCAGCGTTCCGCAAAGAATTTCCCTCCCCTCCCCTATCAGCGTTCCGCAAAGACCACCTACAAACGGACCCCACCACCAGGGATATATTTCCCTCCCCTCCCCGATCAGCGTTCCGCAAAGACCACCTCCAAACGGACCCCACCACCAGGGATATATTTCCCTCCCCTCCCCTATCAGCGTTCCGCAAAGACCACCTCCAAACGGACCCCACCACCAGGGATATATTTCCCTCCCCTCCCCTATCAGCGTTCCGCAAAGACCACTCCCTTCGTGACTCCCTCGTCGGGTCCACACCCCCCACCAACCCAACCTCCACTCCCGGCACCTTCCCCTGCAACCGCAGGAAATGCAAAACTTGCGCCCATACCTCCTCCCTCACTTCCCTCCAAGGCCCCAAGGGATCCTTCCATATCCGCCACAAGTTCACCTGTACCTCCACACACATCATCTATTGCATCCGCTGCACCCGATGTGGCCTCCTCTACATTGGGGAGACGGGCCGCTTACTTGCGGAATGCTTCAGAGAACACCTCAGGGACGCCCGGACCAACCAACCCAACCACCCCGTGGCTCAACACTTTAACTCTCCCTCCCACTCCACCGAGGACATGCAGGTCCTTGGACTCCTCCACCGGCAAAACATAACAACACGACGGTTGGAGGAAGAGCGCCTCATTTTCTGCCTGGGAACCCTCCAACCACAAGGGATGAACTCAGATTTCTCCAGTTTCCTCATTTCCCCTCCCCTCAGCGTATCAATGATTTGACTAAAGGCTTGTCTCAGTCGGTTCTCTCAATTCAGCACCGCCCTCCTAACCTGCAATCTTCTTCCTAACCTCTCCGCCCCCACCCCACTCCGGCCTATCACCCTCACCTTGACCTCCTTCCACCTATCACATCTCCATCGCCCCTCCCCCAAGTCCCTCTCCCTACCTTTTATCTTAGCCTGCCTGGCACCCTCTTCTCATTCCTGATGAAGGGCTTATGCCTGAAACGTCGAATTTCCTATTCCTTGGATGCTGCCTGACCTGCTGTGCTTTAACCAGCAACACATTTTCAACTGTAAGTACTGACAACTCCAGCTGTATAAGCTCTCAATTTTTAAGTGGCAGCTTCATTGTTTTTGGAATACTTTGGAGACTGGAAATCTAAGAGAGTAAGTCCTGATAAAATATCTCAAATAGAGCCCAAAAGTGAACTGATATCTAATTACGTTACTTTTCCAGACAACTTTTGAATCAATTACATTTCTTTGGATCCAACTGAAGAGATTGAGGAGGAAGCCCTGGTGTTTGGATATGGCAGTGTGTCTATAAATTTTGATCAAGCATGCATACTGGAGTGGATATTCCAGTTTTGCAGCAAATTATTAACACAACATAGGAGACACCAGTTACAATGTTTAATCTGGAGTTGACCAAAAAAGGAAAAGCAGTATGAGATGGAAAGCTCCCAAAAGAAAGAAACAAGAAAAAGAAAAATAAAGTTATTAAGGGAAATAAGGATCATTGCACAGGGACAGTGAAACCTTAGGACATTTATGCATCCTTCATTGGCAGTAAGATTGAATCTGCTCTAGGTTGCATCTTCAATGGAAGTGCTTTCAATGCAGCTCAAAGTAAATTCAAGCCCATGCCTTCCAATTATGTCTGGAAGCTTTATTTCTGCGATGCTAGACGGGTGATGACTTCTTGCATTGTATGAGCAATATGGAGCACAATACTTATAATTTGTACATATCTAATACCACCTGTGTGCTAATAGCTAAGCACATAAGTAAACTGTTCTCCCTTTTACGTACGCACTGAGTGCCTTGTGGGGGCCATGAATACCTCCCTGTTGTTTTGCCACTTTCATGCACCTAGTCTGTCTGTGATCCAGCATGCAGCTAAGCACTTCACCAAAATCTCAACATGATCCTCTGATTGGGAATTAGGCAGTTTCTCAGTGCTGATTCTACCCTTTCCTTATGAAACTTGCCAGTGCTAGGAAGGGAAACAGGAAAGTGTTACACTTAGCTGTACCAACACTACCATCATCTACCACCTCTTCCACACATTTAGTGGGGCATAAAGTCAAATGTCTCAGCGTATCAATGATTTGACTAAAGGCTTGTCTTTCAAGGATTTGACTGTTCAATAAATAATAATTCTTGCTTATTTCAGGAACACGGTCTGCACCCTTTATTAATATGGTTCTAAAAAGCTAGGTAAAATTGAGATTTTACGAATACCAAGATATAAGCAGAGGTGAGCAGAACAGAAAATAAGCAGATTTTCTCTAGACAGAGTAAGAAATGAGACTAGGGCGAAGTGTCAGACCAGGAATTGGTGATAGAAATAAGGAGGCAGCCTAGACATCTACGAGTAATGAGAAATCTTTGATGATAGTAACAATAATTGATGAATGTACCGTAGGAACTAATTATTTTATACTGGGGCATTCACTTAACATGTGCTTTTAAGTTGATAAAATTAGAGTTGAGTAAATATATGTACATGTGACTTAATGTATGTAATAGGAATGAACACTTGCGGCCTTTAAGAGTACTGTCTTAGAATGCTCAAGGTTGGATTCTCGTGTATATGGGTAAATAAACAATCATAATCTCCTGGTTGTTTGTCAAATTGCACCACAACACTAAAAAGATTTTACTGTGTATTTTGTACTGTTTTAATCCACATAATGTACTCACTCACTGTTGTTTTTTTTTTGATGTGCACAATAACCATAACCGTACTTGTACACTTGTCGAGGGATGAAATCTGATGTGATGGAAATTACCAAGCCATTTCCAATAATAGCAAGAACACCAATTACTTCTAGAATGTCCAACCATATACCTGGAACACAGACACAGAGATATCTGTCATCCATAATTTTCTAATTGCCATAATATGAAAATTCAAAATGTTTGAGTAACTTTTTCTAGGTTTGCTTCCTTAATTTTTCCTGTCTCCTTCATTTAAGTTATTGTTCCATTGATTTCACATGCCTGCAGTAACTTGTTCAAGTGATCATGTGTGTTGGTGCTGGAACCCCAAAGGAATAATGTGATAAAACATGTTCCCAGCATGCACTCATACTCATTGAGAGAGCATTTTGATATTTTGAGAATTCCAGCCTCCAGCTCCATGCTTTTCCATCCAAATCCACACATCATTCAATTCCAGATATGTACTTATGACTGGTGAAGTTTATGTTGGAAGCATAGTTTCAAAAAGGTCATTTAAAGTGTTGACAAGTTACTTGACTATTAACTTAAAGAAAATCTACCCGTCTTGACTTCCTCAAAAAATAAAACAGAAAAGTTTTGAACACTTAGCAGATTTCTACTGTCTGTATTTTCCCAATTTGCACTTCTACTGGCCCTGGATTTTCTTCACATGACCTTCACATCATTACCATACACTGATCTGCATTTTTTTTCTCTTTTCTGTATATCCAGAAGTGCTCTGACACACAACTGATGTTTTTTTTAACCATCACCAAATCATCTGTGGTATTATTTTAATCCATTAACCACTGATCTGCATATTTGAAAAACAGTCGAGAATGTGGTGCTAGAAAAGCACAGCAGGTCAGACAGCATCCGAGGAGCAGGAAAATCAATGTTTCAGGCAAAAGCCCCTCAGTCTCGATGAAGGGCTTTTGCCCGGAATGTTAATTTCCCTGCTTCTCGGATGCTGCCTAACCTGCTGTGCTTTTTCAGCACCACAGTCTTGACTCTAATCTCCAGCATCTGCCAATCAATTTCAGATGGGTGTACTTGTGGCCAGCTAAGTGAAGCTGCTTAAATAATGGGAGTTGAGTAGCATGTACTATCGAGCGCCAACAATCGAGCAAATTGTGCATTAATAGTTTGTAAGGTAGCATATAGAATTTTTCTGTGATCTCACCTAATACAGATCAAACTCTGCTTTGTCAAAATTACATGTAACATATACAGTGAGTACCACACAGCCAAATAAATTGCATTGGTTATATCTTACCAATATCTTTTGCTTTTCGTGGTATCGGTCGCCTGAGAAGCCAAATCATCTTTTTGGCATCCAATCGAATTTCAAATAGGTTATTTAAAAATGCAAGTAATGGAGCCAAGGGGAACGCTGCAACAAATATTGTGGTAAAACCATACTGAATTGCTGAAAAGGAAAAGAGATTGATTACAGAATTATCACAGCTATGTATCAAGACAAATAATGACAACGCTGATGATCACTGTTGGAGGCTTTCTGCTTGTATTAATTCACAGGTTGTGGCATCATTGGCTATCCCAGAACTTACTCTTAATCCCTAATTGCTCAGAGGGCCATTAAGGGTCAACCACATTGCTATGAGTCTGAAATCACATGTGTCAGTGCCATCTTTAACAGACTATCATGCACCCTGACAAAAAAAAATGTGAGCACAGAGCTGCCCTGCATATTTCCTGACATTTGTCCTGGACATGACAGACAAGGGAAATTTGATGCCCCACTGCCCGCAGGATGGGGTGATGCACAAGTGGGACATTATCTCCCCTCAACACCAACAGGTGAGGTCACAACAGCAGACTATGTCAACCATATCCAAGATTGTCACCCAGGTCAGTGCACTCTCAGCCACCTGAAGAACACACAGCACTGTAGGAAGGTCAATAAGTTTCTCTATTTTGCCAGAACAAGTTGAACCATTTTCTCTCTGGTAGTTAACACTCACTATCTCTGCTACTGTACCCAGCTCCCAGCAAGGCTCATGCTCTATTAATCTCACTGTTGCACGCAATATCTTCCCTTAAATACTGTCACCCACCCCCAATCGCAACATCATTAACTTTACATGCCTCTGCACTGTCGACTCATTTACACAGGGCATGTGACTCATCCAGGAGGAAGACAGCACATAGTAGAGCAGAAAAGTGGTGACAGTTGGTGGGGTGCCAGACATTCAGTTCTTCATCCTTTATATGGACAGCATATGGATGCTGATCAACTGAGAGGCTAACTGACAATGTTTAAATTCTGTATTGGATTTTGCTTTTGATTTACTGTGTTGGGACCCCTGAGTGATAGTGCTGACAACAATGACAAGCTTCCTAGCTTTGTGGTGGCACTATACGGTACAGCAATACAGCAGTAATATGATCCTGGTGTCTCTGATTGAAGGGGCAAAGTACATAAAGGCAAGACAGTATAGCTCAGAGTCAGTGAGTGCTATGACAGCATGCAATTAGCCAGATATGCAGCCTTGTTAGTTCCATGAACTGCTTCCCAGTCCCTAAGTGTACAGTGTTCTTGTTACAATGATAGCTGCCAATGCAGTACTGAAGTACAAAAGCTTCAAATGCTGGAAAATAGGAATAGAGCAATTAGGTAGATTTCTTTAACCAGTGCAGACTCGATGCGCCAAAGGGCTTTTTTGTGCTGCAGAACTCTATGCTTCTACGACATACTGAAAATGAACGAGAGATGTGTCATGAAGTGTCTTAATGTTGGCACATGTGAGATGCTAACACCCATTGGCCTGGTGTGTTTTTGGCTGTTGCCCTTCAAGCATGCCCTGAGATGTCAGAGCTAGATCTCCAACAGAGAGGTCTGTAGGAACAAGCAGCAATCTAGTTACCAGGTAACTGTCCTGACTTACATGTCAGAAATTGTCCACAGCTAGTTTGTATCTGCAGGATGCATAGGGAAATGGTATTATAATGAGGTGAGATTAAATAATAATGAGATGTTAATTGAATTGAATGATTTATTGCCACTTGTATTTAACAAATAAATAGTGAAAAATGTAATGTGTTGGCACACACCAGCCTATTTTAAGTTGCAGAGGATACTAAGATACAGCTAAAAACAGAGTTCCTCCTCCCTTGCTCCACTCAACATCAGGAGATTCCTTGTCCACCAACTCCCCCACATCACAGTCCGTTCCAGAAGTCTGACTTTGGGACCACCATCGCTTCATCACCAGGAGCATCATACTGGGCCTACCAAGCTGCCAATGCAACTGGTGCTCCCATCAATTTATCAGGAGTACTAATTTGGGCTCACCGCATTGCCACAGCTGACTGACATCAGCTGCAGAAGCCACCCTGCTGCCTTCTCTGCTGACCACAGAGGCCAAGTTGCTATTGTTGCCATCTTGAAAATTGGTGCCATTGCTACTGTCTCAAGTCATCCACTGGGCCCACCAATGTTGAAGTTGCCATGCTCCGACACCTTCTCTCGTTGCTGGGCCCAACTTTCTGCTGTCACAAACTCTCTGAGAGCTCACTCTTTTCCTCCATGCTGGGTTCGCACTTCCTGAAGAGCCAACTCCTGCTGCCGCTACTGTACATGCTTGGGAAGCCCACTCTCACCCTACCGAGGAAGCAGAAAAGACCTCCAAAGAGAGGAAAAAAGAGAGCAAAAGTAAAAAGAAAAAAGTAAAGAAAGCAGATGAAAGACCACGAGCCTCAGGCCAGGAGCTCAGATGCAGCCCTACTCTTTTGGAGCCATCTTGGACTTGAATACACACAAATAGGCCTTTCCCTGCTCACTAGCAAGAATCTCATATTGTCACTCAACACTTGGTTGGAAAATGTTTCATTCAACATTGAGAAAATCCTCACTGGTTATCTATGTTATTTTCTCAACTTTCTCACTACTGCCCTTGTCATGCAGGGACTGGGAAGATTCCATCTGTTGTCTTTTTTGTTCAGTCTTTATTAAATGTTCATGTTAGGGTTCAGTATTGTCCTTATCACCCTATGAAATATGGCTGAACCCGCAGCCACAACTGTTCCTTCCTTCTATTTTAAAGGATATTACCTATCATCATTCATGGGGAGTAAGTGAAATGACATTGGTGAAATTCAACCTCTGTAAATTTTCTATCTGACCATCCTGAGATGAAGACATATTTGGACAGTACTGACTAATCCATGTAATTTTCTCATTTTTATCTTGACTGATTGTCTCCACCACACCCAGTGCACCAGGCCCACCCCACTTTGCTCCTCCTCATTCCTCATCCGACCCTTTGTCATTTACTGGATCCCACTTCCATACCTCCATTCCCCGACCTAATCCAAAATCATCTCACCATCAATTCGCCCTTGTTGATCTGGGTTTTTATGTAAAGTTTCATTTGCCTGTGGTCCTCCCTTGTACCAAATGGTGTTAACTAAGGAAAACTATAGGTAATACACATAACTGCAGAAAGCTGGCAGATGCATACTACTTGTAAATAATTCTGAACAACATGCCATGGGATCCTCATGCTCCACTGACTTTATCTTGAAGGTAGGACATAATTAAAAAGTCATTTTTCTGTGAATAAGCATTTATAGTACGTGAAATCATTAGCATTCACAGCTTGGCGTATTGTTCAACACACCAAAAACACATTGATAACTTTATTGTTCTACCTCAATCTACTGATGGGAAATGGAAATTTCACTTTTCCACCAAATTAAGTCATTTTGCTTATCCAGTTCCCTGTTCTTGGACTATATAAAATTTCCTAACAATTCAAAATAATAAGCACAAAGAAGTTCAGGAGACTTGCAACATCTAAAAAGTGCTACTGAAAAGCTGTCATCTTTCCTTCAAGAAGGCAAATATTAAAAACAAGTTTTAAACTCTTGAGGAAACAAGTGTTAGAGTTAACAAAGTTAAAAATAACACAACACCAGGTTATAGTCCAACAGGTTTAACTGGAGGCTTTTTAACTTTGTACACCCCAGTCCAACACCGACATCTCCAAATCGTTAGAGTTAACGTTACAGTACAATATGATAAGCATTTAGGTTGGGCGTATAGTACAGTGAAAGAGGGATTAGGTTTGAGAAATGGGACTTACCCATTTCTAAAAATTCATTGAAAAATGAGTAAGAGTTGAATTCATTTAAACTGTAATTTTTGATCCAGTGTTTAGTTACGCTCTCAACTTTCTTTGTTGAGAGCATTGATTTCTTCCTCCACTTAAACTTCAAGATTCTGTAATGTACACCAAGGATAATTAAGTTAAATAAGGATGGACTTAACATATAACATCAAAATATGAATTCTAAGTACAGTACATGTATATCATACAGTAGTATTGCCTAGAAATCAGATTTCATTCAGATATTTTTGTGTAATGGATCGAGCACACATTGTTTTTGTTTAAGGGTAAGATTAAAGTAGCCAGCATGTAATGTTCATGCTACCTAAAAATTTTAATCAGACAAATATACTGCTGATTTTTCCCACATTATTCATTGGCTGCATACGTATTGAGATTGTTAGCAATATTAGGCAAACGTAGTTCTACTTAAAAACAGCCAGCACCTCTTAAAAAGATATACTCTGGCTGAAAATCCAAGACAACTGGCTGAAGAAGGAAATGAGCTGACAGCAAAATTATCTGATGCTGCACTGGAGACCTTGGTGTAGGCAACAGAGGAGAAAGGAGACATCAATTTGTTTCCATGGAACAGAAATCCTTCCTGAATATACATTTAGGAGGTATTTGGAAAAGCTTAACAGGTGTGTCAATGTCAAAAGCAGTATACCAAGGACTCGGCTGCAATGATAGAGAAAATATATTATTTTCTAAAAGAGCTCAGATAAAGACAGTTGAAAGTATGTCCTTATTGTAGCTACTTAGAGCCACATTAATTATAACACCGGTAGTCTTCACAACACTCCCATTCATTCCTCTAGTTATGCAGTATAGTGCACTTACCTCAATCACTTTATGCTCACAGACTCTCAGTGAGAGTTAGAAGATATTTGCATAATGACTCACCAGCTATCAGTGCACAGGAAAGAGAGTATCAAACATGCCACTTTGCAATAGAGTGAAACTGCATGCTAATTCTGACATAAATATAAATTTAGAGGGTTCTGCCTACTGAAGGTAGCACACAGGCATACACCAGGAAATGCTAGGGAAACAGGGCAACTCCCAGAAAATTTTGTAGAGCATGAAATGACCAGCTCCAAATTGTCTTAAGCCAATAATCAGCATCCCTTGTGCAGTATAAATGTTGATTTCCCCTTGAATTGGTACTCTTGTAAAATGTCCTGATATGTGCAAGACAAAAAGCATCATTAAAATGTTTTATCAGCATTATTCAGGATATACATTGTTAAGTGAATAGGTAAAGACTTGAACAATGTAGGAAAATAGGAAATTGTTGATTTTGGCAGGAAGAATAAAAATAAGCATTTTATCTCACTTTTGAGAGCTGCAGTGATCTGAAATGCAAAGGGATATGTATCTAGTGCATAGAGTCATAAAGATGTACACCACAGAAACAGATCCTTCAGTCCAGCTCATCCATGCCGATTGGATATCCCAAACTAATCTAGTTCCATTCGCCAACACTTGGCCCATATACCTCTAAACCTTTCCTATTCATATACCCATCCAGATGCCTTTTAAATCCTGTAATATTTCAGCCTCCACCACTTCCTCTGGCAGCTCATTCCATACATACACCACCCTCTGCATGAGAAAGTTGCCTCATAGATCCCTTTTATATTGATCCCCTCTCACTCTAAACCTACGTCCTCTAATTCTGGACACTCCCACCCCAGGGAATAGACTTTGTGTATTTATCCCATCCATGCCCCTCATGATTTTATAAATCTCTAAGAGGTCACCCCTCAGCCTCCAACGCTCCAGGGAAAACAGCCCCAGCCTATTCAGCCTTTCCCTATAGCTCAAATCCTCTAACCCTGGCAATATCCTTGTAAATCTTTTCTGAATCCTTTCAAGTTTCACAACATCCTTCCGATAGGAAGGAGACCAGAACTGCATGCAATATTCCAAAAGTGGCCTAACCAATGTCCTGTATAGCTGTAACATGACCTCCCAACTCCTATACTCAATGCTCTTGAATAACAAAACATTACAATGCAAGTTCAGCTTTTCAGTACCCAAACAATTCAACTGTTTTATCAAGCATCTTAAATTGAGTTTGCTCCCTGGCTATGAAGTCATCTATCTGCGAAGACCTGAACCAATTTATCAGGATGAAATTAAAACTTTCCAAGTAAGACTAACAATAAAAAGTCATTCCTGATCTATACTGCTTATTGCCTAACTCTAGATAACCTCCAATCATGAAGTCCCTTTATTCATCACACATGCTTCAAGTTCCACAGAACTATCCCTTGAAATTGCATCATAAAGTTTCTCTTTGTGATACAATTTGGACATTAGTGGGTCTACTTCTGTTTGAAAACAGCCTATGTTAGGCAAGGTAAACCTAACTGAAAAATACTATAGCATCCTGCAGCAATGGAATCCATTTTATCAGCTTTACAACCAAGTTTGTCTTTGAAACTCTTAGTCACTAGTTTGGCTTTGGGCTTACATATCCTAACAGGAAGCACTTCTTACGTAAAGGTTGGCTGTATCTGGTACGTAAATGCATCAAATTTCAGCTCTCCAACTCTTTTTGATCTGCATTATTTATCAATTCATCTTCTATTTTGTTGTAGCCACTAAAATATTTTGATCACAAGCACTTATACTTCTTATACTATTCTCAGCTTATTCCATTATTCTTGTTCCTATTAATCTGCAACCTTATAATTAATTGACCTCATAGTTAGGGATCCTCTTGGAAGCAGTGATCACAGTATGGTTGAATTAAGAATAAATATGGAGAGTGTGAAATTAAAATTCAATACCGGGGTCCTCCACTTAAACAAGGGAGACCACAATAGGACGAGGGAGGACTTCGCTAAAGTAGACTGGAACCAAGATTTTATGGTGGGACAGTTGACGAGCAGTGGAGAACTTACAAAGCAATTTTTCAAAGTGCTCAACAAAAGCATATTCCAATGAAAAGGAAGGACTGTCAGAAAAGGGGTAATCTGCCATGGGTGTCTAATGAAAAAAGGAGGGTATCAAATTGAAAGGGAAGGTATACAAAGTGGCCAAAAACAGCAGGAAACTTGAAGATTGGAAAATCTTTAAAGGTCAACAGAAATCCATGAAAAGAGCTATAAAGAAATGTAAGATAGAACATGAGAAAATACTGGCACAGAATATAAAAACAGATAGCAAAACTTCCTTTAATAATTAAAAATGAGAAAGATAGGCTAACGTAAATGTTGGTCCTTTACAGAATGAGAAGGGGCATTTAGTTATGGGATATGATGAAATGGCTGAGGCATTGAACAGGTGTTTTGTGTTGGTCTTCATGGTGGAGGACACTAATAACATGCCAGTAATTGACAAAGAGATGAAGGTATGCGAGGACCCGGAAACAATCATTATTACAGAAGGGGTAGTGTTGGGCAAGCTAATGGAGTTAAGGATAAACAAGTCTCCTGGCCCTGATGGAATGCATCCCAGGGTACTAAAAGAGATGGAGGGAGAAATAGTAAGTGCACTTGTGATAATTTTCCAAAATTCACTGGACTTGGGGCGGTTCTAGCAGATTGGAAAACAGCAAATGTGACACCACTGTTTAAAAAGGGAGATAGACAAAAGATGTGGAATTATAGACTTGTTAGCTTAACTTCTGGAGTGGGGAAGATACTTGAGTCTATTATCAAGGAAGAAATAGCAAGGCATCGAGATAGAAATTGTCTTGTTGGGCAAAGGCAGTTTGAGTTCATGAAGGGTAGGTCATGCTTAACTAATCTTTTGGAATTCTACGAAGACATTATGAGCAAGGTGGACAACCGGGACCTAGTGCATGTGGTGTACTTAGATTTCCAAAAGGCCTTCGACAAGGTGCTGCACAGAGGCTGCTGCATAAGATAAAGTTGCATGGTGTTAAGGGTAATGTTTTAGCATGGATAGAGGATTGGTTGACTAACAGGAAGCAAACAGTGGGGATAAATGTGTGCTATTCTGGTTGGCAATCAGTAACTAGTGATGTGGGTGGCACGATAGCATAGTGGTTAACACTGCTGCCTCACAGTTCCAGAGACCCGGGTTCAATTCCCGACTCAGGCGACTGACTGTGTGGAGTTTGCACATTCTCCCTTTGTCTGTGTGGGTTTCCTCCGGGTGCTCCGGTTTCCTCCCACAGTCCAAAAATGTGCAGGTTAGGTGAATTGGCTATGCTAAATTGCCCCTAGTGTTAGGTGAAGGGGTAAAGGTATGGGTGGGTTGTGCTTCGGCGGGCCAGTGTGGTCTTGTTGGCCTGTTTCCACACTGTAAGTAATCTAATCTAAAAAAAAGTGTGATGTGTCTCGGGGATCAGTTGGGACCGCAATTATTCGCAACTTATATAGATGATTTAGAGTTGGGGACCATGTGTAGTGTGTCAAAGTTTGCAGATGACACTAAGATGAGTGGCAGAGCAAAGTGTGTAGAGGACTGTAAAGCCTTGAAGAGGAACATAGATACTTTAACTGAGTGGGCAAAGATCTGGCAGATGGAATATAATGTTAATAAATGTGAAATCTGCCATTTTGGTAGGAGTAACAGTAAAAGGGATTATTACTTGAATGGTGAAAAGTTGCAGCATGCCACTATGCAAAGGGACTTGGATGTCCTTGTGCATGAATCACAGAGGGTTGGTCTGCAGATACAACAAGTAATTAGGAAGGCAAACAGAATTTTATCCTTCATTGCTAAAGGGAATGAGTTTAAAAGCAGGGAGGCAATATTGCAGCTGTACAGGGTGCTGGTGAGGTCACACCTGGATTACTGCATGCAGTTTTGGTCTCCTTGAGAAAGGATACATCGGCACTAGAGGGGGTGCAGAGGAGGTTCACTAGGCTGATTCCAGAGTTATGGGGGGGTTGGCTTATGAGGAGAGACTGAATAGACTGGGATTATAGAATTTAGAAGAATGAGAGGGGGAATCTTATAGAAACGTATAAAATTATGAAGGGAATAGATATGATAGAAGTAGAGAGGATGTTTCCACTGGCAGGTGAAACCGGGACAAGAGGCATAACCTCAAAATTAGAAGGAGCAGATTTAAGACTGAATTGAGAAGGAATGTCTTCATCCAGAGAGTTGTAAATCTATGGAATTCCCTGCCCAGTGAAGTAGTTGAAGCTACTTCAGTATATAATTTTAAAGCTAAGATAGATTTTTTTTCAATAATAAAGTAATTAAGGTATACGATGAGAAGGCAGGTAAGTAGAGCTGAGTCCACAAAAAGATCAACCATGACCTTACTGAATGACGGAGTAGGCTCAAAGGGCCAGATGGCCTACTCCTGCTCCTGGTTCTTATGTTCTATGTTCTTAATTACCCTCCTACTTTATTCTGGGCCACTACTAGAATAGCTCCTGCTCCAATAATCAAAATTATTTTTACAAGTTTGAGATGTTTTCCTAGGGCTGCACTCACTTTAACATCCAGTTTAGAATTCTGACTGAATTTTTTAGGCCTTCCGCATCTCTATCTCATTTTGCCCATCCATGGATTTTATGTCACTTCACTCATTTTGCACATTTAGCTAATGTTTCTATGTGCTGATACTTTTCCCTACTATCCCTAATGGTTATATTCCTCCATTCACTTCTTGCATGTACATTATATTGGTAACAATTTTTGGTTATTGACTTCTGGGGCAAATAGAAAAAACAAGTGCTCTGTGTCACTTTGTTCATATTTAGTCAACTCTTCATATGCGTTTATTTGGTCCTCAAGACTGTCCAACATATGCATATGCAAAGTGTATGCTAACTCATCATCTTGAGTGACTTGTTCAGTTTCTTGAGTGTACTATCAGTGACAATTAATTTTGGGAATTCATACTGTCACTTTGGTTGCTATAAAATTACTGTTTTTACATCACTATCTATAATATTACCTGGACATTTCCATTCTTTCTGATTTTTGTGAGATATCATGAGTCTAGGTTTAAAATTTATTTACGATAGCTTTATATTGCGCCATAAAGCTCATCAAAGTTTCTCTGAAAATTTAACCTTAATGAATGCTCTTCTGTCCTGCATGCAAGGCATTCAAGTTTTCACAAAAAATGAAGCTAATTGTAATCCCTTCTGAAGCCAGGGTTGATCACTCATTACTGAAAAAATGTTTGGAGAAAGAAAAATTTACTTAGATTATAGCCTCTAATAATTTGCATTGACTGCATGTGCCAGTCAGATGTTACTTTTCACTTTGTTGGTCCATGAAGCATCTCACCTCTTACAATGTAATTTCTTTCCCATAGTCTCTCACTCAAGGGATTTCTGCTGCCATATCCATTATACAATATTCATATTGTCACTAGAATCCTCAAATTCATCATTGCCATAGAACCCCTTCAATGTCAGTTGGAAATTATGCATTTCCTTCATCCAGTTCCTATCAAATTGTTCATTATCTTTTCCACCATTACTCTTTTCTCTTTATTATTTATTGTGGGGGTCAGTTTAGCTCAGTTGATGTGTGATGCTGACAGCATGGGTTCAATTCCCACACAAGTGTTTGTGTTTATATTTGGCTGATTTCATGCCTGTAATTGATATTTCCATTCTAGCCAATGGCAAGATACAGGATTAATGGGGACAGGGTCACACTGATTTAGAAGGTAACAGACGGACTGTAGCTAAGGAAAGGAAAATTGTATGGCACGATGGTTAAACAGCATCTAGGGTGAGAGAATGAATTGTACATGTGAGGGACTGTCAACCATGTTGCCTATATGCAATTGGTAGTGTGGCTGCTGTGCAATGACGTTGCTGGTGAAAGGCAATGCTAGATTTCAACACTTGTCCAGCTGCAAGGTGACCTTTAAAAGATGGCACGGCTGCAAGGGATACCACTCTTTTGGCAGATATACACTGAGTGGTGAATTGTTGTAGGAAGAATGTCATAATAAGATGGAGCAGAAGTCGGACGAGAGAGACACTATAAGCGAAAGGGAGGCAGTTAATGAGGTGAATTTGGTAAAATATGGCAAGAGAACTCACTGGGTCTCGCAGTATGAAACTCTCTAAAAAAAATTAACTGAACTCAAATTTAGCCAAAAAGATTCTGCCTCAAGATACTTTTTTGTGGATTGAGTTTATTAACTGCTCAGTGCTATAATTTTTAAAACCTATTTTTCTAATCAATCTATTCAGAAATGTTATTACATACTTTTGGAGTAGGTGGAATTTTAACCCAGGTCTCCAGGGGTAGGGATGTTAGCAGTGCACCACAAGAGGGCTCCTTGCTCAGTCTTATAACTCATTTCACAAATAAGTCCCACCTTCTCCTCTTTTATTAACTTTTTACTATTAAAGTGCCATCAAATCTCATTAAATTAACAATGTATAAGCATTACCTAACAGGACAGTGTAACAAGGACATTACTAGGAGGAAGTAGGAAGAGAGGGAAGAGATTATATTAAAATAAAGTGCTCCATTTAAAATTTTTATAGATATTTTATTTAACGTATTTTTCTAATCAATCTGTTCAGAGATGTCACTACACACCTCTGGAATAGATGGAACTTGAAGCTGGGACACTACTACTGTGCCACAAGACAGCTCCACTGCTGTTTTTGTATCTACCCAACCAATGAATTAGTCAATTAACCCAATCACCCATTTAATTACTTGTCACTTCAGCACTTACCCCAATACTCCATGTAGACTAGTAATTTTAAACAACTCTGCAAACAACCAAATATTGCTACAAATACAGATTTAACTAATAAAATTAAACAACTAGCCTAAATGTAATTGATGATTCCCTTACACAAGGGGTCTTTCCTGCTGCTAAAAAGATGTTCAGCTATGTAAGGTTAACATAGAGAGGTAGAATAGATAATGTGCCAATGCCTGGTCTAGGAGGCCCAGGTTCAAGATCCACCTGCTCCAGAGGTTTTTTTTTAGATTAGACTTACAGTGTGGAAACAGGCCCTTCGGCCCAACAAGTCCACACCGACCCGCCGAAGCGCAACCCACCCATACCCCTACATTTTACCCCTTACCTAACACTACGGGCAATTTAGCATGGCCAATTCACCTGACCCGCACATCTTTGGACTGTGGGAGGAAACCGGAGCACCCGGAGGAAACCCACGCAGACACGGGGAGAACGTGCAAACTCCACACAGTCAGTCGCCTGAGTCGGGAATTGAACCCGGGTCTACAGGCGCTGTGAGGCAGCAGTGCTAACCACTGTGCCACCGTGTACCGCTCTGAACAGTGATTAGAAAATATCTAGGGTACCTAACGGTGCAGTGGTAATATCCTTACCTCTGCGCTGGAAGGCTTCAGTTCAAGTTCTACCTGCTCCAGAGGAGAGCAATAGTATTTCTGAACAGGTTAATTAGGAAAATATCTAAAGGGCAGTAGGTAAAATATGAAACTCTAGAATGGCATTACTGATGTCAAATTAGCATTACATGCTGCTTGTTATCATGATCTGCTGTATCTGTACCATCTCCGTGACTTCAATAAATGTTTACATATATTTACATACACCAGAAGTACATGTCTATATCATAGATACTAGTTTGGAAGCAAAATGGTATCTGTTAAGCTTAAAAAAAAAGGTACTATGAATGTTATGGTCTGCACCATAAAACCTTCATGCTAATCTTTCTATTCAAAGTGGCTTACTAATTCTGCTGCTCACCCATGTCTTCTCATTTTTTCCTCTTTGTAAGAGGCTACAAATTTTTTTCACTACCTTAAATTTTTGGTTGAAATTTGCAGAAGTTATTCAAATCAGGGGGAAGCATTTATAGTTTAAACTAAATACAGAATGCTGTTGATTGTATATAGCATAATACAACCTAACAAATTAGTGAACCTTTGGTGGCTAAGGGTGCCATTAAATGATCTTGTGTCTAAATGGTACCAAAGAGTTAAGAAGGCGTTTGGTATGCTTTCCTTTATTGGTCAGACTATTGAGTAAAGGAGTTGGGAGGTCATGTTGCGGCTGTACAGGAAATTGGTTGGGCCAATGTTGGAATATTGCATGCAATTCTGGTCTCCTTCCTATCGGAAAGATGTTGTGAAACTTGAAAGGGTTCAGAAAAGATTTACAAGGATGTTGCCAGGGTTGGAGGGCTTGAGCTATAGAGAGAGGCTGAACAGGCTAGGGCTGTTTTCCCTGGAGTGTCGGAGGCTGAGGGGTGACCTTATAGAGGTTTACAAAATTATGAGGAGCATGGATAGGATAAATAGACAAAGTCTTTTCCCTGGGGTTGGGGACTCCAGAACTAGAGGGCATAGGTTTAGGGTGAGAGGGGAAAGATATAAAAGAGACCTAAGGGTCAACTTTTTCACGCAGAGGGAGGTATGTGTATGGAATGAGCTGCCAGAGGATCTGGTGGAGGCTGGTAGAATTGCAGCATTTAAGAGGCATTTGGATGGGTATATGAATAGGAAGGGTTTGGAGGGATATGGGCTGGGTGCTGGCAGGTAGGACTAGATTGGGCTGGGATATCTGGTTGGGTTGGACAGGAGGACCGAAGGGTCTGTTTCCATGCTGTACATCTCTATGACTCTAAGTTTAATAGCTGTAAAATGGTGTCCTTAGTAATATATTATGCCAGGGCTGCTATAGGAAGGATGTTGTGAAACTTGAAAGGGTACAAAAGAGATTTACAAAGATGTTGCCAAAGTTGGAGGGTTTGAGCTATAGGGAGAGGCTAAATAGGCTGGTGCTAGTTTCCCTGGAGCATCAGAGGCTGAGGGGTGACCTTATAGAGGTTTATAAAATATGAGTGGCATGAATAGGGTGAACAAACATAGTCTTTTCCCTAGGGTGGGGGAGTCCAGAACTAGACGGTAAAGGTTTAGGGTGAGAGGGGAAGAATTTAAAAGGGACCTAAGGGGCAACTTTTACACACAGAGGGTGGTGCATGTTTGGAATGAGCTGCCAGATGAAGTGGTGGAGGCTGGCAAATTTACAACTTTAAAAGGCATCTGAATGGGTACATGAATAGGAAGGATTTAGAGGGATACGGGCCAAGTGCTGGCAGATGGGACTAGATTAGTTTAGGATATGTGGTCGGCATGGATGAGGTTTGTTTCTATGCTGTGTATCTCTAAGACTCTATGACTTAACAGATTCAATCTGAGCAAAGTGTTATCTTGTATGTCATACATTTTGACTTGTGTGATACAAACAAGTTTACTGCTGTTGAAGTTAAACTTACGGAATAGTATACTCCATAGTGGTGTTCAGCAATTGTTTCAACACCATAATCATAGACATTTGAATTAAAAGATCCGCCATGCAGCCACTTGGATGGCACTAAAAAAGAGAACATGGGTGTCAACCATAGCTCTTTCATATGTTTGTTTATAGAGTCAATTGGGATGATTTTTACCCTGCACGTTTTGAAAAAGCTTGGCACTCTGTCTGAAAGGAACCTGAGAGTATGGAAATGAAACAGTATTTGTGGGCATGTAATAGGGTAGTACAGCACCCAGCCTTTACGTTCTGCATTAAGTGAGTAAAATGCAAGCTTTTCTCTTTCATTACTTAAGACCCTTGCATTAGAGAGTGCAGTATATCCTTCAACAGGTGGTCTCCAGCCAATAGCTGCAAGACCTGAAAACAGAAGCAGAAGATAATGCACCTTAAGACATATGGCATTATTTTTTTTAGATTAGATTACTTACAGTGTGGAAACAGGCCCTTCGGCCCAACAAGCCCACACCGACCCGCCGAAGCGCAACCCACCCATACCCCTACATATACCCCTTACCTAACACTACGGGCAATTTAGCATGGCCAATTCACCTGACCTGCACATCTTTGGACTGTGGGAGGAAACCGGAGCACCCGGAGGAAACCCACGCAGACACGGGGAGAATGTGCAAACTCCACACAGTCAGTCGCCTGAGGCGGGAATTGAACCCAGGTCCCTGGCGCTGTGAGGCAGCAGTGCTAACCACTGTGCCACCCCAACATTATATTGACCAACAACTTCATATAGCAGCTATAATGTCCAGGATTAGCTTATGTTAACTGTTTTGGAATTTATTATTGCCCAAATCATGCTTTTACACTGTATGTTTTTGTGTGGTCATATAACAAGACCTTAAATTACCTCATCTAAGTTAGTATGCAGATTAGGTATATATGCATCACTGCATATATAATTCCAAACATTCATGATTACCTTTATGCTAAAACAATAAGTTGTACTACAAGATCAAGGCCAGTGCTACAGAAAGACATCACCAAAATAAGGGTGAAATATAGGTGGCAAAGACTTCTTCTCTTTGATATGTCCAAGAAACTTAGGGAAGATGCATGGACTGAAATAGTGCCAATACAACAGAAGGGTGTGCAGTTTACTTCATAAAAAATGGAATCTTCTGATCTCCAATCTGCTCAAAGTAGAATTCCTGACATAATGCCCATGTAGCGCTTCAGGCAACTTAAAATTACTTGTAAGCTCTTCAATTTGGATCATGAGAAAAAAAAGCCAAAGGGTGAAGAAATGCAGGAAACATCAATTAAAAATATAACAAACAAGCAAATATACTTCAACAAAATGCTAAAAAATCCAGAAAGTAAACATGCAAATATGTGGGCAATACTTGGACATTTAACAGCTTTACAGGAAAATTTTCTTCGCATTCATTTGTGGGATGTGGGCGTTGCTGGCTGGCCAGCATTTATTGCTCATCCATAGTTGCCTTTGAGAAGATGGTGGTGAGCTGCCTTTTTGAACCACTATAGTCCACTGCTGTGGGTTGACTCAAAATACCATTAGGGTGGGAATTCCAGAATTTTGACCCAGTGACCATGATATATTTTCAAGTCAGGAATGATGAGTGGCTTAGAGAAGATCTTGTAGTTGGTGAAGTTCCTATGTATCTGCTGCCCTTATCCTTTTCGATGGAAGTGGCCGTGTGTTTGGAACATTATATCTAAGGATGTTGATGAATTGCTGCAGTACATCTTATAGATAGTACACTTTGCTGCTACTGAGCATCGGTGGTGGAGGGAGTGGATGTTTGTAGATATAGTGCCAATCAAGCATCTGCTTTGTCCTTGATGCTGTCAAGCTTCTTGAGTGTTGTTAGAGCTGCACCATTCAGGCAAATGTGGAATATGTCCCTTAACTATATCAGGTTTCTGTTCATTGACTACAGCTCCACCTTCAGCAATATATTTCCAATCAATCTACTCTCAAATATCTGAGACCTGGATCTCTGCTCTGCTCTTTGCAACTGGATTCTCAATTTCCTGACCCACAGACTGAAATCAGTGAGAATGGGAAATAACACCTCCTCCATGACAATCCTCAACACTGGTGCTCCGCAAGGCTGCACATTCAGCCCCTTACTATATCCCCATGCATTCACGGCTGTGTGGTCAAATTTCATCCTAACTCCATCTACAAGTTCTTTGACGACAACACAGCAGCATGGTGGTACAGTGGTTAGCACTGTTGCCTCACAGCGCCAGAGACTTGGGTTCAATTCCTACCTCAGGTGACTCTTTGTGTGGAGTTTGCACATTCTCCCCGTATATGCATGGGTTTCCTCCAGGTGCTCCAGTTTCCTCCCACAATCCAAAAAATGTGCAGGTTAGGTGAATTGGCCATGTTAAATTGCCTGTAGTGTTAGGTGAGGGGGTAAATGTAGGGGAATGGGTCTGGGTGGGTTACGCTTCGGCAGGTCAGTGTGGACTTGTTGGGCTGAAGGGCCTATTTCCATTCTGTAAGTAATCTAATCTAAAACACCATTGTTGGTTGGATCTTAAACAATGGTTAGGCAGAACACAGGAAAGAGATAGAGTACTTGGTGTTGTGTTGTAAAGATAACAATCTCTCCTCAATGTCAGCAAACCTAAAGAGCTGTTATTGACTTTGGGAAGAGACAACAAAACTGCAGATGCTGGAATCCAAGGTAGGTAAGCAGGAGGCTGGAAGAACATGGGGAGCCAGGCAGCATCAAGAGGTGGAGTCAATGTAACCCTTCAGGAATTAGCAAGTTTTGAGAAGATTTGTAGCTCAGGTTGAGGTTTGGGATGTAGGTTTGCTCGCTGAGCTGAAAGGTTCATTTCCAGATGTTTTGTTATCTTACTAGGTAACATCTTCAGTGGACCTCATGCGAAGCAATGCTGAAAATTCCTGCTTTCTATTTATATGTTTGGGTTTCTTTGGATTTCTGATGTCATTTCCTGTGGTGATGTTATTTCCTGTGGTGAAGTCACTCCCTGTTCCTTTTCTCAGGGGGTGGTAGATGGGGTCTAACTCGATGTGTTTGTTGATAGCATTCCAACGGAACTCTATGCTTCTAGGAGTTCTCGTGCGTGTCTTTGTTTGGCTTGTCCTAGGATGAATGTATTGTCCCAGTCGAAGTGGTGTCCTTTCTCATCTGTATGTGAGGATACTAGTGAGAGTGGGTCATGTCTTTTTGTGGCTAGATTCTTCAGGAATCACTGACTTCAGTTTGCAAGCTTGAGACCACGCTCCTATCTACATAATGGAGTTTAAGTTTCCACAAATGACAATCACCAACAATTTTTCCTGGTCCACCCACACTGTTGCAACAGTCAAGAGGACACAACAACACTTCTACTTCCTCAGGAAGCTAAGGAAATTTAACATGAACGTAAAGACTCTTATCAATTTTTATAGATTGTTCTGAAGATATGGGTGTACTGCACCTTTAGGGGAGTTAGAAGCTGGTAGAGCTACCTGACAGCACCAAGTGTTCTAAATAAAATACTTGGTTGAAAGCTAAATTAGCTGGTTATCCAAAAACGACAAAACAGATTTGAATTAGGCCAAACAGTTTAAATTATATCCCAAAAAATACCAAACTCCAATCCAGTTTGAGTTTAGTATATTGACAATCTTAAAAAACCAATGACACAATCTAATGCTTTGGGGGGATAAGACCAGGGAAAACTGAACAGTTGAGAGAAGAACTGCCAAGCCAATGATATCTGCACACTGCCCAGAAAAAATAGCTCTCTTAAAAGGTACCTTTATCGGCCAATAGCCTGTGAAGCAGTATCCCCAAGGAGAAGAAAGGAAGACTGAAATACAGACAAGAACAAAAGCTAGGTAGAAACAATGACTGCAGATGCTGGAAACCAGATTCTGGATTAGTGGTGCTGGAAGAGCACAGCAGTTCAGGCAGCATCCAAGGAGCAGTAAAATCGACATTTCAGGCAGAAGCCCTACATCAGGAATAAAAGCAGAGAGCCTGAAGGGTGGAGAGATAAGCTAGAGGGGGGTTGGGGTGGGGAGAAAGTAGCATAGAGTACAATAGATGAGCGGGGGAGGGGATGAAGGTGAGAGGTCAGGGAGGAGGGTGGAGTGGATAGGTGGAAAAGAAGATAGGCAGGTAGGACAAGTCATGGGGTCAGTGCTGAGCTGGAAGTTTGGAACTAGGGTGAGGTGGGGGAAGGGGAAATGAGGAAACTGCTGAAGTCCACATTGAGGCCCTGGGGTTGAAGTGTTCCGAGGCGGAAGATGAGGCGTTCTTCCTCCAAGCGTCAGGTGGTGAGGGAGCGGCGATGAAGGAGGCCTAGGACCTCCATGTCCTCGGCAGAGTGGGAGGGGGAGTTGGAATGTTGGGCCACAGGGCGGTGTGGTTGATTGATGCAGGTGTCCCGGAGATGTTCCCTAAAGCGCTCTGCTAGGAGGTGTCCAGTCTCCCCAATGTAGAGGAGACCGCATTGGGAGGAACAGATACAATAAATGATATTGGTGGATGTGCAGGTAAAACTTTGATAGATGTGGAAGGCTCCTTTAGAGCCTTGGTTGGAGCTAAGGGAGGAGGTGTGGGAATTGTCAATAGTTGTTAATTATTCTCTGTTATACTTTAAGAAATAAAGTTGCTAATTTTTACTTTAAATAGTCCTTGGCCTCTCGAACTTTCACAGATTACTGCACAGGATAAATCTTTTCTGTGTTGCTGGTTTACATTAAGCTGGAGAGTTTACCCCGTGTCATAAGAATTTGGGGGCTTGGATCCAATCCAAGATAGATAAGCAGGAGGCTAGAAGAACACAGCAAGCCAGGCAGCATCAAGAGGTGGAGAAGTTAACGTTTCTGGTGTAACCCTTCTTCAGGACTCATTGACTTCAGGAAGCAAGCTTGAGGGCACGCCCCTCTCTACATCAATGTAGCTGAGGTAGAGGTTGGCGAGCGTTTCAAGTTTCCACGAGTGACAATCACTAACAATCTTTCCTGGTCCACCCACATTATTGCAATGGTCAAAAAGACACAACAACACTTCTACTTCCTCAGAAGGCTAAGGAAATTTGGCATGAACGTAAAGACTCTTTAATTTTTATAGAGTTTGTACATCCCAGTCCAACACCAGCATCTCCAAATCATGACTACTATCAACACCACTAATTGCCGGCTTAAAGTGGAGAGGATCGCCAAGAGGATCGTACATATCAACACAGGCATCAGGTTTCTACAGAAATGCAGGCAAGCATGAAAGATTCCAAAAAGAATACGGATCACGAACCCACTCAAGTCAACATACAACACAGACTACGCAGAGAAACTTTGCCACCGCACCTCTCGCAAACTCCTCAATCATCTTGTATACCAACACTACAGCAGGCGCCACAATATTGAAATTCAGATGGAGTCCACACTCTCATCCTGCGCTCAGGATACAGCAGTACAATTACACGACATTGCCAAACAGACAAGGTGACAAAACTACACCACTTACATGCACACCAAGAACAAAAAACTGGAAAAACTTGGCATTCTCACCAGTAGTAGCAAAGCCTACCCTGGCACTACAGTGGATAACATTATCCCTGCGGGGAAGTCTACTATCTACTTATCAGACCACACCCTTTGCATACACCGGATCTGTTCAGATGAGGAGGAACGTGACGGGCATCTGAAGTACTCAGGGATGCCCTCATAAGAACAGGGTATGATGCTCAACTCATCTACCACCAGTTTTGACGTGCCACAGCAAGGAATTGTAATGACCTCCTCAGGAGACAGACACGTATTGCAACTAACAGGGTACCCTTCATTGTCCAGTACTTCCCAGGAGCTGAAAAACTACGCCATGTTCTTCGTGACCAGCAACACATTATCAATGAGGGTGAGCACCTCGCCAAGACCTTCCCCACAACTCCACTGCTCCTCTTTAAACAACCGCCAAACCTCAAATAGATCATTGTTCGTAGCAAGCTGCCCAGCTTTCTAGACAACTCCTTACAACCCAATCACAGTAGGCGCTGCAAGACATGTCAGAGTGTGGACACCTCCTACCATATATGTGGCAGGTACTCATGTGACTCAGCCAATATTGTCTATCTTATATGTTGCAGACAAGGATGCCTTGAGGCATGGTACATTGGGGAAACTGGGCAAAGGCTACGGCAACAGATGAATGGGCACCGCACAACAATCAACAGACAGGAGTGTTCCCTCCCAGGTGGGGAACACTTCAGTAGTCCAGGACATTTGACCTCGGACTTTCGGGTGACCATCCTCCAAGGCGGACTTCGGGACAGGCAACAGTGAAAAATGGCCGAGCAGAGGCAAACAGCCCATGGAGAGGGCCTCAACCGGGACCTTGGGTTCATGTCACACAACAGGTGACCACATCGCACTATACACACACACACACACACACAGACACTCCTATACACACACACACACGCGCAACTCCTATACACACACACACACGGACACGGACACGGACACACACAGACACACGTATACACAGACACGGACACACTCACACACACCCCTACAGATGCACACACTGCCACACTCATACATGCATTCTCTCACAGACTTAGATCATTCTACACTCACACACACATATACACTCTCTCTCACAGACACTCACAACCACCCCACCCCAGACACACAGACACACACACACTCCTACAGACACACTCCCACACTCACACATGCACCCCCTCACAGACTTAGACATTCTACATTCACATACACACACATATACACTCTCTCACACTCACACTCCCTACCCCAGACAGACAGACAGATACGCACACACATGCACACATATACATATACGTTTGTGAGGTGAATTTGTACTTGCAGAGTTACATTGTACTTTGCTCAAAAACTGCATGAATTCATGTAAGACTCTGTTAACTCATTTTTAGCTTAGAATCAGTCTAAACATTATAGCACAGACAGAGAACACAGGGGGCTAACACCTTCATCATTATTTGGCTAACACCAATTGTTACAATTAACCTGAGACTGTAACTTTTAAAAAAAGGTTTTGTGATTTACATATGAAAGAAGTGACACTATCGTGGTATTCGAACAGATGAAAGACTCAACAAACAATCAAGATATTTTTCAATGTATAATTTCAGTTACATCACACTGTAAACTTTTGCTATAAATTCTGTGTCTTACAATTGTGTCCTCCACAACCACCTGATGAAGGAGCGGCGCTCCGAAAGCTATTGTGCTTCCAATTAAACCTGTTGGACTATAATCTGGAGTTGTATGATTTTTAACTTTGTACACCCCAGTCCAACACCAGCATCTCCAAATCAATTTTTATAGATGTACCATAGAAAGCATTTTATCCAGATGCACCACAACTTGGTATTAAATCTATTCTGCCCAGGATCATAAGAAACTAAAGAGAGTTGTGAACACAGCTCAGTCCATCACGCAGGCCTACCCTCAATCCATTGACTCCATTTAAACTTCCTGCTGCCTTGGAAAGGGTGCTAACATAATCAAAGACCCCTCACCCTGATTATAATATCTTCCAACCTCTTCCTTTGGGCAGAAGATACAAAAGCTTAAACATACATATCAACAGACTCAAGAACTACTTCTTTCCTGCTGTTATTAGACTTCTGAATGGAACTCTCAATTTTTCAATTTAATGTTAACCTCGCTCTTTGTGCATCTTCTCTGCAGCCATAATGTTGTACTTCTCGCTCTGTTCTATTATCCCTATGCACTGTGTATGGTTTGACCTGTCTGTTCTGCACGCAAAGCAAAACTTTTTACTGTACTGAGGTACATGTAACAATGATAAACCAAATCAAATCAAAAATTTCAACACACTCCTGACTTGTGTCTTGTAGATGATGAGCAGGATTTGGGGAATTGGGAGGTGGGTGACTAGTCTCTGACCTGCTTTTGCAGCCACTGTGTTTATGTGGTGAGTCCAGTTGAGTTTTTGGTCAATGGTAACCCCCAGAATGTTGATAGTGGAGGATTTAGTGATGGTGACTCCATTTGAATTTCAACGGGCAGTGGTGAGATTATCTCTTGTTGGTACTGAACGTAACCTGGCATTTGTGTAGCACAGATGTTACTTGCCACTTGTCAGCCGAAGCCTGAATATTGTCCAGATCTGGTTGCATTTGAAAAGGACATGCTTCAATGTCTGAGGAGTTATGAATGAGGCTAAGCATTGTGCAATCATCAGCAACAATGGAGGCAAGGTCAGTGGTGAAGCAGCTGAAGATGGTTGGACCTCAGGCATTTTCCTGAGGAATTACTGCAGAGATGTCCTGCAGCTGAGATGACTGACCTCCAACAACCATGACTTTCTTTCTGTGTGCCAGTATAATTCCAACCAGTGGAGAGTTTGCCCCGATACCCATTCATTTCCATTTTTCTAGAGCTCCTTGATGTCACAGTGGGTCAAATGCCGCCTTGATGTCTAAGGCTGTCACTCTCACCTCACCTCTGGAATTCAGCTCTTTTGCCCATATTTCAACTAAGGCTGTAATTAAATCAAGAGCTAAGTGGCCCTGGTAGAACCCAGAGTTGGCGTCACTGAGCAGGTTATTGCTGTGCAGTGCTGCTTGATAGAACTGTTCATGATACTTTCCATCACTTTACAGATGATCAAGAGAAGACTGATGGGGCAGTAATTGGTTGGGTTGGATATGTCCTGCTTTCTGTGTATAGGACATAACCTTCCTGGTAAATCCTCTATATTGTTAGATAGATGCCAGCACTGTAACTGTACTGGAAGAGCTTGGCTAGGGGAGCAGCAAGTTCTGGAGCCAAAGTCTTTGGTCCTATTGCCAGAATGTTGTCAGGACCCACTGTCTTTGCACAATCCAGTGTCTCCTTGATATCACGCAGAACGAATCAAATTGGCTGAAGACAGGTATATGTAATGCTGGAGACCACTGGAAGAGGCCAAGATTAATCATCCACATTGCACTTCTAGCTGATGGTTATTGCAGATGCCTTAGCCTTATCTTTTGCACTGATGTGCCTGGCTCTTCCATCATTGAAGATGGGGATATTTGTGGAGACTCCTCTTGTAGTGAGTTATTTAATTGTCCACCAGCATTCACAACTGAATGGCAGGACTGCAAAGCTTAGTTGTAATCCACTGGCTGCAGGATTGCTTAGCTCTATCACTTGCTACTTATGCTGTTTGGCATGCAAGTAGTCCTATTTGGTAGCTTCATCAGGTTGACACCTCATTTTCAGGTATGCTTGGTGCTGCCTCTGGTATGCCCTCTTGCACTCTCCTTTGAACCAGGGTTGATTCCCTGGCTTGATGGCAATGGCTGAGTGGGGGACATGCCAGACCATGAGGTTGCAGATTGTGCTGGAGTTCAGTTCTGCTGCTGTTATTGGCCTACAGTGCTGCATGGATGCCCAATCTTGAGTTGCTAGATCTGTTCAAAGTCTATCCAATTTAGCGTAGTGATAGTGCCACATAACAGTAAGAAAATAATCTGTGAAGCTTGAAAATCTTTTTTATACTCAGAACATTTAACTATTCTTCCTCAGAAAGGATGTGAAAAAGAGCTATCCCTGAAATTTGATTGTATAAACAGATCGGCAATTTAGACAATATATTAAAAAGAAACTAGATAAAAGGTGTTCAATATACTAGTCGGAATTATTTGCCCTAGGTTTTCTATATAATAAACAATTCATTAACCTGTATTGATAATTACATTCACGGTAACATATAATGTATGTATTTATGTTTCTCGAAAGGGAATGTAAAGAATCAGGAATTGTTTGCTCACCTCTTCTAATCGCCACTTGTTAGCTACTCTCACATAATTACCTGGATGCCCATTGATCCTAACAGAGAAATAAGTTAATTACGAAAGTTAATTACAGGATACTAATACTACACATGCACTGCAAGTGAAATACCACATGGAATTGTACTTCGTATTCATGATAAAAATGTGAACGGAGACAAAATCAATGGGTTGAACTTTGCTGGATTTTTTTTGGCTCGATGAGAGTTTTTGGAAGGGATTCTCGCCAAAAGACCCAGTGAGATTTTCCATCATATCTTTCCAAATGCATCTTACTATCTCTCTAGCCCACCCCACGGCATTCTTCATGTCCAATTCTATCCCCATCTTACTATATACAACCTGACACTCATTGATATTTCCCTCAAAGGACCAGCATTGCTTATGTCCACACAATCTTTAAAAGCCCATTGCATAAGTTTGGTTCCTGACAATTGCTCTGGACATGGCAGAGCATTGTCAATGCCCATGAAGGGTACCCTATGATGCTGGCACCCAGTGTCCAACATTGAGACTTCACAGACAGCAATGAGCTCAGGTTTCCAGTAAACAGATCTATGTTGAGAATTCTTGAAGTCTAGCTCAGTTGGTATGTTTGGTAAATTGGCAAGATGGATATTAGTGAGTCAAGTTGTGGTGTTAAAAAAGCATTTACTAAGTTATAATTCCCTTTAATTGGCAAGTCACTGTTGCCTAGCGAGAAACATGCCACTCTGCTTGGCGAAAGCATAAAAAATGTAGCAAGATGCTCCCTTCATCAAGATAGGTATTGCCAGATTTCCTGATGAAGGGCTTATGCCCGAAATGCCGATTCTCCTGCTCCTCGGTTGCTACCTGACCTGCTGTGCTTTTCTAGCACCACCCTCTTGACTCTGATCTCCAACATCTGCAGTCCTCACTTTCTCCTTGCCAGACTTCTCATCTGATTCTGCCTCATGTCTCAACTTACCCCAATATAGTGATTGCAACAAGGTCAGCCAGGAGGACCTCATAGGATATTAGTTCCCTGATTGGTGTCCAGTCAGCTAGTCCTGCCTGACAGATATTAACAAGTGTGTTTAGAAAAAGAAAAAAACATTAACCAAGTGTGTTCCCTTTGATGTGAAGGGCTCTGCTTGTCACTGGCCACTCGGGTAATTCTTCGCTTCCTGGTGGTGGAAACTAAATAAAGATTCGTGCACCTTGTGTTTTTCACTGTGTCTCACACCTGCACACACACAACATGGGTACTGGAGAAAAAATAAGCAGTTAGGCAGTAGTGTGGGGGTAGAAATGGAAAAGAAAAAAATCAGGAATGTCAAAAAAATTTTTTAAAAACGTGAGTGTCAGAGGTTCTGTTCACTCTGAGAGCTGCCTCTGAGGGAGCTGGATCAGAGTGGAGTGAAGGGAAGGAAAAGAAAAAAAAGAGAAAAAAATTAACAAGTGTATTTAGAAAAAGAAAAAAAAAGTAACAAGTGTGTTGCCTTTGATGTGAAGGGCACTGCTTGTCATTGGCCATTTGGGTATTTCCTTTCTTCCTGGTGGTATAAACTGAATAAAGATTTGTGCACCTTGTGTCTTTCACTGTGTTTCACACCTGCACACACACAACATGGGTGCGGGTGATAAATAAGCACTACCACAGTTAGGCGGTAGATGGGGGTAAATAATAATTAAAAAACCAAAAAAAAAGGAGTGTCAGACATCCTGCTCACTCTGAGAGCTGACTCTGAGGGTGCTGGATCAGTGTCAAGTACTCTATGTGCAATTAAGGGGAGATTTGGGGACGGCATACTGGCCTCTGTGAGTTATTTCAGTGGCAACAAGAGAAAAGCACGTTCCTGAAGAAATTTGTTCATAACAGTTGCCTTTCTGGTATCATACTGTTATTTGAGAAGCTTGACTCATTTGATCCTGCCATCAAAAAAGAATTAACAAGTGTGTTCCTTTTGATGTGAAGGGCACTGCTTATCACTGGCCACTCGGGTGTTTCCTTTCTTCCTGGTGGTGGAAACTGAATAAAGATTTGTGCACCTTGTGTCTTTCCTGTGTCTCACACCTACACACACACAACATGGGTGCGGGGGAATAAATAAGCACTTCTACAGCTAGGCGGTAGTGTGGGGGTAACAAAAAAAACGAGAAAAAATATTAACAAATGAGTTAAGAAAAAAAATTAACAGGAGCGTCCAAGATTCTGTTCACGCTGAGAGCTGGTTCTGAGGAAACCAGATCAGTGTCAATTACTGTGCACATGTAAATGAAGGGTGACTTTGTGATTGGGTACTGGTCTCTGTGGAGTTATTTCTGTGCTGATGAAACAAAAAAAGTGCTCCTGAAGAAATTTGCTTGCAACAGTCGTCTTTGAGTTGGGCTACATATTTCTTGATATGATACCATTATTTGGGAGGCTTGAATCCTGCCATTGAAGACTGAACCCACCATGTGGAAAGAATATGTTTTTTTTTTCTGGACAAATGACAGTGGGGCAGATGAAAAGCAATGGGTCATTTTCCTGACCACTTGTGGATCCGCAGCTTTTTTTGGTTATTAGCAGCCTAACTTTTCCTGAAGCACCAAATACTAAAAGAATTAATAGATTTAGTTAAGGAATATAATGTCTCCTCTAATTCTGAGATGCTATGCTTTTACTCGGCCAGTTTGAGAACGAAGAGAATCCGTGTTGGGAATTTTGATGAAGATAACTGGCAGGGTCATGGTTTAGCCCTTAATGAGATGCTGAGAGACTGTTTGGTATATGGAATTAATGATGCCACCATGCAAAAGCACCTACTAGCTGAAGCCCACCTGGCCTTCAAACAGACACTACAATTGACTTTGTCATGAGAAAATGCTGCAAATGGAGCTTATGAGTTCAAGAGTATGCCAATGGAAGTGGACACCCTTGCCAGGCTGATTGAGCTTGGAGAACACCACTTGAGCAAAGATAATTGAATAGCCTCACTCAGGTCATTTCCTGAACTCCAGGTAAACCTACAGCAAAACCCCAAAATAAAGCCAAGCCTTGACCAAAGGCTTTTTTCAGGATCTGGGCCAGCAAGCCATTGTAGTTGCTGCCAGTATGCAGACTCAGGACAGCAAAAGAATCTATCTAGCTTGAATTTAGTAAGAGGACTCATAGGCCGGTATCCAAGAGAGTGCACACCCAGGAAAGCCCAGCTATATCTGGCTTGGAAGAGTTAAGTTGTTCATCAACATCCAAATTGGAACCAATCAAAATAAATATCTGGTTAAATGGTCACCCAATTCTAATGAAGGTTGATACCAGTGCAGCTATATCAGTTATTGTAGAAGCAGCCTTCAACAAAGTTCGATGTGGATTCCAATTTTTAAGATTGTGTAAGATCTCAACTAGACTGAGAACCCATACCATGGAATCTTTACAGATTAAATGTTTAACTGCAGTTCTGATCTCGTACGAGAAGCAGCTGGTTACCATTGATTGTAGTAAAAAGCAAGGGCCCAAGCTTGAAGGGGCAAAATTGGTTGCCTGATTGAAGTCCTAATCACATACCTGGACGTTTTTCAGGAAGGTCTAGGGATTATCAGAGGAACCTAGGCCATCTTGCACGTTGACTAGGAAGCAATTCCATGATTCTGCAAGGCCTGTAGAGTGCTATTTGCCTTACGCGTGAAAGGAGAACCAGAAATCAGGATGAAAAGCGAAGGAATCATCAAACTAGTACAGTTTGTGTAACGGGCGGCAGCGGCCGTACTGATTGTAAAGCTCGATAGGTTTGCTGATGAAGCAAGGGTAGGAGAGTGGATTGTGAAGGGAACATAAGGAGTCTGCAAAAGGGTTTAACTATGTTAAATGAGTGAGCTAAACTGTGTAAGCTAATAATGGATGATATGAAGGATGGAAAAGTAGTATATAATTTAAATGATGAAAATTTACATAACTCTGCAGTAGAGAGGAATCTGATGCCCTGGTGTATGAATCACAAAACATTGGCATGTAGGTACTGCAACTGATTAGAAAGATAATTGAAACTGCATATTTTGCAAAGGTCAAAGAGAATGAAAATAGGGAAGTTTTGTCACAGTTATATAGGGTAATGGTGAGACCATATCTGGAAATATACTGAATATAGTTTTATTGTCTTTACTTAGGAAAATATAAAATTGCACAAGAAGTTTGAAGAAGGTTCACTTGACTGTTTCTTGAAATGAGGTAGCTATTCTAAGAGGAAAGATTGGAGAGTTTGAGCCTATATCCATTGGAGTTTAGAACAATGAGGGGTCACCTTACTGGAACATATAACATTATAAGAAGATTTGTTAGGTAGATGTTGAGAGGTAGTTTCTGCTAGCACCATTTAAAATAAAGGAACACACATTTAAAATGAAGATGAGGAGAAATGATTTTATCTCAATGGGTCATTAGATCATAGAATTATCTTCCCAAGAGAATAATGAAGACAGAGTCATTGAATAAATTTAAGATTGAATTAGATTCTTAATTTAAAAACAGACTCGTAGGTTATTACGATCAGGCATGGTGTCTTCAAAAGGTGAAGTAGGCTCAAGTGGCTATTTGATCCAATCCTGCTCCTAATTCAAATAATTATATATATGAATGTACCAAGGAGATGGAGAGAACAGGGAGTGATGGAGTATGTCCTTTGTAATAGCCACTTGATGGCCATTAAAAATGCATGCGTATCTGGTCTACTGGAAGGAGGTCTTGTTCTATGATGTTAAATATATCAGCAATGATTGGCTATGAATGCCTCAGCCTCCTGTGACACTGGTGCACACGTGTTGAGAGACCTGATCCTCTGTTCTGTTGATCCTGTGTTGGGAGTCTACCTCCTTCAAGCTGAATCTCATTTCTGTGGTATACAGCTGAGGAGAAGACAGTTGGCATTGGTACTGGTGTTGCTCCTACCGCCATTAGTATTGCTGGTGTTACTACTCTTGTCCATCATCAAGTTAGAGCTGCATAAGCTCTTCCTATGCTGTAGTGAAAGACTGACAACAAGGAATTATAGATCAAGGTGAGTGAAGTACAATACAGGTAATCTAACTTTCGAACAGCTGGAGGTCATGAATCAAGCTGTAAAGAAGTGCTGTGCTTATCTGTCTCTCACACAGGCAGGGCAAAAGCTGTTTAGCTACACTTTGATGGATTCCAAGCATGCCCCTGTCCCCGCTTTCACATGGTTGATTTGAGTTCAACACATTTTAGGAAACACAAGCACTAGCTGTTAAAAGTTGGAATTCTGGGTTAAATCCTAAAATAGTCAGGGACTTAAATATTTTAATGACAGTTGACAGCTTCCATGGTTTTCCTGTTCATCTGCAAACTCACCAAGGTTAACCTCAGATATGGGCAGGAACAGAATGAGTTCCTGATCCAGCACCGCTTTCTGGGTCTTTACACCACCACCTGTCTCACCAAACCACCTGCAACCAATCTCCTACTACCCCCAGTTTGCAACCAAACTCACACCTGCCACTTGTGAGTTAAAATTCTGCATAGGTTATTTTACCACACTTCTAAATCTCCCATACTATTATTCACAATGAATTATAAGATTTGCTGATTTATACAAATTGGAGTGTTTAATGGTACCCACCTTCCCAGAAAAAAAGCGATGTAAACAATAGAAGTAAACATTGTGAAGAACTGGAATGTGAACATTTTTACAGTGAAGCTGTTTTCTCGGGCTAACACAGTACGCATCCTTTCTGAAAAACACCAATACATTGTGATAAGTGACGTTTTGTATTCCCTGTATAATCAAAACAGTTTTATTCTCTCACATTGTGACTCAAGTCCAACTTCCCCAACTCTGCTGTATCTCCCATCCACCAGTAGCTTTCTTGGGATTTGCTTATTGATATTACATGTTGTGCTTTGGTTTCTGATTGTTTAAAAATTGAATTAAGACTGCTCCTGTTGACCACATTGCAACATCTATCTGACCTATCAGGGCAGCACTTAAATTCAGATGTAAAGGTTGGAAGAGCAGCATCTAACCCCTTGAAGAACTCAGTAACACTGACATCCTTGGCTCAACTAAACTGTTCTGCATTTTGAAACATTCCTATAATTACTCTCATGTACACAACCTCTATAATACTTCAGTTTCAATTGACTCTCTTGTCATATTCAGTTGCATTCCAATGCAACCTGCTGGAAAACAGCAAGGGCTTGGATGTGCAGGATCACTATCATTGTTGGCTTTGCAAGTGGTAAAATCTATGTTTTCCCCTTATGAGTCGAATGATGCAACAAAGGTGCCTCAAGGTGCAATTATGGTTTAGGATTTTCCATACATGGAGCTAAAGACTCTTGATTTCTAAATGTGCCTGGGTGGGCCGCAGTGGCAAATTCAAGTTAAAATATATTTTCAATTAACACACCACAGAGTTGAAAGGGATGTGCTGAGGTTTTGGTGGCAGCCTGCACATTTTCCCAAATCAATAGCAGAAACTGGATTGTCCTGTTAGATGGGGAAGATTTTTGCCAAGGGTCTGTCCATGCTGACCTGTGGATTTTGGGAACCATTGATTAAATAAGAATTACATTCTATTGCAAAATTATAAACTTACATACCCAGCTCAGACAGCTTCCTTGCAACTAAATAATTGACCTGGAATATAAAACGATGACAATTATTTTTTTATTTGCTTATTATAGGAAAACAAACTTCCAGACAATTAAGCCTAAAATTGATGTGCCCTATTTTTTAGGTATGGCTGTTTAATTTAGTGACCTACAGCCAGAAAATCTCACATGGACACATGTCAAATTGATGTAGCCATCCCATTTTTGATCACATCAGAGACTCCAATGAATCCATATCACATATCTCTCTACAGCGTGCAGACTTCCATGCACTTCAGGTCAACTAGTGTTGTGAGCAAACCTCATTCTACAAGGAGTCTTCACCTTTTAAAAGCATCCATGGAAGAACAGATTAGAACACACAGTTCCTGTAAAATTAAAGTGCTGAAGGCTCCTGGACAATCACTTTGGATGAGTCAGGATATGTGTGATGTCACACAATGTCAAACAAAGGCACTTTATCTCAGTGACATCAACCCAAAAGCAGTGGTGAGACAAGTGGAGGCCAGGAGAAAGAGAATTCTCCTTGGCAGCTGGAGATTTTAGAAGGGCAGATGGGGGAACCCAACTGAATGGAAGACAAAAGCTCAGTTTCTTCCTGTCTGCCATGTCCGGGGCAATTGTCAGGAATTATGCAGGACAACTCCAGATTGATATTGCTTGTTCAGGTGCAGATGGGTTTTTAAAGATGGCACAGGCACAAGGCATACCAATGAATTCTGAGATATCTGCTAAGTGGCAAATTATTCTGGGAATGGAGCATGGTAAGATATGGCCAGAATTGAATTTGAAAGATGCCATAACAATGGAGAAGGTAAGAAGGCAGAAAGTTTGGTAAAACACAGCGAGAGAACCTGCAGGGCTTCATGGTGAAAAATCTTCCAAAGCCTGATGTAACTTGGACTTAGCCAAAAAAACTCAAGATTCAGGCCTAGGCTTTATCAACATCAAGCTGTACTGCATATGACTGAGACTTTTCATCATGAGCTAATCAACTTTGAAAGGTTTCACCTCTTATGGCCCAAATGTTTGCAAAAATAAATAGCTTGGTTTCAAAGGAACCAAGTAGCAGACGATGTTTGTACTCAACAGATTTTGGAGGAAGAAGTCTACCTAGCCAAGTTCATGCTCAGGGCCAGGACTGGGGTCCATCTACCCAATATTCAGGGTCCAGCTCTTTGAGTGAGCTTCAATCAGGGTGAGGCCAAAGTGCACCTAGACCATGAGCAACACTGGTGTCCATGACTTCTGTTTTTGCCCTGTTCATGATCCATTTTTATAGTCAGATTATTGAACGAACATGTTACCCATTTTTGACTAGCATTAATGAACCGGGCTGCACTGTTAAGGAGTATTCACGATATGCTCAATTATCCCGGTTGACTGATTGTTTCCACCTGCTCCTGCGCTACTGAACTAATCTCTGCTTATATCAATTCCATCCTGCCCCCCTTGGTCCAGGAACCTCCCACATACATTTGAGATACCACCCTCGCCCTGCAATCCTCCATGACTTCCGATTCCCGGGCCCTCAACACTTTATCTTCCCATGGAAATTCAGTCCCTCTGCACCTGCGTCCTCTATGAGGAAAGCCTAAAGCACTCTGTTTCTTCCTTTCCCACTGACCCCAACTCCCCACCCTCCCCCTCCAGTCTCCCTCCACCAACACTCTTATTCGATTGGCAGAACTGGTCCTTACCCTTAACCACTTCTCTTTTCAATCCTCCCATTTGCTACAAACTAGAGAGGTGGCTATGAGTACCTGTGTGCCTCTTCATAGGATACATGGAATATTGTCTTTTCCACAGCTACACTGGCATCATCCCCCCCTTTTCCTCCCTTACGTCAATGACTTTATCGGTGCTGCCTCATGCTCTCACAAGGAGCTTGAACAGCTCATTCACCACATCAACGCTTCCATCCCGACCTCAAATTCACCTGGTCCATTTCCAACACCTCCCTCCCCTTCCTGGACCTTCCCATCTCGATCTTGGGTGACCAACTCAACACTGACATCTACTTCAAACCCACAGACTCCCACTTCCCACCCTTATCTGTATTCTGTAGGGGCTGTTCCCTCCATCTTAGGTCCACGCTCCCCACCAATCCCCTCTCCACACCCGGCACCTTCCCCTGCCAATTAGAGGTACAAAACCTGTGTCCATACCACCCCCACTCACCTCAGTCCAAGGCCCCAAAAGATCATTCCAAATTCAGCAGAGCTTTACTTGAATATCCTCCAATCTCATTTACTGCATCCGGTGCTTTCCATGTGGTCTCCTCTACAACAGAAAGACCAAGTGCAAATTCACGGAATAGTTCAGGGAACACCTCAGGTCTGTACGCACCAACCAATCCCACCTTCCGGTGGCCATCCACTTCAATTCCCCCTCTCACCTGAGGACATGTCCATTCTGGGCCTCCTCCACCGCCTACACAAGGCCACCCACAAACTTGAGGAATACCTCATCTTTCACCTTGGGAACCTACAACCACACGGCATGAATACTGAATTCACTAGTTTCTAAATTTCCCCTTCCCCACCCCATCCCAGATCCAACATTCCGACTCAGCTCCTCCCTCTTGACTGAGCTACCTGTCCATCTTCCTTCCCACCTGTCCGCTCCACATTCCCACCGACCTATCACCACAAGCCCTTCATCAGGAAATCGTCATTGATGGAGGTGGAGAAGTCCAGGAAGGGGAGAGAGGTGTCAGAGATGGTCCAGGTAAATTTAAGGTTGGGGTGGAATGTGTTGGTGAAGTTGATGAACTGCTCAACCGCCTCGCGGGAGCATGAGGTGGTGCCGATGCAGTCATCAATGAAAAGGAGGAAGAGGTGGGGAATGGTGTCGGTCTAGCTACGGAAGATGGACTGTTCTACGTAGCCAACAAAGAGACAGGCATAGCTCAGGCCCATGTGGGTGCCTAGGTTACCCCTTTCGTCTAGTGAAGCCTGATCAAGGGCTTTTGCCCAAAACATCGATTTTCCTGTTCCTTAGATGATGCCTGACCTGCTGTGCTTTTCCAGCACCACTCTAATCTTGATTCTGATCTCCAGCATCTGCAGTCCTCACTTTTGCCTAGGGATAGATGTTAGCCTAGGCGAGAGTGAGTACCACAGATGCCGGATATTAGAGTCGGGAGTGTGGTGCTGGAAAAGCACAGAAGGTCAGGCAGCATCCAAGGAGCAGGAAAATCTACGTTTTGGGCAAAAGCCCTTCATCAGGAATGAGGTTTGGAGTCTTGGGTGTGGAGAGATAAATGGGCGGGGGGGGGGGTGTAGGGCTGGCGGGAAGGTAGCTGAGAGTGCAATAGGTGGATGGAGGTGGGGGTAAAGATGATAGGTCGGAGGGGAGGGTAGAGTGGACGGTGGGAAGGAAGATGGACAGATGGGACTGGTCATGAGTACAGTGCTGAGCTGGAAGGCTGGAACTGGGGTAAGGTAGAGAATGGGAAATAAGGAAACTGGTGAAATCCACATTGATGCCATGTGGTTAGAGGATCCTGAGGAGGAAGATGAGGTGTTCTTCCTCCAGGTGTTGGCTGGTAAGGGAGTGTCGATGGACGAGGCTCAGGACCTGCATGTCTTCGGTACAGTGGGAGGGGAAGTTAAAGTGTTCGGCCACAGGGTGGTGGGGTTGATTGGTGCAGGTATCTGGAGAAGTTTTCTGCAGTGTTCTGCAAGTAGCCACCCTGTCTCCCCAGTGTAGGGGAGATTGCATCGGGAGAAGCGGATACAGTAAATGACGTGTGTGGAAGTGCAGGTGAAACTTTGATGGATGTGGAAGGCTCCTTTGGGGCCTTTGGCAGAGGTGAGGGGGGAGGTCTGGGTGCAGGTTTTGCAATTCCTGTGGTGATAAGGGAAGGTGCCGGGAGAGGAGGGTGGGTTGTTAGGGGGCGTGGACCTGTCTTGCTAGTCATGGAGGGAACGGTCTTTACGGAAAGCGGATAGGGGTGGGGAGGGAAATATATCTCTGGTGGTGGGGTCCATTTGTAGGTGGCAGAAATGGCAGAGGATGATGCAATGTATACGGAGGTTGGTGGGTGGAAGGTTTTGGTGGGGGGTGGATTCTGTCCTTGCTGCGGTTGGAGGGGTCGTGTTCAAGGTCGGAGGTGTGGGATGTGGATGAGATGCATTGGAGGGCATCATCAACCACATGGGAGGGGAAATATTGGTCTTTAAAGAAGGAGGCCATCTGATGTTTTCTGTGGTGGAACTTGTCCTCCTGGGAACAGATGTGGCGGAGGTGGAGGAATTTGGAATAAGGGATAGCATTTTTGCAGGAGGCAGGGTAGGAGGAGGTGTAATCCAGGTAGCTATGGAAATCGATGGGTTTGTAGAAAATGTCAGTGCTGAATTGGTCACTGTTGATGGAGTTGGAGAGGTCCAGGAAGGGGAGAGAGGTGTCAGAGATGGTCCACGTGAATTTAAGGTTGGGGTTGAATGTGTCGGTGAAGTTAATGAACCGTTCAACCTCCTCATGGGAGTACGAGGAGGCACTGATGCAGTCATCAATGTAGTGGAGGAAAATGTGGGGAGTGGTGCCAGTGTAACTGCAGAAGATAGACTGTTGCACAAAGAGACTGACTTGGCTGGGGCCCATGCAGAGGAATGGGTGAGGACCAGTTCAGGCAAATAAATAAGTGTCAGTGGAAGGGTATTGGTGGGGACATTGGGAAAGAAAGAAATGGAGGGCTTAGAGGCCCTGGTCATGGCAGATGGAGGTGTATAGGGACTGGATATCCATGGTGAAGATGAGGCATTGGGGACTGTGGAAACCGAAGTCTTGGAGGAGGTGGGTGGTGTCTCAAACGAATGTGGGGAGTTCTTGGACAAGGGCAGATAGGACAGTATCGAGATATGGGGAGATGAATTTGGTGGGGCAGGAGCAGGCTGAGACGATAGGTCGGCTGGGGTAGTCAGGTTTGTGGATTTTGGGTAGGAGTAGAATCGGGCGGTGCGGGTTCCTGAACTATGAGGTTGGAAGCTGTGTGTGGGAGATCCCGTGAGGTGATGAGTTTGTGTACGTTCTGGGCGATGATGGGCTTTGGTGATGGGAGATGAAGTCGTGGTCAAGGGGGCGGTAGGAGGAGGTTCTTCAAGTTGGCGCCTGGCTTCAGCGGTGTAGAGGTCAGTGTGCCAAACAACAACTGTATTCCTTCTTTGTCCGCTGGTTTGATGGTGAGGTTAGGGTTGGAGCAGAGAGAGTGGAAGGCTGAGCATTGTGAGGGTGAGAGGTTGGGGTGGGGAAGGGAGGGTGAAAAAGTTGAGGCAGTTACAGTCTCGGCGGCAGTTGGAAATGAAGCGGTTGAGGGTGGGTAACAGTCCAGCACAGGGCGTCAGGTGGATGGGGTGTGTTGGAGGCAGGTGAAGAGGTCCTCGGAAGGTGGGCATGAGTGTTGATTGAAAAAGTGAGCTCGGAGTTGGAGACAGTGGAAGAAGTGTTCGACGTCACAATGTGTATTGAACTCGTTGATGTGTGAATGGAGGGGGATGAAGGTAAGGCCTTTGTTGAGGACTGATCGTTCATTCTCAGTGAGGGGGAGGTCTGGCAGGATGGTGAAAGTTCGTTAGGGCTGGGAGCTAGGACCTGGTATAGGGCTGGAGCTGGGGGTGGAGACTGTAATTGGAGTGGGCATGGTAGTGGGGGTAGCGGGGTGATGTCATTAGCATTAGTGATGCTCACCCTGGGATTTTGGGGGGGGGGGGGCAGGGTGGTGACAGTGGGATCTATGGCAGGGGTGGGGGGGGGGGTTGGTGTATGTCAGCGGTGTACAAGTGAGTTGCATAAGTAAGTAGATGTTGGCCTGCCAGGAACACCAACATTGCATGAGTGAATTTTTCAAAACTTGAATTTTCCTCAGTTCTGGTGAAAGATAATACATAGTCATTCAGTCATACAGCACAGAAACAGACCCTTCGATCCAACCAGTCCATGCTGGACATAATCCCAAACTAAATTAATCCCACTTGCCTACTCATGGCCCATATCCTTACAAACATTTCCTACTGATGTACTTATCCAAGTCTTTTAAAGATTGTAATTGCACCCACATCCACTATTTCCTCAGGATGTTCAATTCACATGCAAACCACCCTCTGCGTAAAAATACTTGCCCTCATCTCTTTTTTAAATCTCTCTCCTCTCACCTTAAAAATATGCACCCTACTCTTGAAATCCCACATCCTAAGGAAAATACAACTACCATTAACCATATTTATACCTCCTGGAATGGTGGGACTACCTTACGCTGAAAGACTGAGGTGATTGGGCTTGTATACCCTTGAGTTTAGAAAACTGAGAGGGGATCTGATTGAGACATATAAGATTATTAAAGGGTTGGACACTCTGGAGGCAGGAAGCATGTTTCCACTGATGGGTGAGTGCAGAATCAGAGGACACAGCTTAAAAATACAGGGTAGACTATTTAGAACAGAAATGAGGAGAAACTTCTTCACCCAGAGAGTGGTGGCTGTGTGGAATGCTCTGCCCCAGAGGGCAGTGGAGGCCCTATCTCTGGATTCATTTAAGAAAGAGCTCAGGAAGAAGGGCTTTTGCCCAAAATGTCAATTCTCCTGCTCCTTTGATGCTGCCTGACCTGCTGCGCTTTTTCAGCAATACATTTTTCAGCTCTGATCTCCAGCATCTGCAGTCCTCACTTCCTCCTACTGATTAAGGATGATCAGCCATGATCATATTGAATGGTGGTGCAGGCTCGAAGGGCAGAATGGCCCACTCCTGCACCTATTGTCTATTGCCTATTATTTTATAAACTTCCATCAGGTTGCCTCTCAACCTCATACACTCCAGTGAAAAACATCCCATCCTGTTCAGCCTTTCTTTATAACTCAAACCTTCCATACCTGGCAACATCCTGGTAAATCTCTTCTGAACCTTCTGCAGCTTAATAATATCTTTTCTACAACTGGGCGACTAGAATTAGACACTGTATTCCAGAAGAGGCCTCACCAACATGACTTCCCAACTCGTCTCATCAAATGATTGAGTAATGAAGGCAACCATGCCAAATGCCTTTCTAATCTTCCTGTCTATACGTGATGCAAACTGCAAAGAATAATGTACCTGCATCCCTAAGTCCTTCTGTCCTACAACATGACCCAAGGTCCTACTATTAATCATATATGCCCTACCCCTTGTTTGTTGTACCAAAATGCAATACCTCATATTTAACCAGATTGAACTCCATCTACCATTTTTCAGCTCACTGACCCATTTGATCAAGATCCCTCAAGAAGGTCATAGTAGACCTTCTTCATGGTAAATCTTTGTCACCAATTTTGGTGTTATCCACAAACCTACTAATCATGCCTTCTACATTTTCATCCAAATCATTTACAAACAAAAGAGGATCCAGAACCAAACACTATGGAACACCGCTGATGACAGACCTCCAGTCTGAAAAGCAATCCTCCACCATCACTTTCTGTATCCTGCCTTTAAGCCAATTAGGTATCCAATTGGCAAGCTCACCATGAATGCCATGTGACCTAACTTTACTAATTAGTCTACCATGCAGAACCTTGTCAAATGGTTTACTAAAATACAAATAAACAATGTCTAGGTTTGGGTAGATTACTCTTTGGAGGGTCGGAGTAGACTTGTTGGGTCAAAGGGCCCGTTTCCACACTGTAGTAATCCTATGATCCTCTCTCTAGATACCCTCTTGCTCTTAATGTAGTTGTAGAATATCTTTGGATTATCCTTAATCTTATCTGTCTGTGATATGTCACATCCCCTCTTTGCCTTCTGATTTCACTCTTGAGAATGCCCCTACAATCTTTATATTGATTAAGAGACTCAATCGAATCAAGTTGTCTATATCTAAAATAAGATTGTCTTTTATTCTTGACTAGAACCTCAATGTCTTTATTCATCCATTATTCCTTAATCTTACCAGCCTTACCCTTCACTCTAACAGGAACATAATGCCTCTAACTCTCATTATCAGACTCTTAAAAGCTTCCCACTTACCTGTCCATTTACCTGTGTACTCCAATTAACTTTTGTAAGTTCTTGTTTCATATCATTAACATTTGCCTTACTCCAATTATCAACTTTAATTTGTATTGCTTATCCTCTTCCATAACTATTTTGAAACTAATAGAATTATGATTGCTAGACCCAGAGTGTTTCCCCACTTTTATTTCAGCTACCTGCCCTGAATTATTGTGCAAAAGAAGGTCGAGTTTTGCTCCTTCTTTAATGGAAGCATCCACATATCGATAAAGCAAATTGTTATTGAATACGTTTGACAAATTCTTCACCATCCAAACCTTGGATGATAGCCCCAGTCAATATTTGGAAAATTAAAACCCCCATTATTACAAACTTATTATGCTTACATATATCAGAGATCTCCCTACATATTTGATTCTCAATTTCCCTCTTACTATTGGGGGGCGTATAGGAGAATCCCATCAAGGTGATCTTTCCTTTCTTATTTCTAATTTCTACCTGTATATTTTCACTGGATGATTTTTCAGAAATATCTTCCCTAGTTACAGTAGTAATGTATTCTTTAATCAAAAATGCCACCCCCACCCCTCCTTTCTTGCCTCCTTTCTTAATCTTCCTACAACATCTAAAACTCAGAACAATGAGCTGCCAGTCTTGTCCCTCTCTCAGCCAAGTTTCTGTAATAGTTATGACATCCCAATCCCACGTTCTTTAGCATGCCTTGAATTCATCAGCCTGACCTGTAAGACCCCTTTCATTGAAATAAATGCAAATTAGTTCTTCAGAGTTACGCATACTCTGACTCTCTCCTAGCTTTCTTTTCTAATTAACGTGGTCTCTTCACATTCAGAACCTTTCCCACCAATCGTTCTATTTACACTGCCACTTAGAATTCCTCCACTCCCCCTCTCTATCAGTATAAAGCTTCCCTTAATGCAATCAGCAAATCTCCCTGCTAAGATATTGGCCCCTTTTCAGTTCAGTTTAAACCCACCCTTTTTTGAAAAAGTCTTTTCTATCCCAAAAGTCATTCAAATTGTTCAAAAATATGAATCCTTGAACGACACACCAGGTCTTCAGCCATTGATTTATCTCCATTATCCTTATAGAGTCATAGAGATGTACAGCATGGAAACAGGCCCTTTGGTCCAACCTGTCCATGCCGACCAGATATCCCAACCCAATCTAGTCCTGCCTGCCAGCACCCAGCCCATATCCCTCCAAACCCTGCCTATTCATATACCCATCCAAATGCCTCTTAAATGTTGCAATTGTACCAGCCTCCACCACTTCCTCTGGCAGCTCATTCCATATACGTACCACCCTCTGCATGAAAACATTGCCCCTTAGGTCTCTTTTATATCTTTCCCCTCTCACCCTAAGCCTATGCTCTCTAGTTCTGGACTCCCCGACCCCAGGGAAAAGACTTTGCCTATTTATCCTATCCATGCCCCTCATAATTTTGTAAACCTCTATAAGGTCATCCCTCAGCCTCCGACGGTCTACGGAAAACAGCCCCAGCCTGTTCAGTCTCTCCCTGTAGCTCAGATTCTCCAACCCTGACAATATCCTTGTGAATCTTTTCTGAACCCTTTCAAGTTTCACAACATCTTTCCGATAGGAAGGAACCAGAACTGCACACAATATTCCAACAGTGGCCTAACCAATGTCCTGTACAGCCGCAACATGACCTCCCAACTCCTGTAGGAGAAAGTGAGGACTGCAGATGCTAGAGATCAGAGCTGAAAATGTGTTACTGGAAAAGTGCAGCAGGTCAGGCAGCATCCAAGGAGCAGGGCAACTCCTGTACTCAATACTCTGACCAATAAAGGAAAGCCTTCTTCACTATCCTATCTACCTGCAACTCCACTTTCAAGGAGCTATGAACCTGCACTCCAAGGTCTCTTTGTTCAGCAACACTCCCTACAACCTTACCATTAATTGCATAAGTCCTGCTAAGATTTGCTTTCCCAAAATGCAGCACCTCGCATTTATCTGAATTAAACTCCACCTGCCACTTCTCAGCCCATTGGCCCATCTGGTCAAGATCCTGTTGTAATCTGAGGTAACCCTCTTCGCTGTCCACTATACCTCCAATCTTGATGTCATCTGCAAACTTTCTAAACTGTACCTCATATGCTCGGATCCAAATGATTCATTTAATGACAAAATGTAGAGGGTCCAGCACGATCCTTGTGGCACTCCACTGGTCACAGGTCTCCAGTCTGAAAAAGAACCCTCCACCATCATCTTTGAGCCAGTTCTGTATCCAAATGACTAGTTCTCCCTGTATTCCATGAGATATAACCTTGCTAATCAGTCTCCCCTGGGGAACCTTGTTGAACGCCTTACTGTAGTCCATATAGATCACATCTACTGCTCTGCCCTCATCAATCTTCTTTGTTACTTCTTCAAAAATCTCAATCAAGTTTGTGAGGTATGATTTCCCACGCACAAAGCCATGTTGACTATCCCTTGCCTTTCCAAATACATGTCCCTCAGGATTCCCTCCAACAACTTGCCCACCACTGAGATCAGGCTCACCGGTCTATAATTCCTTGGCTTGTCATACCGCCCTTCTTAAACAGTAGCACCACGTTTGCCAACTTCCAGTCTTCCGGTATCTCACCTGTGACTATCTATGATACAAATATCTCAGCAAGAGGCCCAGCAATCACTTCTCTAGCTTCCCACAGAGTTCTCGGGTACACCTGATCAGGTCCTGAGGATTTATCCACTTATAACCATTTCAAGACACACTACCTCCTCTGTAATCTGGACATTTTGCAAGATGTCACCATCTATTTCCCTACAGTCTATATCTTCTATATCCTTTTCCACAGTAAAGACTGATGCAACATACTCATTTAGTATCTTGCCCATTTTCTGCGGCTCCACACAAAGCCGACCTTGCTGATCTTTGAGGGACCCTATTCTCTCCCTAGTTACCCTTTTGTCCTTAATATATTTGTAAAAACCCTTTGGATTCTCCTTAATTCTATTTGCCAAAGCTATCTCATGTCCCCATTTTGCCCTCCTGATTTCCCTCTTAAGTATACTCCTACTTTCTTTATATTCTTCTAAGGATTCACTCGATCTATCCTGTCTATACCTGACATATGCTTCCTTCGTTTTCTTAACCAAACCCTCAATTTCTTTAGTTATCCAGCATTCCCTATACCTATCAGCCTTCCCTTTCAGCCTGACAGTAATATACTTTCTCTGGATTCTTGTTATCTTATTTCTGAAGGCTTCCCATTTTCCAACCATCCCTTTACCTACGAACGTCTGCCTCAAGTCAGCTTTCAAAAGTTCTTGCCTAATACCGTCAAAATTGGCCTTTCTCCAATTTAGAATTTCAACTTTTAGATCTGGTCCATCCTTTTCCATTACTATTTTAAAACGAGTAGAATTATGGTTGCTGGCCCCAAAGTGCTCCCTCACTGACACCTCAGTCACCTGCCCTGCCTTATTTCCCAACAGTAGGTCAGGTTTTGCACCTTCTCTAGTAGGTCCATCCACATATTGAACCTGAAAATTGTCTTGTACACACTTAAGAAATTCCTCTCCATCTAAACCTTTAACACTATGGCAGTCCCAGTCAATGTTTGGAAAGTTAAAATCCCCTACCATAACTACCCTATTATTCTTACAGATAGCTGAGATCTCCTGACAAGTTTGTTTCTCAATTTCCCTCTGTCTATTGGGGGGGTCTATAATACAATCCCAATAAGATGATCATCCCTTTCTTATTTCTTAGTTTCACCCAAATAACTTCCTTGGATATATTTCCGCGAATATCTTCCCTCAGCACAGCTGTAATGCTATTCCTTATCAAAAATGCCACTCTCCCCCCTCTCTTGCCTCCCTTTCTCTCCTTCCTGTAGCATTTGTATCCTGGAACATTAAGCTGCCAGTCTGCCCATCCCTTAGCCATGTTTCCATAATTGCTATGACATCCCAGTCCCATGTTGCTACCATGCCCTGAGTTCATCCGCCTTTCCTGTTAGGCCCCTTGCATTGATATAAATGCAGTTTAATTTATTAGTCCTACCTTGTCCCTGCCTGCCCTGACTGTTTGACTCACTTCTGTTCTCAGCTGTACCCATCTCGGATTGATCTCTTTCCTCACTATCTCCCTGGGTCCCACCCCCCATCTTACTAGTTTAAATCCTCTCAAGCAGTTCTAGCAAATTTCCCTGCCAGTATATTAGTCCCCTTCCAATTTAGGTGCAATCCGTCCTCCTTGTACAGGTCACTTCTACCCCAAAAGAGATTTCAATGATCCAAAAATGTGAATCCTTCTCCCACACACCAGCTCCTCATCTGCTCTATCCTCCTATTCCTGCCCTCACTAGCTTGTAGCACTGGGAATAATCCCGATATTACTACCCTTGAGGACCTCCTTTTTAAAATCCCTGCCTAACTCTCTGTAATCTCCCTTCAGAATGTCAACCTTTTCTCTTCCTATATCATGGGTTCCAATGTGGACAATGACCTCCTGCTGGCCCCTCTCCCCTGTGAGAACATTCTGCACCCTCTCTGAGACATCCTTGATCCTGGCACCAGGGAAACAACACACCATTCTGCTTTTTCTCTGCTGGCCACAGAAACGTCATTGTTCCTTCCCTCCAAATATATATTTGACCCTTGAGTTTGGCATTGGGAGTCAACCAGAGATTAGTTCTTTTAAGGTTGTATTTTTTAATCTTCTACCTAACCTCTTAGATTCACTCTGTACTGCTTTAATCACTTCCCTAAAAGTGTATTTTCTACTGATGTGGCTTTTCAATCTCACCTTTAACAATATGTTTGAAATGTTTAGAAATCCTAGCACCAGAGAAGCAACAAGCCACCCTAAATTTAAGATCACTACCACAGAATCTCCTATCTACCCCCCTGACAGCGGAGTACCCTATAACAATCATTTTATTAAATTTTGTCCAAAGCTGTCTAACATAAGAATTCGAAATGTCCAATAACTGACTGCCTCTTCCACTTTCCTCAGAAAGACTATCCTGTTCAACAGTTCCAAAAATGGAATATCCATTTCATAGAGAAATAGCCACCGGCTACTTTTGAACTATCTTCTTGTTAATTCTGTTCCCCTTCATAGATGCTGCTTTAACATTTCCAACAATTTTGCTCTTATTATGTTCTTTCGTTACTTTCATAACATATCATGTGAGGAAATATTTGTTTAAAAATCTAGAAATCCTCTCAGCCATTCTACTCTTAATATCAAACAGGTCACTATTAATCCACTGAATTCCTGTGAAGTTAAAATATCTATAACACAGATATTTCCCATTTCAGTTGTCTATGTAACTTGTACATAAAATGCTTCATCTGGTGTTTATCCAAATTTAAAAATAGGTCTGCGCTGATAAAAGTCTTCAGTTGCCAACTGAAAAATTAAAACCTGTGATCTGAATGCATTAAAATGGTTGCACCTGTATGCTCCATGTTAGAAATGAAGTTTTCATAAGTAAGACAAGTAACTTGCCTCAATCATACCTTAGTCATGATAATAATCGTCAACAAGTGCAGCATAGCACTAATTATAACTGCTAGCGAATTGGCATGATCATGCACAAAATCCACTGATGATTTTGTTAGTATGACATTTACCACAATTCGGAATATCACAATACCTAATGCGATACCGATTATAACAGCAATCTGTAAAATAACAGAAGAAAAAAATACCTTTAACATTGTCAAAGAAAGGTCAGGAACAGCAAGCAAAAGTCATTGTGAAAGATCCACAATACTAGCATAATGTACAGAGATAGGGGCACCAAGGAATTACAAAAATACTATATGAGGATCACAACAAAGAGATCCACACTGATGTGATCAGTCTTGGTTGGATAAAGGTGGAACCCACAACATTCATACAACTACCACAGGCAGAGAAATAATGGAAAATGAATAAATAAATAGTGTACAAACATTAGTTAACAGTTTCACAAAATAAAGATGGACAAGGATATGTAACGTTGTCATAATGCATGAAATAGAAACATCAGGGGGATATGTAGGCTTCGAAATACAAACAGGTTGTCCTTTGTTTCAGGTGCTAAATTGATGCATAAAACTCCAGTGCGATGGGTAGCTAATACATTCATTTCAAAGTGTTAATCTGTCACTTATTATTAAATCAGGCTGCTCCACAGGTGCCTGGAGTACACATCACATGAGAAAATGAACTTGTGAATAAGCATCCTGCATGATGGTGATTTTAGTATGAACTAGCCTAATTGCTAAACTTATCCAACATTTTAAAGCATGAACCAAAAACATCCTCAACAATGCTCTTGCTGCCTGTCGCAGAGAAATTACAAGTATTGCTTTGAATGGATATCCAGCAGTTATGCATACTCCAGATTCATGATCATGAAGGATCAGCCCTTACAATACCTAATATACCTACCATTTCCTAGTATATTTTAAAGTGCCTTGAATTCTTGTGCACTTGTATTCAACTGCAGCAGAGTTGGTGCATTTTCTCAGTCATTAGCACGCTGGTATCCATAGCATCCTATCACTCTGTCCAGCTGCCTCAAATTGATGTCTAGACATAAAGGGGTTACCAACTTGGGGAAGAGTGGGGATTGTACCCCAATGGATAAGTGCAATCCAACATCACAAAGGTGCTAACCCCAATCCATCCCTTGTTTTAGGTTGAGGTGTAAAGGTTGTAGGCTGCATGCCCTCTTATTGCTTCCCCCAGCCAACTTAAGTACCTCAATAACAATGACATTAGTGGATAGCTGCCTGGCATCTGACCTGCAATCTGTAATATGAGGGTCAGCTTTGGGAAGAAGGAAGATAGTGGAGTGGTCACCTGTAGGGGCCCATAAAATTCATTCTGTGGTGTTAGTATCTGAAACATGCTTGTCAAGGTTACTTTAAGTGACACTGCATCATCAGGAAGTGGTCTCTTCTTCAAATGTCAGAGCTCTGTTCATATCTTCCACAGCTGGGGTGAAAGATGAAAAGCTCTGTCTTTTTCACTGGGAGTCTCCTGACTAGAGTTGTAGTCAACTTTATCCTACCAGAAGGCAATGTTTTGGTGAGAATGACAAATAATAAGAGAATGTGCATATCATGGTTGAATAACTCCTATATAGTATAGGCACATGTGAGTTGTGTGGAAGTGAGTGTTGCAAAAGTGCATGAAGTTGAGGACTAAAAGGTGCAAAGAAGTGCTGGTGCAGTGATTATAGGAAAGTAAAAATAAGCAAGAGGGCAGAATATTTTGAGTTGTGAGGTTACAGTAGCTAGAGGTGCAAGGAGAGACTAAAAGAATTATAGTGGCCCAGATCTTGTACATGTTAACTGTGAAACTGTCAATATTCATTGCTAATACAATATTGAAACTGACAGAAACTTCAGATGTCCTCATATATGCAGTTAAATTCAGAAATCCAGAAGTCACTGCCAGTAATTTCCTTCACAGCAAGTGTTGTTCAGGCCACACACTTAACAATGTTCATGAAAACATTGAACTGATCTCAACTTTCCCTTTTAGTATTCCTGGTAAAATACAATAAAATGATTATAAAAATAAAATGCTGCAAGGCTGAAAGTCTGAAATAAAAACAAAAAGTGCAGAAAATAGCTGAAAGGTAGTACCATTAGAGAGAGAAATAAAACCATCATTTTAGTTCAATGAGCAAGTGAAATGAGAGTGGGTGGAAGAAGGAATGAAAGTATGAGATAGGGTGAATAACGGACAGTTTAAATGAGAAAAAAGTCTGTTAAGCAAGGCCAAATGGAGTGGTAATGGTACAAATTGCTTAAAAGCAGGAGTGAATAGAAAAATAGTGAACAGTTGCATTCTGAAACCAAAACAAGTGAAAAATAAGTTAATACCAAAACCTGGTTATGGTGTCAAAATTGTTTAACTCGGTATTCCGTCCTGAAGACTGAACGATGCGTAACCAAAAGACAAGCTATTCTTTGAGTTTGCAAAGAGTTTCAATTTGTTAATATCCTAGCTGATATTACTACTGGTCAGGTAAATCTGCTTCTGACTCCTCTCTGTTATGGTTGTAAAACTCAAATAAAATCTGGTTCAATAGATCACATTTAGTTCTTTGAAAATTAGACATTGTGACCTTCAACCATAAGCTCATAAGGTTGAAGATTTAGTTTTAACAATAAAACGAGTTTATTACATAAAACAAAAAGCGGAATAAATTAAATTAAGCTATCTAAATATGACAGTTTAAAGACCAAGAGTCAATGGCGATCAAACCCCATTGCAATCATTTCAAGGAATCTCAATAGGTTTCAATAATCAGGAAGATGACAGGTTCTCCTCCACTCATTTTGTAATCAATTAATTGTCCCTTTACCCCACTACCAGTCAATTTGGGCCTCTAGATTAGGAATGCTATGCTTTTACAATTATTTCATGTCTCTCTATACAACAAACCTGATACAGCCTTCATATTCTTTTCAAAGGATAGTGTCAGAAATGGACTCAATACTCTAGTTGAGACAAAGCAAGAATTTTATTTCTTTATTTGAGCATACTGAAGAGCATGAAAAAAATCATGCTGATAAAAATTGCTGATGATACAAAAGTGGGAAGTTTAGAAAGTAGTAAAGAAGACTAGAAAAAACCTTTAAGAAGACACAAGCCACTAACTGGTTGGACAGTAGATAAAATGTAGATGTGTATCTTTTGGGAGAAAAAGTTGGAATACTCTCAGTGTAAGGAAACTGAAACATGTAGATGATGTTAGATTCTGAATATTTTGTTATTATGTGAGAACTTAGGTTCAAAGGTGAAGAAAAATGGATTTTAGTTTTTCAGTTCTGCAGAGATCTGACCTGGTTTTTTTAAAGATCATAAACAGCATTTACAAAATGTCATACCATTTCAGTTGAGTGGCCAGCAACCACTAAGGTGTTTGCTGTCTTGAGTTTTACAGCCATAACGAGAGGAGTCAGAAGCAGGTTAACACAGAGGGAAGAGATCCATAACAGCAGAGGCGTTGTTATTATCAGTATCCAATCAGCAAAGACTACAGAAACGTACTGAGGTCCTCAGAAGTCAATGAGAAGAAAGTTCTGGAAGCAGAAAGCTCTGGGGGTGTCAGTGAGAAGATATTTATGGAACCCTTGTTAATGAGTTACCAACTTATTTTAAGAATTATAGGGACAGACATTAAATAAAGAAAATAGAATCTACTCAATGCTTTAAAAATTTCCAAAAGGAAACTGATTACTGCCATGCCAGCTGAGCAAAATGCTTGAATATGGGGTGACTTCATAGAACATAGATCAATACAGTGCAGAACAGGCTCTTTGGCCCTCGATGTTGCGCCGACCTGTGAACTATTCTAAGCTCATCCCCTACACTATCCCATCATCATCCACATGCTTACTCAAAGATTGTTTAAATCTACCTAATGTGACTGAGTTAACGACATTGGCAGGGAGGGCATTCCATGCCCTTTTCACTCTCTGAGTGAAGAAGCTACCTGTGCTATCTGTCTTCAATCTATCACCCCACAATTTGTAGTTATGCCCCCTCATACAAGCTGACATCATCATCCTGGGAAAAAGACTTTCACTGTCCACCCTATCTTATCCTCTGATCATCTTGTATGTCTCTATCAAATTCCCTCTTAACCTTCTTCTTTCCAATGAGAACAGACCCATGTCTCTCAGCCTTTCCTCATAAGAACTTCCCTCCAGACCAGGCAACATCCTGGTAAATCTGCTCTGCACCTTTTCCAATGCTTCCACATCCTTCCTGTAATGGGTCGACCAGAACTGTACACAATATTCCAAGTGTGGCTGCATTAGCATTTTGTATAGTTGCAGCATGACATTGCGGCTCTGGAACTCAATCCCTCTACCTATGAAACCTAACACATTGTATGCCTTCTTAACAGCACTATCAACCTGGGTGGCAACTTACAGGGATCTATGTACATGGACTCCAAGATCCCTCTGCACATCCACACTACTAAGAATCTTTCCACTGACCCAGTACTCTGCCTTCCTGTTATTTTTCCCAAAGTGAATCACATCACATTTAGCTGATTTGAACTCTATTTGCCACCTCTCAGCCCAATTCTGCAGTTTATCCAAGTCCCCCAGCAACCTGCAACATTCTTCCACACTGCCCACTACTCCACTGACTTTACTGTCATCTGCAAACTTACTAACCCATCCACCTATGCCTGCGTCTAAGTCATTTATAAAAATGACAAACAGTAGTGGTCCCAAAACAGATTCTTGTGGCACACCACTAGTAACCGGACTCCATGCTGAATATTTTCCATCAACCATCACTCGATGCTTTCTTTCAGAAAGCCAGTTTCTAATCCAAACTGCTAAATCACCTTCAATCCCATGACTCTGCATTTTCTCCAGCAACCTACCATGTGAAATCTTATCAAAGGCTTCACTGAAGTCCATGTACATCATGTCAACTGCCCTACCCTTATCTACATGCTTGGTCAAATTCTCAAAAAACTCAGTGAGGTCTGTGAGACATGGCCTGCCCTTGACGAAACCATGTTGACTATCTGAAATCAAATTGTTGCTTGCTGGATGATTATAAATCCTATCTCTTATAATCCTTTCCAAAACCTTTCCTACAACAGAATTAAGGCTCACTGGTCTATAATTACCTGAGTCATCTCTTCTGTCCTTCTTGAACAAGGGCACAACATTTGCAATCCTCCAGTCCAGCAGTACTAAACCTGTAGACAATGACGATTCAAATATCAAAGCCAACGGCTATGCTACCTCCTCCCTAGCTTCCCAGAGAATCCTCGGATAAATCCCATCCAGCCCAGGGGACTTGTCTACTTTCACTCTTTCTCGAATTGATAACACCTCTTTGTAACTAACCTTGATCCTTTCTCGTCTAATATATCATATCTCATTCTTCTCCTCTACAATATTCTCCTTTTCCTGATTAAAAGCCAATGAGAAGTGTTCATTCAGCACCTCTCCAATCTCCACAGGGTCCACACTCAACTTTCCACTTCTGTCTTTGACTGGCCCTATTCCTACCCTCGTCATCTTTTTCTTTCTCACATACCTATAGAAAGCTTTAGGGTTCTCCTTTATTTTACCTGCTAAAAACTGCTCATGTCCTCTTTTTGTTCTTCTTAACTCTCTCTTTAAACCCTTCCTAGCTAGTTTGTTACTCTCCATCGCCTCATCTGAACTATCTTGTCTCATCAGCACATATGCCTCCTTCTTCCGCTTAACAAGAGGAACCACAGTTCCCTTACCTTATCACTTCCTCCCTGCCTGACAGGGACATACCTATCAGGGACATGCAATGTCTTTTCCTTGAACTAGCTTCACATTTCCATTGTTTGCATCCCCTGAATTTTGTTACCCCATTCTATGTATCCTAATTCTTGCCTAATCGCATTATAATTGCCCTTGCCCCATGGATAACTTTTGACCTGTGGCATGTACCTATCCCTTTCCATTGCTAAACTAAACATAGCTGAGTTATGTTTCTCTCCAAAGTGCTCACCTACAACTAAATCAAACACCTGACCTGGTGACCTTACCAAGCACCAGATGCAGTGTGGCCTGCCCTCTTGTCAGCCCTTTGACATACTGTGTCAGGAAACCCTCTTGCACACATTGGACAAAAACTGATCCATCCGATGTATAGCTATAGCATTTCCAGTCAATGTTGGGGAAGTTGAAGACCCCTAATAACCACCCTGTTTCTTTCACTCCTACCCAGAATCATTTTGCCAATTCTCTCCTCCTATCCCTGGAACTCTGTGGAGGCCTATAAAAAACTCCTCTCCTGTTTCTAACCTCAGCCCATGCTACCTCAGTAGACGAGTCCTCGTCAGAATTTCTTTCAGCCACTGTTAGACTATCCTTGACCAACAAAGCCACACCTCCCCCTCCCCTCCCCCTCCCCCAACCCCTTGCCTGTTCTTAATGAATGATCTGAACCCTGGAACCTGCAACATCCATTTCTGACTCTGCTCTATCCATGTCTCTGAAATGGCTATAACATCGAAGTCCTAGGTACCTATCCATGCTGCAAGCTCACCTACCTTATTTCGGATACTTCTGGCGTTGAAGTAGACACACTTCAAACCAGTTTGCTGTCTGCCAGCACATTCCTGTGATCATGAAATGCTGTCCATGTCCTCCTGTGCACTGCAACTACACTTCAGGTTCCCATGCCCCTGCTGAGCTAGTTTAAACCCACCCGAATAGCACCAGCAAATTTCCCACCCAGGATATTTGTACTCCTCTAGTTCAAGTAACAATAAATTAAAAATAAACAAAACAAAACTAGTCTATCAGCCTATTTTACACTGGGTTCTGACTTGTCCATATGATCGTCAACTAGGATTATAAGAGATCTAGGGACTCAACTATATTATTCGCTTAAAATCCAAGTATAGGTAAATAAGGCCGTATAAAATATCAATATAATTTTAGGTTTTGTAATTAAAGATATAAAGAATAAGTGTAGAAATGTAATAAAACCAGAAAATGTTGGAAATACTCTGCAGCATCTGTGGAAAGGGAAAAGAGTTACTGTTTCATGTTCACGACCATACCCCTACAACCCATATATTTATAAGAAACAAGAAACATTGATTAAGCTAAAAATGGAACACTAACCAAGAATCAATGGCAATCAAATCTCATTGCAGTCATTTCAAGGAATCCCAATAGGATTCAAATAGTAATCAGGAAGATGACAGGTTCTCCTCCTCTCATTTTGTAATCAATTAATTGTCCCTTTACCCCACCTACCAGTCTGCTTCCAGAGGAAATGTAATTCCACCCACAGTATGCAACATTCAATACTCCATTATGGAAATGATAGTAAAATTAACAGTGATTTATCAATGTGATAACAATGATGAGAAACTATGAAGATAGAAGACAGAAGAGTTATTTCAAGAAATCGAAATGCTTGATGAGAGAGCAAGAGAAAAAAAAAGCTTTTCAAAATCTTAGGAAATTGAATAGAAGAAATAGGGAAAGAATATTTTCTGTGGTTAATAAGTTGCGAATTATTAATTATTATTAAGAGAAGTATCTTTCCAAAACATTTGTGGGAGCATAGCATGCTTTCTGTTGAAGCAGTTAAGACAAAGACCACTGCACACATAGGCACATCTGCACAACTAAAGTGACAGTGTCAATAAACTACTGGGGACAATCGGATAGGGTGAGGTTTATCTGGCAGGAATGATTGAGAGTGCTTTTATAATCAGACAGAGAGAGCATTGATAGACCTATGCCCAACCTCCCAAAAGAAATACATCTCTCACCTGAAACATTCTGATTGACAACTGCTCTTATGTCAACTCTTCTCTGTAATTTAAGACAAACATTTACAGGGAGAATATTTCTACTTTTGGAAGAGCAAAACAAGAGTCTGCAAGAGGTGGTCAATAAGAAATCAGGGACTTCAGATGAAAATCCTTACCAAAGAGAGGTGGACATGTGGAACTCCCTACCACAGAAGTTGTTGTGGTAAATGCTGTATTGAAGGGAAAGCTAGTTAAGGATATTTTAAAAATGACAATTGAAGATTCTTGTATTATGCTGAAAGAGACAGATGACAAAGCATTAGTGATTACCTAAGTACTACATTTAAGACAAGATGGACTAATAGAGGTGAATGATCTGTTTCTGTGTTGTATATTCTATGTAATTAATATCTTCTCTTTAAATTTGATATAACATACAATTTTTTCTCCACCAATAATGATTTATCTGAATGTTGTCATGGACCAAGCCAGACCCCCTCAAGATATTTTAAGAAGGTAGCCTCGACCCTAATTTTTCTTATTCTAAAGGTGGATGTGATGTGGATATTCCAGGTGTGATACAGGTGTTCAAGCCACTCAGCTTTAAGTAAAACAGAATTTACTTAAACACTACAGTTGAAACACAAACAAAAGAAAATGGAATTTAGAATAATTTAACAATTAGAAAACTTAACTAAGGAGTTGTTCCAATCCCATAACATCCCACAAACACACCCCTTGGCAAAAAGTAAATTCAAACACAGATTCTTACAGATAGGAGGGAACAACTTCCAAAGAGATTTCAGAGAGAAAAGTCAGTTAGGAATCATCTGCTGAAGCTTCTGACTACTACAGCTAAAAAACAAATGAAAAAACCTGAACAGGGAGAACTGGCCACTCCCCTCCCATTGTTAAAGTTGACTCTTCCCAGATCCCTCGGCCCTTACGACCTCTCTTTAAAAGTACCCAAGGACAAAATAACCTTGTTAAAGTGACAGCCTTGTCAAATGTTACAGTGAATAACTGTGAAAATAAACTTACACAGGATGAATTGAGGATTATTTACTCTTTCCCTTTTGTACACAACATTCAAAATAATCTAAAACATTTAAACAAAGAAGCACAAATCCACACTGGTGAAAAGACAAGTGACTAGAAATTAATTTGCTCAATTTCTCGGTGTGTTGGGGTCATAATTCATGACTTCAGATATCATTATCATTGATGTGGAAGTATATAACCTCATATGACTCATGCTGCTGGATGACTTCACTTTCAAGAAGGGGCCTAAAAGTAAATAAATGAGAAACATGTGCTTAGCTTGCCTTCAACTCTTAAGGGGAATTCACTGAATTAGCAAAAGCTGCTGATAAAATCTAAATAAGTAAAAAGGCCACACCACACCAAGTAGAAGGTTTTGAGGTTCTCAGAACAATACTGGAGGTATTAGTCATTAAATTGGACAGAAAAAGAAAAGCTAATTTTCTGCAAGAAACTAGGAGACCCTCAAGGCAAACCCATCAATAATAAGTAGAGTATGTAATAAGGGAGGCCAATGCCCAAAAGCTGTCTCTAAATACTGAAGAAAATTGAATATGGCCAAGGTCAGTGAATGCACTGTCACATCAGATGTCATCAAATGGAGCACCAGCCTCTTGTGCATCTTCTATTTTATTCATTCACAGGCTGTGGGCATCAGTGGCAAGACCAGTACTAAATGGCCATTCCTAATTGCCCTTTAGAAGATGGTAATCAACTATCTTGTTTGATACAACATAGTCATTTACTTGGCCATTTCAGACAGCAGGTGAGAAATGACAATCAGGAGTAACAAGTAAGTCGGACAAGGTAAGAAGGCATTCTTCTCGCAAGGTCATTAGTGACCAGATTGATTTTTCTAATGATCCAGTAGTTACATGGTCAGTGTCAGTGGTACTATTGTTTTGTTACAAGTTGATTTCTTGTCTGAATTTAAATTGGATTGTTATTCAAAGCTTCTGGATTATTAGACTACTAACGTAAACACTACGCTATCTTACCCAGCAGCATTCAGGAGCACTGTGGACTTGTGCCTAACATTCACAAACTACATGTCACCTACACACACGTCTTCTAATGATGGTAGCATAAAACACAAATGAGATGGAGTAGACTGGGACTATACTCACTGGAATTTAGAAGAATGAGGGGATCTTATAGAAACATAAAATTATGAAGGAAACAGATAAGATAGAAGCAGGAGATTGTTTCCACTGGCTGGTGAAACTAGAACTAGGGGGCATAGTCTCAAAATAAGGAGGAGGAGATTTAGGATCTGAGTTGAGGAGGAAATTCTTCATCCAAAGGATTGTGAATCTGTGGAATTCCCTGCTCAGTGAAGCAATTGAGGTGACCTCACTGAATGTGTTGAAGAGGAGATGCTGGTGTTGGACTGGGGTGGAAAAAGTAAAAAAATCATACAACACATAGTTCAACAGGTTTATTTGAAAGTGCTAGCTTTCAGAGCACTGCTCCTTCTTCAGGCAGCGAGTGGGGCAGAATCATAAGACAGAATTAATCGCACAAGATTGTAGTGTCATGCAACTGATATGATATATTGAGATTGCTGTTAAGTCTTTCATCTTTTAGAATGGTTTGCAAGTTTTGATTCATTAATATGCAAATCTCAGAACTTCTTTCAAGTCACATTCTTGAGATAACTTAAGGTTTTATTTAAAAAAAAGTGATGTCTCAGCTCAGACAATGCATTAAAGGTGTGAGGTTAGAGTCTGTCTGGATTCCAACCTCGAATCAGACTGGTTCTATTTCCAAAGTAGGAATTATAAAATGTCACATGGATTGACTGCCTTCATTGACTGAGTAAAAAGGGAGATCTGCAGATGCTGGAGATCAGAACTGAAAATGTGTTGCTGGTTAAAGCACAGCAGGTTAGGCAGCATCCAAGGAACAGGAAATTCGACGTTTCGGGCCAGAGCCCTTCATCAGGATGATGAAGGGCTCTGGCCCGAAACGTCGAATTTCCTGTTCCTTGGATGCTGCCTAACCTGCTGTGCTTTAACCAGCAACACATTTTCAGCAGCTGCCTTCATTGACTGCCGGCAAATACAGTGTGTGTGTCTGTGTTTCAAAGGTAGATGAATTTCTTAACAGTAAAGGAATTAAGGGTTGTGGTGAGGGACTGTAAATGGAGCTGAGTCCCAAAAAGATCCGCCATTATCTTACTGAATGGCAGAGAATGTTTGAAGGGCCAGATGGCCTACTCCTGCTCCTCTTTCTTATGTAGTAACCCCCCATCTCTTGCATGTTCCACATGCCTCCAGTGACTCAGCTATGACAGATACATAACACAAACAGAGTTGTACATGGTGAATGATATTCTGCCCAGCCCACTGTAGGGCAAATTCACACATAACAAAAGGGTGCAACCTAACACACCTATCATAGTTTCTGAAGATATTCTTACCAGAAGAAATCCTAGTATGAGGACTATTGTGGCTCGCAGGTACGAATGCTGATATTTTGTCGGTGGCACATCAGGGTCATATATTAGCCCAAGAGCAAGTTCCTCCTATATATAAGATAAATATTTTGAGTAGATTTTTCTCTTGGCCAACTAATGTTGAAGTTCCATTAATTTTAGTCTTGCACTGTTAAGTGAATATGAAATCTTTACTCATTTTGACAGTCGATTTTTAAGTGAACATACTAATACATGAATTAGCAACAGGAATTGGTCATTCAGTCCCTCTAGTCTTTTCTATCATTTCCCAAGATTATGACTGATTGGATTATAGGCTCAACTCCACATTCCCACCTACCGCTGATAACCTTCAGATCTCTTGATAGTCAAGAATCTATTGTTACAACTGCGGCAGGAAGAATGCACTGGTGAAGAAGCTCCCTCACAAATTGTACCATTAATGTAAATGTGTAAGTTAAATCACCAAAATAGCCATTTGTTACCACTATCCAGAATAAAAGAGACTCTCCCATGTTTCTTCAATAAACTCAAAATAATCTGTTCATTATAACACAAAATTTATTCAAAATTCATGTAGCAAAAACTATAATCCAGAATTAAAACAAAATCCCTTTTAATCCCAAGCAATCACACTTGCACAAGTCAACAATGGCTCTGCAGAGATATTTTTAAAAAGTCAAAAGAATGAAACACATTTATTAACCAATGATTATAAAACAAAGGATAAAAATTGGTGAATTCTCACTCGCTACCAAGCTTCATGCTGACAAATCAAATTGCTGACAGCTATGAGACAACCATATGGTGGAAGATTTTGCAAACTCCATGGCTTTGGAGTTTGCAAGGTCGTCAAAATACTGATATGTGAACTTTGTTTCTCCTGGTTCAATTTTTGGAATCTTTTAGAGAAATTTTGCAGACTTATTGCTCTTTATTAAGATATTTTCTTCCTGACACCTAGGTGTTTGAAGTACAAGCCAAGTGCATCCAAGATTGCATTTAGCACAGCACATTAGCACAGAGGCCCTGTGGTCTCTTCCAAATTTAGGTGTTCCAAAATTTTAGAACGATAAACCTTTTTTATACGAGAAAGTGTCCAAGCAGTTCAATACCTTCCACTTTTTCTTCACACAGAATAAGAAGATATATGTTCATTTACAAAACTACCCCCTCTCCATCATAAATGGGAGAACCTCTGGGAGACAACCATATTTAAAATATGTTCCCTACTTCTAGTGTCTCCCACAAGGGTAACAATTATTTTAGCTTGAACCTTGTTGAGTCCCCTCAGGATTTTATATGTTCCAGTAAGATAACCTCTCATTCTTCTGAACTCCAATGGATACAGCCTAGTTTTTCCAACTTTTCCTCATATAATAACACTTCATCCGGGTTATCAGTCAAGTGCACCTTTGCTGAAGTGAGATCACCTAGGAACACCTAAACACACACACACACACCACATTATTCATATTCTTTCACCATTTCTTTATGTAGCTAAAGCAAAACATCCATATTTTTATATTTCATTCTCCATGCAAAAATCAACATTTCACTTGCTTTTCTATTTCCTACTCTACCAAAAAACAATGACAATTCTATGATTTATGTACAAAGACACCCTGACTGCTTGTACTTCAGAGTACAGCACAGTACAGGCCCTTAGGTCCTCGATGTTGTGCCAAACTTTTATCCTACTCTAAGATCAAACTAACCTACATACTCTTCATTTTACTAGCATCCATGTGTCTATCCAAAAGTGCTTAAATTACCCTAATGTATCTTATTCTATTACCACTGCTAGCAATGCATTCCTTTACACTCACTACTCGCTGTGTAAATAACCTACCTGTGACATCTCCCCTAAGCCTTCTTCCAATCACCAATTACCCCTTGTGATAGCCATTTCCACACTGGGAAAATGTCTCTGGCTATCCATTCCATCCATGCTTCCTCTCATCCTTCTTCACTCCAATGAAAAAAATCTGAGGTGCCTCAACCTTTCTTCATGAGACATACCTCTAGTCCAGGCAGCAGCCTGGTAAATCTCCTCTGCACCCTCTCTAAACCTTCCACATTCTTCCTATGAGGTGACCAAAACTGAACAATGTATTCCAAATGTGGTCTAACCAGGGCTTTGAAGGGCTGCAGCTGCTCTTGAACTCAATCCCCCTGCTAATGAAAGCCATCACACCACATGCCTTTTGAATAACCCTATTAACGCAGGTGACAACTTTGAGGGATCTATGGACATGGACCCCAAGATCCCTCTGTACCTCCACACTATCAAGAATCCTGCCTTTAACATTGTAATCTGCATTCAAATTCAACCTTCAAAAATGAATCACTTCACACTTTCTAGGTTGAACTCCATCTGCCACTTCTCAGCCCAGCTCTGCATCCTGTCAATGCCCTGTTGCAACCTACACCAGCCCTTCATAATATCCACAATTCCACCTTCGTGTCATCGGCAAATGTACTGACCCACCCTTCCACTTCCTCATCCAAGTCATTCATAAAAATCACCACTGGTCATCAAACTCCAGGCTGAATACTTTCCATCTACTATTACCCTCTGTCTTCTATAGGCATGTATACAGACAGCTAAATTTCCCTGTATCCTATGTTTCCTTACTTTCTGAATGAGTCTACCATGGGGAACATCTTGCTCAAATCCATATACACATTTACTGCTCTACCTTCACCAATGTGTTTTGTCATATCCTCAAATAATTCAATAAGGCTTGTGAGGCATGACCTGTCTCCTCACAAAGTCATGTTGACTATCTCTAATCAATCTACGCTTTTCCAAATAATCTTAAGTCCTGTCTCTCAGAATCCTTTCTAATAATTTGCCCGCCTCCGATGTAAGACTGACGGGCCTGTAATTCCCAGGTTATCCCTATGCCCTTTCTTGAATAAGGGAATAACATTTTTCACCTTCCAATCATTTGGTACTACTCTAGTGAACAGGGAGGATGCAAAGATCATTGTCAAAGGCGCAGCAATCTCTTCCCTCACTTTCCACAATAATCTTGGGTATATCCTGTCCAGCCCAAGGGAACATATATATCCTCATGTTTTTCAAAATTTCCAACGCATTCTCCATGTTAACATCAACCTGTTGAAGCATATCAGCCTGCTTCTCACAGTCCTCACAAGACAAGGTCCCTCTCAATTGTGAATACTGAAGTAAAGTATTCATTAAGAACCTCCCCTACCTCTGACTCCAGGCACAAGTTCTCTCCACTATCCCTGATTGGCCTTACCCTCACTCTGGCCATCCTTTTGTTCCTCACGTAAGTGTAGAATGCCTTGAGGTTTTACTTAATCCTATCTGACAAGGATTTTCATGCCCCCTGCTTGCTCTTCTAATTCCATTCCTCAAGTCCTTCCTGGCTATCTTGTAACCTTCTAGAGCCATCTGATCCTTGCTTCCTCAACTTTGATTAAGCTTCCTTCTTCCTCTTGACGAGATGTTCCACATTTCTTGATATCCAAGGCTCCTTCAGCCTACTGTTCCTGCCTTGCCTCAGTTGGACAAATCTATCTAGCATTCAAAGTAAGTGCTCCCTAAACAACCGCTTCATTTCTGTCGTGAATTTGCCTGAGAATAACTGTTCCCAATTTATGCTCCACAGTTCCTGCCTAATAGTATTATAATTCCCCCTCCCCCAACTAAATACTTTCCCATACCATGACAATAGTAAAGGTCAAGGAGTGCGATCACTATCACCGAAATACTCTCCCACCAAGAGCTCTGACACCTGATCTGGTTCGTTGCCAAGCAGCAAATCCAATATGGCCTCTCCTCTGGTCGATGAATCTACATTTTGAGTCAGGAATCCTTCCTGGACACACCTCACAAACTTTGCTTCGTCCAAACTATTTCCACTAAGGAGGTCCCAATCAATATTAGGGAAGTTGAAGTCACTCATGACAACAATCTGTTACTTCTTCACCTTTCCAAACTCTGCCTCCCAATCTGCTTCTCCATGTAATCATGGTATTCTGTAATTCCTCTTCATTTAAACAATATAATGTTTTCTATTCTTCGTGCCATATTTCAAACAAAAGAGCATTTACAGCACTTAGCATATCACCAGCACATCTTTCGTCACAGCTAGGAGAATCTACATATCTCATGGTTATTCACCAAACGCTAGAATGGGACAAGGACACCATCACAAATAATGACGTGGCAATCAACACCTTAAATGAAGCTTTATTGAAATCTATAAGTTTCAGATCTTCCACTACACACAGTCACATTTCATCCAAGATCCTCTCAACCATAACTTCCCCAAACCAGGGGAAGCATGGTCAGCCAGAGCTCCCTGATTGTACCAGTTTAACAGCATCAATCCGAAAACTAATATTCTGAGGTCATCCTGGCTGAACTCATTACAATAATGACACCTATGAGTGCATGTCCTATGCTTCTCCAGGACAAGAACCTTCACAATTCATGACAGCATGCCAAGCCAGTGGGCAGCGCGGCTTAACTCACTATATTTGAGGAGCAGGCTAACAAGCTGGCAGGGGAGCAGGTCTCTGTGAAAGCTGAGATTGGATGTATCAAATCTCCTGGTGAGAAAACTTCCATAAAGCTTCTCACATTTACACAATAGGTACCAAAACTTCAATACAATCTTTGCTAGGAGTGGCACCTCATGACGAAAACACACCTTTACGTTTCTCTCTGCATCCTGTTTCACAAACACAAATCCAGGGAAGAGCACCTTCCCCAGTGCCCTCTCTCCTACACCTAGACAGCATATCTCTGAGAAGCAGCAGCCAAGAACTTCAGAGATAGCACTGATAAGACTGCTACCCCAATTAGCGCTTGGGCCATAAACTGATGAACACAGCATCATATGGGTTTGCAGCTACAGCAAGACAAAAGGGTTAAGATCAAGGGCACTGCTGAAGAGTAGATCCCTGTTGAGACAACTACACATGATTAGTCTCTGCACTAAACCATTACCAGCTAAGAGAGCAGGAACAGCAAGCTGGGGAACATTTGGAAGAGCTGACAAAAATCATACAAGAGCAGATCAAAGGACAAAGGAATCTGCCCATGCTCTATCTGATATTGTGACTTCAACAAGCCAGTGTGTGACTGCATGGCTGTCTCCATGTATTGAGCGGTGGTTGTCACTGAGAGTCAAATATAGTAGAACATAGTCAAAATGTAATGCACTGGAAAAGCGCAGCTGGTCAGGCAGCATCTGAGGAGCAGGAGAGTCAATGTTTCGAGGATAAGCTCTTTTCCAGTGCCACACTCTTTGACTCTGATCTCCGGCATCTGCAGTTCTCACTTTCTCCATGTGTACTCAAACAGTTAGCTTCTGCCAGAGTGCACTTGGACCTTCACTTCATCATCAAAAGAATGGAGATATTCATTGTATAGATTGGCAGAGGGATGTTAATCTAACTCCAAATGTCCCAGCTTCTCAAAGAGTGAGGCAGGTGCCACTGCACACCCATACAGTGGAGCAACAGACAGGCACTCAGGAAGTCTCCTCTCAGGACACTCCAGAAAAGCCCTGCTACTCCATTTCCCCTCTAACAGGAACCTATAAGCATTCACAAGCTCAGGCCAAGGAAGTTGCACTGCATCTGTACGGGTAAGTCCTAACAGGCTTGAGCCTTGGAACTGTCCAGAATGTAGGAACTATGGCAGCTTCCTGGATAGTGACTGCTCACATCCAAGAAGTTTTGCCTGTGGTCAAAAACATAGTAGATGTTGAGGCAGTGAAATCCCTTCCTGTTTGGGAAGCAGGCTCGAAAATACCATGAAACTCTGAGTTTGATGTATGTGCAGTTGATGGCTCCTCCTATCTGAGGGAAGCCAGCAATGACAGCAAAGATAATGGCTTTGGCTTAACTAGTAATGGGCTTAGTGCAGACACTAATCATGTGTAGTTGACTCACCAGGGATCATTTATTTGTGATTCTTGAAATTCCATGGCGTCCATGATTCAATAGTGCAATAAGCCTTCTTTGCAGCATCACTACACTCATGCTTGAGTCAAACTGCCCTATTTTCTCTGTAATCATGATCGATGTGTTTATATGACCTCTGGATGCATCAAATAGTTTCTGCTACTCTTCAATCTCCTTTTCACTGGGCGAAAGTGAGTACTGCAGATGCTGGAGATCAGAGTCAAAACTAGAGTGGTGCTGGAAAAGCACAGCAGGTCAGGCAGCATCCGAGGAGCAGGAAAATTGATGCTTCAGACATATGCCCTTCAAACATAGAGCACCACTCTAATCTCCTTTTCCTTGTCAACTGAGCAGAGCTTGATAGCTTTGCACACTATTGAGTGGTGTGCCATGAAGTTGCCTAACTAGGCCCCCCATCCAAGTACAAGCATCTAAGTTGTTTTATTGTAAGCTTGAATTGTTATAGTTATAATAATAGTTTTATTATGACTGTGGTCATATTTATCTTTGAACTATAATGAAATCACCATGATTGTGTTGAATGACTATGGATTTTTGATATTTAAATGTGTCACTAGTACCTGGAAAGATGCCATTTCCTTATCTCCAATGGCTAGGGTTGCCAAATATTTTCTGATGTCAAGCTATTCTCTTCTAGTTATTAGCTCAAAGTCTGTGGAGGCCTTCCTCCCCACCTCTCTCTTTCAGTCATGTACTGGACTCTCATTTTGAAAGACAGAAAGAGAAAATTTATGGCATATTCTAAAGCCATTTGTTCAGACAATAAATGTGGTGCATTTGGTAGATGTCTATTGGTAGAAGCAGAAAATTAGAGAAGAATGGGGATGAGTGACAGTGATGCATGCACAGTTAGAACTATGAAAAATTATGTGGAAGAATGATGGGTGAGTCTGCAGAGTAATTGAGCGTGTGTGGTGATGTGATAGAGTGTGTTTGACATGTAAGAATGACTGGAGATAGGTGTGAGATTGTTGCATACAGATAGCCTATAGGTGAACATTGAACTGAATTGCACTTTCCTGACCTGCTTAAGCCATTAAAACACTGACTCCTGAAACAATGGAACAATTGTCCTGTTCCTAATCTCCTAGCCTCTTTCAGTCACTAGGTAGATTTCCATTGTTGGGGAAATTATCTCTATTCAGCTTCTCACAGACCCCAGCAGTACATCAATGCAGGATGACATGGGCATAAGTCTTCAAGCACTCCGAATCCATTGTTGCACTTTGTTTTCTTTTCCCTTCAAAACCAAACTCCTGCTAGTGGAATTTCTTTTCTTGTATCACCTTTGCTTTTCAATCTGTCCCCTACCATTCATAGATTTAGAATGTGGGCTTATGGAATTTTTTAATTGGCCCTACCGATAATTTAATTGAAATTAACTCGTATGTGTCCTCACCATACTCATTTCCACACAATCAATTTAAATTCCATAAGTAAAAGGATAATGACCTCTTTATGTTAAATATCACTGACAAAGAAGTTTATTTTAGGTTTTGCAACATATTATCAAATGTATCATTTTCCACCCAAAATACTTCAAGTTAATATCAGCTTCATAATCATAAGATATCACATTATTTTTCAAACTGTGATTTAATGTTATTGCACATATCCATCAGTGGGCAAATCAGTTAAGGTGATTACCTCATCCTCATCCCAGTGGTACAAATCCCACTCGCTGACAACTTTTGCTCGGGCTCGTTTCCACAACTCCAAAAACACAGTGGCTACAGTTTAATAGAGAGATATTTGCTGAGAATGCCAATATTTCATTCTTTAAATATAAAGAATATTATAATGTAAACAAATAAGTGCAATTATATAAGAGTGGGCTTAATTTTGTATTTTTCTAAAGTTTTGTTGGTCAAATTCTCAAACTGAATACATTGGAAATTTAATGTTATAACAAGCTGTACAGACCAAAATAGTTCCAGTCTGTGGTAAGTTAGATGATCTTAAATACAGTAGTAGAGTCATAAAGTCATACAGCATGGAAACAGACCAGTCTGTCCAAATAATCCACATCAACCATGTTCCCAAACCAAACTAGTCCCATTTGCCTGCATTTGGCCCATATCCCTCCAAACCTTTCCTATTCATGTACTTATATCTTTTAAATGTTAATGTACCCACATCCACCACTTCCTTTTGCATAAGGAGAGTACCTACCTCAAAAAGATGCCCCTCGTGTCCTTTTTAAATCTTTCTCCTCTAACCTCAAAAAAACTCTAGGGAAAAGACCCTTGCTATTCACCTGGTTTGGAATTCTACAGCTAATTTGAAAGGGGAGGAAGGAAATCAACAATGATTTTATTCACTGATACCATATTTTTCCCTCTCCTACGAACAGTAAAATATTTGATAACTAGATAAGAACTGAGTCAGGCTCATAGTAATTCCAGGTTTTTTCAATAGTTCCTCCACTACATAGATGGACAAGGAAACAGGCACATATGAACAAAATCACTTTGAGTTCCTCATAAAACCAAAGTTCAACTTGGACATATATCACAGTTATTCATTGTCACTGGGTCAAAATCCTAGATGTTTCTATTTAACACCATTGTGGAAATACTTCCATCACATTGGACCACAACAGTTCAAGAAAAACAGCAATTAGGGATGAGCAATAACTGTCAAAGTTGCGAATAATGCCCATTATTGAGAGTTTAAAAAGCACTGAATTAACAGTTATCTCTCATCATCCACATGTATTTACAAGGAATAAATACAGCAATAGGCAGCAGAGGATTCTGTCAAGATGAACCCAGAAAAAGTTTACATAATGTTGCTGTCAAGATATTTCAGAATGTTCTGTGCGTAATAACCCGTATAAAGTTTAATCTTGTGTGTTATACATAGTCTCCTTTGATTATAATCTTATTAATCATGTATCCCATTTAAACTCAGCACCAGGCTTTAATTTTACATATAAGTATAAAATTCAAAGGTAATGTTGCATAAGGAGAGTACCTACCCCAGATTCCCATGAACATAGCAAAGAAAACTGTTATTTCTTGATCAAATAGCTGTGTAATCTGCATGGATAGAATAAAAAATGTTTGATCACCGGCAGCAGTGGACACTTGCAACAGCATATATTGTGTCTTGTACTCTGACTCTCTAATTGTAAATTTTCCCTCAGCAATACTGAATCAATAAGTGTAAATTTATTTTGTGCCAACCAAGCATACTGCCATTTCAGCATCATAGGCACTTTGAGGATTCCTCCACTTGCTCTTCTGTCAATCCCTTCATCTTTGAACAGTTCCAATAATGTAAGCATAGTATTCACTTGGTTAACTGAATCCTCAACTCTAAATCTCTGATGATTGGATCCAGGCATCCTCCAAATTATCAGTTTATTGTGACCTAGACATTCCTCATTATTTTCAACTTATTCAGTTATTGCACTGAATAAAAAAGAAATTTGTATTTTAATATATTTCAAGACCCATGCACCATTTTTGTGTTAATTTTTGTGCAAATTTCCAGTAATTTTTAACAAGACTTACAGTGTTTACTCAGTTCTTGCTATTGATATACTTTTAAATATAAGTTAACAGCTACTGCAACATTTCAGATGGTGGACTTTAGATGTCTTAGTAGAGAAAGTGTTGTAAATTGTTATTAAGGTAATTGAAAAAAACAGGATTTCCAAATTCTTAGTACAGTCATGCAGAGACAACATAGGAAATCATGTCTGACAACTTTATTGAAATCTTTGAGGAAGTAAAAAGCAATGTAGATGAAGAGGAACTAGTTGATACACTGTAATCCAGAAAACATTTACAATATGCCACATTACAGGCTACTATGAAAAATACAAATAGTGAGTAATGTATTATAATACAACATTGGATAGAAGATTGTTTAGCTGATACAAAGCAGAAAATAAATATAAATGGGTAATATTTGGGTTGGCAGGATGTGTCAAGTGGTATGACATGGCGATCAACGATGGAGCTTCAATGATTTAGAATCTATATAAATTACTTGGATCCAATATATTGTTGCTAAATTTGCTGACAATTCAAAGAAATGCCAGAAAATAAATTGTGAAGCAGACATAAGGAGTCTGCAAACTGTTTCAAATCAAGCTGGGAGAAATGCACTGTCACTGAAGTTCCACTACTCTAACAGACACAATATATGTTAAAAAAAAATTTTACCCAGTTATTGATATGGTCAATTACACATGCCAATCTCTTTGTTTCAGGATACAAACCCACTAACGATGCTCCTTTAATAAACAATGAAAGTTCTGACTTATTATAAAACCAGGCTTATTCAAAAGAGATATAAAGTTTATTAATACAAATTGAAATATAGCAGTTTGAATATATATCCTTTGCAACACACACACACAACAGTTAAGAAAGAATATTTCTCTGCAAAGGTCAACTATAATAAAAGACTTCTTTCATCAAATAATTGTTGATTCATGAAAAAAAGATCGGAAATATTCCATATGGTTTTTGGTTCTGCATCCTCATACATGTAGACAGATGTAACTAAGCACAGATAGTTATCAGAGCTGAAAAAGCGCAGCAGGTCAGGAAGCATCCAAGGAGCAGGAGAATCGATGTTTTGGGCATAAGCCCTTCCTCAGGAATGAGGAAGGTGTGCCAAGCAGGCTAAGATAAAAGATAGGGAGGAGGGACATGGGGGAAGGGCGTTGGGAATGCGATAAGTGGAAGGAGGTTAAGGTGAGGGTGATAGGCCAGAGAGGGGGTGGTGGCGGAGAGGTCGGGAGGAAGATTGCAGGTCAAGAAGGCAGTGCTGAGTCCAATGGTTGGTACTCAGATAAGGTACGGGGAGGGGAAATGAGGAAGCTGGAGAAATCTGCATTCATTCCTTGTATTTGGAGGGTTTCTGGCAGAAGATGAGGCGCTCTTCCTCCAGTCGTCGTGTTGCCATGGTGGGCGATGGAGGAGGCCAAGGACCTGCATGTCCTTGGCAGAGTGGGAGAGGGAGTTAAAGTGTTCAGCCATGGGGCGGTTGGGTTGGTTGGTGCGGGTGTCCCAGAGGTGTCCTCTGAAACTTTCCGCAAGTAGGCAGCCTGTCTCCCCAATGTAGTGGAGGCCACCGGGTGCAGCAGATGCAATAAATGATGTGTGTGGAGGTGCAGGTGAATTTGTGGCGGATATGGAAGGATCCCTTGGGACCTTGGAGGGAAGTGAGGGGGGAGGTGTGGGCACTATTTTGCATTTCTTGCGGTTGCAGGGGAAGGTGCCGGGAGTGGAGGTTGGGTTGGTGGGGGGTGTGGACCTGACGAGGGAGTCGCGATGGGAGTGGTCTTTCCAAATGCTGATAGGGGATGTGAGGGTAATATATCCTTGGTGGTGGGGTCTGTTTGGAGGTGGCGGAAATGACGAAGGATGATACGATGTATCTGGAGGTTGGTGGGGTGGTAGGTGAGGACCAGTGAGGTTCTAACGTGGTTGACTATGTTCTCCACTGCATCTCCTCCACTTCCCGCTCCTCTGCCCTTGAACCCCGCCCCTCCAATCCCCACCAGGACAGAAACCCACAGGTCCTCACCTACCACCCCATCAACCTCCAGATACATCGTATCATCCTTTGTCATTTCTGCCACCTCCAGAGATATATTTCCCTCCCCTCCCCTATCAGCGTTCCGGAAAGACCACTCCCTCCGCAACTCCCTCGTCAGGTCCACATCCCCCACCAA